>NC_135629.1:20937500-21237500 GCF_053574225.1 Canis aureus | reverse complement strand
GAATAGGATACGCCCAAGTCCCAGGCTGGGCCCTGGGTGCTGAACATCTGGAACAGATCTAAATAGCACTGCAAAGGATTTGAAAACTGAACTGACCTTGAAACCACAACCCACAAAAAACTGGTTGGAAATTGAGGCCTAAACCCAACTGGGTTGATTAACTGCTAAGGCAAAAACATCAACACTCTCCATAGGATTTAAGTCAGATTCAGAGTCTCATAATATGATATTTAAAATGTCCAGGATGCAAAGCAAAATTACTCAACATGCAAAGAATCAGGGTGATCTCAACTCACATGGGAAAAGATGCCAAAGCTGAGATAACACAGAAGTTAGAATTATTTGAAAAAAGGGTTCGGCCACCTGGGTGGCTCAGTTGGTTAAGTGTCTGACTCTTGATTTTGGCCCAGGTCATGACCTCAAGGTGGTAGGATCCAGCTCCATGTCAAACTCTGTATTCAGCAGAGTCTGCTTGAGATTCTCTCTTTCTCTCTCTCTCCCTCCCCGCTTCCCCCCTTCACACACTTGACGTGTGTGTGTGTGTGTGTGTGTGTGTGTGCGTGTATCTCAAATAAATAAAGTCTTTAAGGAAAAAAAAAAAAGAAAAAAATGCTTTAAAGCAGCTATGAAAGAAATGCTCCAACAAGGAATCCTGGACACTCTTGAAATAAATGGAAAAGTAGAAAGTCTCAGAAAGAAAAAAGAATATATAAAGAACCAAACAAAAATTTTACCGGAAAATACAATAATCAAGACAAACTCACTGAATGGGTTTATCAGCAGAAAAGATATAACAGAAGAGTCAGTAAATATAAAGGTAAATTTATAGAAAGTATACAAGCTAAACAGGAGAGAAAAGAAAGATTAAAAACTAAACAGACCCTGAGGTACCTGTGGACAATACGAGAAGGCCTGACATTCCTATCATTATAGTCTGAGAAGAGGGAAAGAATAGAGCACAGAAAACATATTTGAAGAATAACGACATGAAGACATCCTGAATTTGGTAAAAGGTAGGAACATGTAGAGTCAAGAAGCTCAGCTAATTTCGAATAATACAAACCTAAAGAAATCCATGCCTCCGCAAATAATAATAAAACTTCTGAAAACTAAAGAAAAAGAAAAAAATCTTGAAAGCAACCAGAGAACAACTATCTATAGGAGAACAACACTTGAAGTGACCACAGATTACTCAAGAGAAACTAGAGTCCAGGATGAAGTATAACGATATACTTAACGTGCAGAAGGAAAACAAATGTCTAGTCAGAATTCTATTCTAGTGAAAATAGCCTTGCAAATGAGTGAAATAAGGACATTCTCAGGTGAATGAAAACTAAGAGAATTCTTTGCCAGCAGACCTGCTCTAAAGGAATTTCCAAGCAAGTTCTTCAGGCAGAGGGAAATGATATCTGAAGGAAACTTGGAACATCAAGAATAAGGAAAGAAAAATTTAAATAGTACATTTCTGAGTAAACATAACAGACTACTTTTCTCCTATGAGTTTCTTAAGGTATGATTGATAGTGGAAAGCAAAAATTATAACATTGTCTGATGGGGTTTTTACTGTATGTAGATGTGCACAAAATAACTATAGCAAAAGACCTACCTACTGGTAAGGTTTCTATATTCCACTTGAAATACTAAAATATTTAAAAGTGAAAAGTTATGTATGTAACAAGCTCCACAGCAACTACTAAAAATACAAAGAGATATGTTCATAAAAACAGAATACATATATCTAAAGTATGCTCTCACACCACAAATGGATTTTATCTTGAGTTATGCCAGGTGAGTTCAATATTTGAAAATCAGTCAATGTATTATTAAATGTCAAAAAAAGAAAAAGTGCAGGATCATATCAATTAATACATTAAAGCATTTCACAATATTCAATATCCGTTCATGATTAAAAACTCTCAGCATACTATGAAAAGAAGGGACTTTTGTACCCAATAAGGAATATCATTGAAAAATCTACAAAGAACATTACATTCAATACAAAGATTGAATACTTTCCTCCTAAGAATGGGAACAAGGCAGACTTCCTCTATCTCATTCCTATTTGACACCATACTGGAATTCCTAGCCAGTGCAATGAAATAAATAAATAGGAAAATAAAAATTTGGAAAAGAAGAAATAAACTGCCTCTATCCACAGATGAAATAATTCTCTACATGAAAAATTTCAAGACACACACACACACCTTTGAATCTAAGTAAGTTTAGCAATGTTGTAGGATAAAAGTTAAAAAAAATATTCTATTTCTATATAATAGCAAAAAGGAAATTGAAATCAAATATGTTTAAATGTTATTTAAAATATCTTTAAAAAAATGGAAATACTCAGATATAAATCCAATAAATTGTGCAAAGAGGATCCGTGTGCTGAAAACTACAAAATGTTGATGAAAAAAATCAAAGAGGATCTCAAAAAAATGGAAAGACACACCATCTTCTAGACTGGAGGATAACACTGTGAAGATGTCAATTCTCCCCAAATTTATTTACAGATTTAACACAATTCCAATCAAAATCTCAAAAGGATTTTTTTGTAGGCAGATACAAGTTGATTCTAAATGGATAAGGAAAGGCAAAGAAACAAAAATAGCTAAAATGATTTTGAAAAAGGAGAACAGAGTTGGAGGAAACACACTTTTCAATTTTTAGTCTTCTATAAAGCTCAGTAATTGGGATCAAGATAGTATGCTATTGGCAAAAAATGTAGATCAATGGAACAGAAGAGACTCTGGAAATAGACTTGATTCTATAGCCAACTCATACCATTTTAATTGAAGTGTAATTCATATACTGTAAGATGCATAGACCTGAAGTGTACAAATTAAAGATTCTGACAAAGGTGTAGACTCACATAACATACACCCAATAAAAAAATTTTCATTTCCATCACTCTGGAAAGTTTCCCTACACTCAATTTACTAACTGAGTTTTCGCTGAAAGTGCAGAAGCAATTCGATAGAGAAGATTCTTTTCTTTAAAAATGATGTTGAAATATTTGGATTTCATATACAAGAAAATGAACCCCAGTATAAATCTCATATCTTATACCGAAATTAACTCAAACGAAATCACATATTAAAGTGTAAAATAGAAAATTACAGAACTTTTTGAAGAAAACATAGGGAAAAATCTTCATGATGCATCACAAAAAAAAATTTGATAAATTGGGCTTCCTCAGAATTAACCATTTGTTTCAGGAAAGACTGTTAAAATACTGAAAAGACAAGCTACAAAGTAGGAGAAAATATTTACATACCACATATTCAACCAAAGACTTGTATCCCAAATATAGTAAGAACTCGCAAAACTCAACACTAAGAGAACAAACAATCCAGTATTTTAAATGAGCAGAAGACTCGAACAGAGGAAATGTGGATGGCAAAAAAGCACATAATGTTCAACATTCTTAACCATTAGGGAGTTGCAAAACAAAACACGGTGAGATACCACCACATACCTATTAGGTTGAAATTTTAAAAAATACTGACAACCTCCAGTGTTGGCGAGGATATAAAGCATCTAGAACTTTCACACTTGCTGGTACAGCCATTCTAGCAAACAGCATGGTAGTTTCACATAAAGTAAAAGATATGCCTACTACTTGAGCCCTTGATGCTCCTAGATATTACCCTAGATACATGAAAACTTACTTTTATACAAAAACCTGCACACAAATGTTTATAGAAGCTCTACTCATGATTGCCCCAAATTGGAAACACCCAAATGCTCTCCAATGGGGGAACAAACACACTGGGTTACATTTATACAATGGAATTCTGCTCAGCAATAAAAAAGAAATGGACTATGGATACAAGCAACAACTTGGACGAATCTCAAAGGCATTATGCCGAGTGAAAGAAGCCAGTCTCCAAAGATTATATACTGTATGATTCCATTTATATAACTTCCTGGAAAAAAAAAAAAAAAAAAACCTTTGGTGATGGATAACAGATCAGTGGTTGCCAGGCACTGGGGTTGGGGGAGGGGTGTGCCTACAAAAGGATAACATGAGGGAGTTTTCTAGGCTAATGGAACTGTTTTGTGTTCTGATTGTGGTGTGCTAGTTACATGAATTTATACATCTGTTAAAATTCACAAAAAAAAGCCAATTTTACTGTAAATTCACTTAGAAAGTAGAATTTTAAGAAATTAAAAAAGTCAAAGTGTTTCCAGTGAGACAAACTTATCAGAAAGAAGAAACTTCTCCAGAATGTGTTATTTGTAAGTAAAGCTGAAAAGGGATTAAAAATAAATAAATAAAAGGAAGAAGTATTGTCTTGAGCAGTGAGTGAGTCTCAAACTTCATTCTTTATAAGAATCATCTGGAGAATTTGTTAACATTGTTTATTCTGGACCTCACCCATCCCTACCTTTTGAGAAATGCTTGGCTGGAGCAGAAAAGGTACTAGTTGTTAAGTTTCCTCAACATGCTTTAAAATGCCAGATTAAGACCCAACTGGACTTGTCATAAATCAAAGCAGATGCTTCTGGATTCAGTTAAGTAATTAGGAAATTTTCCTTCAGAGAGTTTACATTTGCAGTGCTTAGGCTTGTAAATCGAGACACATAAATAAATCCTCCTCCTACCAGTAGAACTAAAGCTTCCCCCCTCCACCTCTTTACAGATTGAGGCAGCTCAGATGAGATCCTTTGAGTTTTCCTAGGCAGTCACCAAAGAAGTTGAGCCTTAAAAAGTGAATCCATGATTACATAACTTGCTGCAAGTTATTGGTGGAACATTAAGAGTTTTGTTATTATTGTTGATTGGTTTTGTTTGGGCAGAGAAAGGAGAGGCAGTTGCACAGAAGTAACCAAACGTGGAATTTTGAATTCTGGGGAATAATGTCAAAAACGTAATTTAAAAAGGCACCCTCTCTTTCCTTTAGTTGCAGTTTGACCTTAGCCTGACCTTAAAATTTTGTTTTTAAAGTAACTTTGATGGGCCATATCTATTTTTTCGTGACTTTTTTAAAAAGAGAGAGTAATCAGACACCTGGGTGGTTCAGTTGGTTAAGTGTCTGTCTTTGGCTCAGGTCATGATCCCAGGGTGCTGTGATGGAGCCTTGCATCGGGTTCCCTGCTCAGTGGGGAGCCTGCTTCTTTCTCCCTCTCACCCTCCTTCCTGCTTGTGCTCTCTTTCTCACACACTCTCCCAAATAAATAAAGTCTTTAAAAAAGAAAAGAGAGAGGAAAAGTGAAATAAATGCCTAGTTGCATATAGCTCCATTATTTCCAGAACATTCCAATTACCTTAAGTTTTGAGATGATATGAATTAAGCTGCTATCTAACTTGCCAACATTTTAGAAAGAGTGGAAAGTGAGCAGGAGCTAGGTGTTCTGATTCCAAAAGTGTGCATGAGGGTTTCATGAGCACAAGCCCCAAAAGCTCTACACATCAAAACAGCAACTGTTTTCTCTAGTTCACATGGCCATGCTCAAGCCAAGAATTTTGAACCAAAAGCCACAGGATGACCTTCCAGACAGGTAAGCCCATTCTACCTGCCCCCAGCCCAAGAGAATAGCTTGGGGATTTCAAATGATCAGTCTTGCTACAGTATCACACCTTGTCTGAAATGTGTCCCTCTCTGTAGGATGAAAAAAAAATCCTGTTTTCTTCACCTTTCGCAGAGGAAGTGGGTTTGGCTCAGCAAGAGAGGTGGATGCAGACAGGAAGGGAGGAGACGTCGGCTTGTCTCTTCTCAGTCTTGCCAGCCCAGAGACGGGAAAGTGCAGGCCAGCATGCCTGTCACTAAGAGCAGTGCTCAAAAGGACAAAATAGGGACAGCTGCTTTGAAAGACAGTTTGGCAATTTCTTACAAAACTTGCCATATGAGTCAGCAATTGCACTCCTTAGTATTTACCCAATTTGCTGGAAACTTATGTTCACACAAAACATGCACACTGATGTTTACGGCAGCGTTAGTCGTAATTGCCAAAACTTGGAAGCACCAAAAATGTCCATTGATCTATGAATGGGTAGAAAAACTATGGTACGTGCATTCAAGGGAATATTATGCAGTAATAAATAGAGTGATCATGTCTTGAAAAGACACAGATGAATCTTAAATACAAAATCCTAGTTAAAAAAAGTCAATTTGAAAAAAGCTACATATTCTAAGTTCCTAACGATGTAATACTCTGGAGAAGGCAAAATTTAGAGAGACAGTAAAAAGATTAGTGGTTGTTAAGGGGTTCAGGGAGTCAGATTGAGGTAGGGGAGGGAGGAGCACTGAAGATTTTTAGGGCAGTGAAAGTTTCCTGGATGATAGAGTAAACATGGAAACATGCCATTATACATTGGTTAGAGCCCTCAGAATGTCAGAAACCGCAAATAAAACCTCATATAAACTATGGACTTCAGCTAATAATAATTTATCACTATCGGCCTCTCAATCATACATAACCAATGTACCACACTAATACAAAATGTTAATAATGGGACGTGTTAATTCTAACTGGGTAGAGGGGATTTGGGTGGGAAGTCTCTGTACTTTCTAATTAATTGTTCTGTAAAGCTAAAACTGCTTAAAAAAAAAAAAAAAGCACAAAACATCTGGGCGGCAGGCAGGAGGGGCTCTTGCCCTAAGACCCCTTTGCGCTCCTCAAAGCTACTACGGACCCACTGCAACATTTTGATTTGTCTTGGGTCCTTGATGGGTTGCAGCCCCAACTTTTCTGAGCTCCAGTGGACCCCAGCTGCCCGAGATGTTCATTCCTACTGCTGCCTGGCTCTGCGGCCTTCAAAATCACCCAGGTAAAAGACAAACTCTTCCTATGGCAAGAACCCTTCTGGCTTTGCTCCACCGCTTGACCCACAAATGCCTTGGGCCTCTGTGTTACCAAGTGACAACTTCCCCTTCCATAAAACCAGAGTAATAAACACAACCTATCTGTACAGTTGTTCTCATGCAGTCCATAGTCACCGAGTTCTTCCTCTGGGTCACTCGCTGTGGATATTTCATGAAAAAAAGAGACAAAAGTTCCTGCCTGCGTGGGCTCCCCCTGTAGTGAATGGATTAATATGAGGCAACCCAAGGGACTTCTAACCATAATGCCTGACCCATGGTAAGTGCTCAAAAAAACACCGGCAATTGCAAAGGTGAAGGCCATTGCATCCTTGTGCAAAGGTGAAGGCCACCTGGTCCGCGCGCACCCCGCAAGCGGGCTGCAGAGGCTCTGGGCGCCAGCAGGTGGCAGCAGCCGCAGACACATCCCCGCGGCCCGAGCGCCGCCGAGCCTCAGGGGCGGAGGGAAGGCCTGATGAATGCGCGGCTCAGGCTCTTATCCTCCGGATCACAACAAAAGCCTGTTCTTTCCGAGGAGTGTCTGGTGAAAACAGAGCTCCTTATCTTATCGTCATCTCTTGCTTTGTCCTTTCAAAGTAGCCACTTAACCCTCTGCCGCGGGGATCCTCCTCCGCCCTGTAAGACCAACCTGAGCTGAATTTTGCAGCTGGAAGAGACTTGAGAATTTGCAGGTTCAGAGGTTTGCAAAGTCCAGAGCCTCCTGAGGCCAGGGGGTCACGAACACTTTCCAAAGCACGTGTGTGTGTGTGTGTGTGTGTGTGCAGTAACTGCAAGTCCTGGGAGAAGCCACACATCTGGATTTCAGTGTGACCTTATCGGGTTTTCCAAGCACGGTGCCACCTGGATGTGCCTGAGCCCTCCAGCTCCTGATGCCTGACAGCTCACTGCAGAGTGTCCTACTCTGCATGGCTGCACCAGGGCTGAAGGCAGGGGGCTGCTCCCCCAAGACTGCCCAGTGACTTGGGCACAGCTCAGAGGGGAATGGAGCTTCCATCTGCTGGCTCTGCCTGTGCAGCTGCACCCCTAGCCACAATGTGGGCGTGTGTATGTGTGCATGTGTGTGTGTGTGCACATGTGTGTGAAGAAAAGCAACAGATATGTTAATATATGGAGCATAGCCCAGGATTAATGAGACTGGAATAACTCCTCTGTTGTAGATGATAACACCACCACCGGGAGCAGAGGATGTTGACCAGTACTTACCAGGTGCCAGGCCTGGGCTAGGCACTCTGTGGATTAACGCATTTAATCCTCACAACCCCCTGATCCAGGCAAGTATTATCACCATCCCCATTTTTTACGTGTAGAAATTAAGAGCACTGAGCCATCTGCTCAGAGTCGGTAAGCTGGAAGTTTTGGAACCTCCATCCTGCCTTTGATTTGAGAAGGAAGGCAATCAAAAGAGGGCTCCCAGGATCCACCCCAGAGAGGAGGCTGGAGAGATGGTCTCCGGAGAGGGTAGAGAGCCAGGACCCAAGCCTGCTGGGGGTTCTGAGAGATCACCTCCTCCCTACACACCTGTCTGCATGTTCGGGTGTCTGCGTGGGGAAGAGGGCCTAATGATACAGGAAACAGAAATAGGCCTAGACCAGGACAACTGTGGGAGGCAGAATCAAAAACTGGCTCTGGCCTCCTGGCAGGGACTGACCTCCATTGAGCACTGGGGGCTTCGCTGCAGAAGTAAGGTCTCCAGAGCAGATATAGAACCTACTAGAAGAGGGGTGGATGCCCGCTGCTGCCACAAGGCCACTGCAGAATGGAGTGTGGACAGGGAGCAGGAAGGAAAGGGTGGCCAGAGCCCTTTCCCTTCCTGTCCTTCTTTGTCTAGACTTCTTTGAATGTCCCCTTCTCACAATAACTGGCTTCCTTCCCTCTTGCTTCACACTCAGATACACCCTGAATGTTCAGCACTTTCCTGGGGTTTTCCAGTTGACCAGAGGCCTCAGTGTTCCAGTGCCAGCACTGGGCTATCCCTCCTCAGCATTTGCTAGTGTATTCCTTAAGTGATCACTTGACCTCCCTCAGCCTCTGTTTTCTTGTCTGTAACGTGGGTGAATGATATTTACCTTGTGAGCCAGGCTGCTGACGTTTCAGAGAACAGAGTCCTGTGCCTAGCATGGTGGTGATGCTCGATAAACTCTGTCAGTTACCATTAGGCTTTCTCAGGGCAGTCTTCTCTCTTGATCTTCCCATACCCCCCTAATAACCACAGACATGAAAATCCCTTGGTTGGGCACTCTGGGTGGGCTCTCTCGATGCATCAAAAACCAACCAAGAAAACGAATTCACAGAAAAAGTTAAAATGGAAAATAGTATCTTAATGTGTTTCCCCTCCAGGGTAAGATTTGCATTTTAACAGAATTTCTCAATGCCTTAAGTTCAAAGAGTGAGGAATGGAGGGGGTTTCAAGAAGAAATCGCTGGTATAAATGTACAGCTAAGAGGCAAGACAGCTCTGATACTGAGGGAAAGCAGGAAGCAGAACCTAGTGTACTGTAACTGGGAATCACCCCCTTCACACCTCCACCTCTGCACGCATGCACACACACACACACACACACACTCACACACACACCCTTCCCCAATCATCTACAGTTACAGACACTGTGAGTCAGAGCTAAGCTTTTTCTCTATTTTCATTTGCTAATATGTAAAATGGCATCATCACCATCACAGCTATGTTTTAGGGTTATTACTGGGAGAGTTAAATGCGTTAATATATGTCAAACTCTTCAACAGTGTCCAACATCTGGGAAGCACTACATATAGGTTCACCGCATTAATTACCAGGTTGGCCTTCATTCTGAGTTCTTGCAACTGTGACATGTTAGTGAATGTTATTCTTTTTGTTTAAACTCGCATTTGGAGATATGCATACTTTTTTTTTTTTTTAATCTTGAAGGCCTCTCAAACGCCATTCACATTTAGATTATGGGAGAACTGATAGCTTAACTATATTCTAAATAGTTAAGGATAAATCAGCTTGATGTACTGGGAAGGACACAGGGGCAGAAGATGATTCAGTGCTGCTGACCTTGGAGCTATGTGACCCTGCACAAAGTCAGACTTCTCTGAAACAGGAAACATTCATGGAGTCCTTTAAGGGTCAAATGGCATCACAGATGTAAAAGACTTTAAGTAGAAAGCTATTATGACTACCACTACCGTGTAGATGTCTAGAAGTATGGTCATGAATGCTATGACCATTGATCTAATTTTCTCCAGCCCTTAAACTCAATATTTCACAAGCTGATGCTAAGTCTGCTCAGGCTGCTAAAACAGAATACCATAGACTGGGTGACCTAAGCCACAAAAGTGTATTTCTCACACTTCTGGAGACCAGGAAGCATAAGAGAAAGGTGCTGGCAAGGTACATTCATTCTGATGCCTCTTCTCTTAACTGGTAGGCAGCTACCATTTTGCCATGTGCTCATCTTTATGCGTGCACAGAGAAAGCAGTGAGCTCTCTGGTGACTTTTCTTATAAGGACACTAATTCTATCGTGAGGGCCCCATCCATGACCACATCTATATCTAATTACTTTTCAAAGACTCATTTCCAAACACCATCACACTGAGGGTTATGGCTTCAACATACAAACATTCAGTCTATAACATCACCCTGGTAAATGCTGGTGGGGTGATTGGGCTGCTGGTATGTATACTGCCTAAAGCTGGCCTGTAGAGATATTCTGGCTTAAGAATCAGAGCGAGAAAGGGGGCAGACACATGCTGACACTCTTCTTGCTGAGAAAGGAAGATTACAAGCCTTATTCTTAGGCTACCATATCTGGCCAAGGTATGGGACAATATGGCACCACAGTCCTTTATGGAGAGCAGGGTATCTCCTCACAAACCATGCCTTCACTTCATTTTGAGGAGTCATCTCTGTACTTGACTTTTCTCCTTTGTAACATGGGGACAATAATGTTACACATCTCACAGTGAGTTAGAAGCATTTAGCAGAGTAACTGACATGGTTCACAGCAAGGAAATGCAGTTGCAAATCCAGGACACTTAAACAAGGGAGGAACATTAAAATTTCTGCCACAGGACGGAAGCTCAGAAGAGCTTACTCTGTGTTTGGCTCTCAGTTCTTGGGTAAGATACTCAGCTTCTTAGTTTCCCCATTTATAGGATAACCAAACTAGGATTTCCTAAAGTGTTATCTATGAAGTATTCATCCCTTTAGATGTCCCACAAGAAGGGTGCCATGGCCATGAAGTTTTAGGCAGAGCTTCATTCCCTTCATCTCTGAAAGTCCCACCACAAGTGTGCTGGGGCTGGTGGTGAAGTTTGCAGGACTTCTCTGAACCAACTGTGTATTTAGTGATGTCATACTGGTAGCTTCAAATTAGTCATGGTGGGAGTATTTATTCTCCAGACATTGGATTATGCTCAAAATCAAGGCTACATTTTTTTCTCAGACAGCTTGTTGTTTAGGCATTTTCCAGCATTACCATTGGTACGAATACATTTTACCTTATTCATGTGTCTAAGAAATTCAACAATAAACTCATTGAACTGGTGTTTCCCAAATATTTCAAACCATTGGACCACTTCAATGACAGTGCTCAGAATATCTTTTGGGAAATGTAGCACCAGATCATTCCATGGCCTTTTTATTCTACCATTTTTCCATTAGAGGATGCAACTACCAAGTCGCTGAGCTGGGAGGGACCCCTGTAACCTGAAGGATCAGTTCAGTGTTCACTTCACCATATTCACTGACAAGGAAGTATCCTTCCACAGTGTCATGAGGTTTCCAGACTGATGTCCTTGATAAATGAAGGCTTCCTTGCATTTCTCAGCTTTATCAAATGTATGACCTGCCACAAACCTTTGCATGCGATGGTTTGTCTAAATATTACCTTCCTTCTAGTTAACACCTCCTTACCCTTGACATACATCTTGAGATGTATGGGGGGTAGATCTAAGCCTTCAGTCAATGAGATTCCACTGACCCTCTGACATATCAGAACCTTGCTTTTTGTCTTCAGGGCACTTATCTTGTGGTAGCTGAAGCGTGGCCATGAAGTCTTTGAAGCTTTTCCATTTGGGGCTGGCGACTGTAAACTGTTCTGACCTAAAGGATGTGAAAACCTTTCCCACTCCCCCAGCATATAGCCCTGAGACCTTTATGGTCATCAGCTAAAGACAGATGGACAAAGACTGAGGTAATGTTGGCCTAACATCAAAAATCAGGTTACAAAAAAAAAAAAAAAAAAAAATTAAAGAAAAAAAAATCAGGTTACAAAGGGAAAAGTAGTCCTGAAAGCCAGATTATTTTGTGAGAGATTTCACATACTCTTCTGTTCTCCTTTGGTTCCTAGTTTATGATCCTAGAATGGCACAGATTTTAGATTTTTCTGATGCCACCTCTTTGTTATGGACAAGATTACAGGAAGTTTAAACACTTTAGCACAGACAGCATGATATCTTGCACATGTTAACGTAAACTACACTCTAGGTGAAGACGGCTACCCAAGCGAGAAGTATATATACCAGAGGCACTTGCTTTGAATCATGAAGGCCCAATTCCAGAAGCAATGACAATCCTTAAGTGAAGAGTCTTTGATCATTAACAAAACAAACATCAGAAATGTGTTTTCACTGGCAAAATAACGGGTTTTAAATGAACACATTAGATGCTATAAATGGGTTCTCATTGGGTAAATCAGTGGTATTCAAAATATGTGTCTTAGCCAGAGCCTCGCAGAGACAGTCCTCTGTCCTTATATGGAAAGAGTGTAAAATCTAATGAAGTGTGGAGCTCATACTCTTAGGATGATCCTAGAGATTTGATTTCCTGATGCTGTATCTATATTAGCATACCACCTACCTCATGTGAACCTTCCATGATAGCTGGGGTTAAAAGGCAGAGATCTACCGCTCATGCAGCTTGCAAAAAACATTTTATACAAACCATTTTATGCCTGCTTATTAATAAATATGTTTAAATAATGTGTCCAATGTGTGTGACACAACATGTTTGGAGATTTGCTTACATTATAACCTGGCTTTCAAATACATGAGTCGAATTCTTTGATTGCCCGGGGGTTTTGTTTTTTGTTTTTGTTTTTTGCTTTTACTTTGAAGCTCTTTCCAGACCATGGCACAGGGAGGGAAAACAAGCAGAGAATTGCAATTTCACTGAGCAGGTGTGATAATATTGGAATTAGGGCTGATAGCATGGCTGTAATTTATAGGTCAGAGTTCTAGAGAAATGGAAGTCATACAGAGGAGCTTCAGATATCTGCATAAGAATCTCTCAGAATCTTTGACATGCCAAGTGGCATGTGCGCAGGACAAGAACCCACAAAAATAGGCAAAAAATAAATACTGTGGAGCTATGAGCTTAATTGAGATTCTGGAGCTTAAACAGAACTGAGAGTTATTGTTGTATGTGTAATTGGAGAGATCATTTTGATGATTCTGGGCACTCAGGTGACACAACAAAGACTGTACATTAGGGGAAGGATTACTATCATCCTGGAGTTAAGAATATACTAGACCTAACCTAACAAATATTTTTAAAAACTTCAAAGGACCAAGCTGATCTGTAAGGAAACTAACTGCTTTCCAGACAAAACACAACATTATTTAAAGGAAGACAACAAAATCCAGATGTTCAACAATTCATCATCCAGAATGCCTAGTACGTGATAGTATATGATTAGACACATGAAGAAATAGAAAAATGTGAAGGAAGAAAAACCAGTCGATAATTCCAGAAAAGACACAGGTGATAGAATTAGGGAACAAGGCTTTTTAAGCTACTATTACAAAAGTAGCCAAGGACATTAAAGGAAAATATAAACTTTATGAGAATAGATTATGAGCCTCAAAGAGAAATGGAAACTACAAAAATCAAACTGAAATCTAAAAAATTGAAAAACACAGTATTCACTATGAAAAATTCACTGGATAGCATTAATAGAAGGTGAGACAGCACAGAAGAAACTATCAGGGACTCAAAATAATCCAATTAAAGCATATATATATATATTTTTTTAAAAGCTGAAAAAAGGGTAACTGAATAGAGCTCTAATGACCTGTGAGATAACATCAAGTCCAACATATATCTTCAAGTTCTTGAAGAAGAGGAGAGTAAGTGATGGGCAGAAAAAAAAATATTTTTATGAAATGTTGCCAAAATCTTCACAAATTAGATGAAAAATATAAGCCCAGAAATCCAGGAAGTTCAACAAACCTGAGGTGAGATGAATGAAAATAAATCTACACTAAGACATGTCATAAGAAATTTGCTGGAAACCAGTGACGAAAATAAAATATTAGAAGTAGTCAAAGCCAAAAGACATATTACATACAGAAGAATCATAGAAATTGTGGCTGACTTCTCATTAAAAAAAGAAAAATAACCCCAATAACACGTGAGCCAAAAAACAGTGGGATGGCATTTTTAAGTACTGAAAGAAAAAATTCTCTCTACCTAGAGATCTATGTCCAGTGAAAATATCCTTCAGAACTGGGGAAATAAACTCACTGTCAGGCTAACAAAAACTAATCAAATTCATCACCAGCAGGACGTCACAAAAATGGAAGTTCTTTAGGAGAAGGAAATTGGTAACAAATGAAAATTGAAATCCATACGAAGAAATGAAGAACACTTGAAATGATCAGTACCATGAAATAAATTTCTAACTTCTAAATAATTTCTAACCTCTTTACATCTAAAGTAAATGACCATTTAAAGTAAAAATAACAGCAACGTATCATGCGTGTTATGACGTGTGTAAACATCTGACAACAAGAACACAAAGGTTAGGAGGGGGGAACAGGGATACTGTTGTAAGTTTCTTATGCTATATGTGAAGTGGTGTGATGTTATTTGAAGGTAGGCTGTACTGAGTCACCAATGCATATTTTAAACCCTAGAGCTACCACTATATAAAACTATTTGTTGAATAAATGAAAGATTTATTCTAGGTATTAAAAACCCACATTTTATGGAACTGTTGACTGTATTAGATGTGACATTTGTCTTCTCCCAAACACTTTGATTCAGTGGAATAAAACAGCGGGCAATTTTCACAAGGGCAAAGGAAGGATGAATGGGGAGTAGGATAGGGTAAATTTTCTGCTTCACTGTGCCTAATACAATGCTCCAATTGTTAGAATGTCAAATTAGATTCAACCAGACAGTACTGTAAATTCCAAGGGAAACAAAATATTCCAGGAAAGTCTTCCAGCCAAGACCTTAGCTGGCCTCCTGTGGTGACATTCCATTAAGAAATATTCCAACTTACGTTTTATGAAAGGATTAGAATTGACAAAGTGTCTTGCCTGCTAATGTAAATACTTAAAAGAAAACGAGAAGTTTTTAGAATATGACTTTTCCTTCACTTTTTATGTCTGTTCAAGGCAACACCTCTTATATTTGTTCTTCAGACTTAGGTCTTGATACTCATTCTGCACATTTTATAAGCGCTATGCAGTAGATTTAGGAGAATTACATTTGGGGCACCAGATACTGATATTGCTGGGCAAATGGAAACAAAGCTTTCTTGAAGGAAGAAAGGATAAAATCTACTACTGGGGAAAGTTTCTGTTCATGGTGTAACCATCAAAGCATATATAATCAAAGAAGTGATGTATTTCCACAAAGCATTATAAACTTCTCCTTTTCAAGGGAGGGAAGATTAGCCCGGTCAGAGAGAGGACTAGGAATGGGGTGGATCCCCAGTAGAATGGCTCTAAAAGACATGGAGTTTAGTGACACCCACCCTCTCCCTTCTTCCTAGAAGCTTCTCCACCCTTTTCTCTAGTCTTCTGAATAGAATCCATGGTAGGCTGTTTGGAATCAGCATAACACTGTGGATAATTATAATAATCATTTTGCATGCACGTAGCTCTTTTCTTCCAAAAAACTCAAGGGCAATGTTGAAAGAAAAATACAACCCTGAGAGCCTTGGTCAGCTTGTAAATCAAGATTCCTTAACTAGGGGTTTGAGGCCAACCTTGGCTGTCTGAGCATCGCATTGCATCGGTGAATTGCCTGAAACAGTTTGGGGAACATACTCATGCTTTCTTTTCCCCAAGAAGATGGTCCTCAGATTTATTGTGAGAGCAGGGCGAGAAAAAGGTCCAAAAAAAAGAGTAAAATCCATGGTGGCAAAAAATGCATTTCTCTTTTAAAAATTAAGAAGCAATAATAAATATTTCATTATTTAATTGGATCATTTAATCACTGAAGCTGAGAGAGATAGAAGAGGAACATATTGAGTATATATTTTCTGTCTCACGGTCTCGGAGGTAAATATGTACCTATTTTATGGAAATCATTTCAGCTTGGAGAATGTATGTGCATTTCTGAAAGCAAATGGCTTTAAAGGTTCAAAAGAGGATTTCAACCAAAATATTTCAGTGACTGAAATCCTAATTGTTTCTAGTCCTTTTTCCTGCTATCACAGATGGACAGTCTGCATTCTGGCGCAAAGCCAGGCCTTTCACACCTCTACCAGGCTCCATGTCCTCTTGCCTTCAAGGACATGGGCCAGGAGCCTGCCACACTATCATCTAGACCAGAGTGAGGCAAACCATGGGCTCTAGGTCAAATCTAGCTGGCCCCTGTTATTCTATTGTCTGCAAGCTAAGAATGACTTTGACATTTTTAAATAGCTCGGGAGCAAAAATTTTTAAAAAGAACATTTGTGATATGTGACAATTATATGAAATTCAAATTTCGATGCCCGCAAACACTTGGATGTCACAGCAAGTCAAACTGCTATGCCAGTTTCTTGTGTTTACTCTCAATTTCTCTCACACCTCCTTGCTGAGGGGAAACAGTCGGCTTTTGGACTGGCACTGGTTCCAGGACTGTGCTGGGGGGCACTGCTTTAGAGCCCCCTCCACTGGCTGTGTTTCTGGTCAGAGGAGTGAGGATTCTGCAGAGTGAGGAGTGGCGCCTACATGGAGCCCTGGGGATCATACTCTGGGTATCCTGGACCCTGGAGTCCACATCCAGAGCCCAGGTAGGCCTCTTCCTCAACTTCATGCTGGCCACGGTGTGTACCTCTAGCCACAAAAGAACCTGTTCATGGTGTTTCAGACAGGAAGAAAGGGGAGAGGGCCGTGGGCCTGGGCCTGCTCTGCTGGTACTGCCATGTTTTGGTGCAGAATTCTAAGCAGTCTGGAAAAATCTTTTGGTGTGATGGAAGTAAATTTCAAGGTTGGAAGATAGAACCTTGGTTATTTAACAAGTTATTAGCTTGATTTATAACTTTTAAATATTTGAATGTATGGTATGCAGGCTTCCATTTGAACTCTTGCTGGGGACCGTAAATGCTAGGGGATTTGCTTAACAGGATATGGGAAAAATGATGGGATGCCATTTTGGAAATTAGGTTATAAAAGGCTGTGGTTTCTATCTGGGGTGCCCTCTCTCTTTCTCTCTTGGATTTCTGGCCCTAGAGAATTTGGACCCCATGTCATGAGGTAGCTGTGTGTGTGGTGGGGGAGGGGGGGCCGATGACAAGGGGACAGAGCCTGCCAACAACCATATTGCTGGGCTTGGACGTAGGTCCCACACCCAAGTCCTGCCTTCAGATGAGCCCAGCCTAACTGTTACTTGGTAGGAGACCCTAGGCCTCAGGTAATCAGCTGAGCTCCTCCCCATATTCTTGGCCTAGAAACTGGGACATAATGTCTGTTGTCTCAACTACTAAGTCTGCAGTAATTTGGTACATAGCAATAAACAACTAATACACACACACAAGAATCTACATATTTTAAATGATTCTAAATGTGTGTAAATAAAGGCATAGAAAAGATAGAGACAAAAATGATGGTAGTTACCTCAGGGGTGTTATGGGTCCAGAGGTATTTGTTACAAGGAGTGGCCAAAGAGATATTAGTTTTATTTGTACAGTTTCAGTTTTATTTACTGGGAGAACACATTCATGGGTTGGCGGTCTAATTAAAAATTAATAAAACAAGATGTAGCAAGTTGTGGCTTTCCTTGGGAGAGGCAGCCAGTTTTTGGTTGCTGTGTACTGCAGCTGGGAATGAATGTTTGCCTCCAGAATGATTTGAAAAGGCTTCCAATTGCTCCCCTTCCCCTGGTGAAACATTTATGAGTGAGCTGTATTTCTGGTTCATGGAGAGTTTAGTCATCATGCCCCATGCCACAGTCTATGACCATTTGGGAAAAGTGGGTTGATGCAAAAAGGAAAGGTTGAGTTAAGAGAAAATGTGGTCTTGGGAAATAGGAAGATGGTTGCAGAGGTGGCCCTGAGATTTCAAAAGTCTGTGTGATTTATTCTATCCTTACAGTATCAATGACTTAAAAAAATATACAGCTATATTTATTAGAACCCTGGAATACCAGCCCTGGGATGGGAACTGCTTTAACTGAGGTCTAAAGAGTGGAGTTTTCTTCTTGTTTGATTGGGGATGAGCTAGAAGTCCACAGAATGCATTTCTGGTTGCTGAAAAGAGCAATCTCATCCAAGTAGCTAATATTCAATGAACTCATATTACAAGTCAGGCATGTGTGCTATACTCAAGCCTCACAACCCAACTTTATGAGGATGATACTAACACTATTATAATCTCAACTTTTAAGAAGAGTTCATTGAAAAGCAGGTAAGTGAGATGACTTGACCAAGGTCACCCAACC
Source organism: Canis aureus (assembly GCF_053574225.1). Taxonomy (NCBI): domain Eukaryota; kingdom Metazoa; phylum Chordata; class Mammalia; order Carnivora; family Canidae; genus Canis; species Canis aureus. The sequence continues at coordinate 21,219,037 of NC_135629.1, read as the reverse complement.
AGAAATCAGGAAAGCTAGGACCTATACACAGGTAGCTGGACTCCAGAATCTAATCTATTAGAGACTGTTTTGTATTCTCTCTCACTCTATCTTCTCTATGCCGTGTGGCCTTCCTTCATCAGCTTCTTGGGCAGACATGGCAGTTTGAAAGTATTGTCTGCAAACTCTCTGACATCCTCTTGAGAAATGGTGTCTGTTTCCTCCTTTGAACCTAGAAGGCCTCTATGACAAATGTAAGGCTCATGTGACCTCTGAGGCTGAGTCACTAAAAGAAGGAGAGATCCTACCTCATTGTTGGGTACACCTGCTCTGTGTTATGAAGCGGTCCAAGAACAAAGCATCTGTGTTGTGAAGGAGGCTAAGCTACAGGGAGGGCCCACATGTAGGTAATATGATCCGCAGTCCCATTTAGTTCTTAGCAATTGGCCAGAATCCACCCCTTACACATGTGAGATGGGGAGTCAAGGCATGACACCAGGCCCAGCTAGTTTGACTACTACTCCATGAGAGAGCCAGTTTGAATGTCCAGGCAACCCCCAGAAACATGAGATAATAATAAAATAACTGATACTCTTAAAGCCACTAAGTTTTAGAGTGATGAGTTATACATAGCAATAGATAATCAGACCCTTGGATTTACCAGAGCTAGAAATAGGCATGGCCAATGCATGGCAATGAATACCCAACAGAATAAGAGAATTAGTCAAAGAATTGATGGATCTCATCCATCAACCATATTGATCTTCCAGCCACTCTCTAGAGGTAAAACTGAAAAACTGGTTTAGCTAAGCATCTATAAACATTTGAAAAACAAAACCAGTGCTGGGGAGGTCATGAGAGCTGCCATTCAATGAAAGAGGCCACTATGTAAGGCAGTATTAAGTGCTTTACACTTTTATTAAGCATGCTCTTATTTCATCTTGGCAACAAAACTATGAAAGAATTATAATTAGCTCTGTTCCTCCAGGCACATGAAGCAGAGGAATGTTTACAAGTTGCTTCAAAGTTTCATAGCTAGTCAGAGGGTATATCAGTTAGGGTAGGCTAAGGTGCTGTAACAAAAAGACCCCGAAACACATTGGCTTAAATGAGAGGTAATTTTCTCTCTCACCAATCAGTCCTGAGGGAGGCAGTGCAAGGGCTTTCATGTCTTTAAATACCTGGCTTTCATCTCCGATCCCAGGAGGGTCATCCAGTTGTTGCCGTGTCACCAGACAACAGAAAGTGTAAAGGGCATAGGAGCACCTACACATTTCCTCAAGGGGTATGAACTAGAATTGGCACACAGCACTTTGACTCATGGCTCTTTGGTCAGCACTAGTCCGCCAAGAAACTAGGTTGGAACTAAGGGTCTTACTTACTAAGAAGTAAGCAGTCTCAATTTATGCCTTTGTCTAGTCTATTAGCTGACTCCTAGCTATCAGTTAGCTTTTGCTGCATATAACCATCCCCAAAACTTAGCAGCTCAACACAACAAAACGTGTTATTTCTCACAGTTCTGTGGGTCAGTTGGGTGGCTCTTCTGGTCTAGGCTGTCTTGGCTGACTTTAGAGGTTAGCAAGTACTTGAACTGGGGTTGGTTGGTCTAGGATAGCCTTACTCTCAGGACTGGTGACTGGCAGGCCAGGTGGCCTAGGGACTCTCTGCTGAAGGAGGGGAGCCACTATGTGGCCTTCCATCTTTCAGTAGATTGTCTTGGGTTTCTTCACATGGTGGTTTCAATGTTCCAAAGAACAGGAAGAGAGAGCAAGACCAAATGCACAAATGCTACTTATGTCAGATTAGTTATTGCCCCCTTGGCCAAAGCAGGTGACTAGGCCAAGTCCAGAGCCAGTGGGGGGATGGACCCAGAAGGGCAGGAATATAGGATGGCAGGAAAAAGGCGTGGGCCATTCCTGCTACTATCTACCACACCTCACATAGCACCCTGGACACCTATCCCGTTCCAGGGCATTGCTGTGGGATGGTTACAGGCATGGCAGAGAAATTTGTGTTCTAGAGACTCATGTCCTGAGTATCTCTCAACTTATTTCCATTTTGAACCTTTGATTAACAGCATGAGGTGAGATGCATGCATTGAGTATACTCTGTTTTGATTAGTTGACTCACTTCTTGTGAGTTAGTAAGTGTTATGTTATGGGCATGTACTCTATGGACCTGTACCTGTTACAGAGAAAAATAGGTGATAGAAATTATTTTGAGGGTACCTTTGGTGATAAGCTTTAGGGTACACCCACCCCCCATACTCAGCAATCTCTACTCAGAGTGGTGCTGGGGAAGGTGGGTTGCCTGGCTACTGAGCAGTAGCAGCACAAAACCCAAACTTGGAAGTTTGAGGCCACTGAGTCCAATGTTTTTGGTCTTATGCCAGCGACTGCAGATTAGATTTCATTAATTAGGGTAGTGAGTCTCAACTCCCGCTGCACATTAGAATCACCTGGGGAGCTTTTTAAATGCTGCAGTTACCCGGACTCCCCACCAGAGGAAGGACTAGGAATCCTTGCGGGAGGAGCCTAGACTTCTGTTTATGTAGAATCTCCCCCTGGATGATTCTTAACATGCTGCCATTGGAAGCACTGAATAAAAGTGTCCCCCTTTCATCAAGTTAGGAGGCTGTCCTTCCTCACTCATCCTACCTGCCAGTTTGACAGCTCAACAGGGAGCAAGAAACAGAAATGGCAGATGTACCAATGGAAAGGATCCTGGAACTCTGAGCCCTCTAGATGAACTGGTAGAGACCCTTTGGGAAACCCAATAGAGGGTAGCATGGCCATACTAAAGTAGAAACAGGTCTTTCTCTCTACTCAACCAGAAATATGCCATTCTTGGGTCATTGCCAATGGAAGCCAAGAGAGCAATATTCCAGCTATCAGGGTGCCTCAGGCAGAGGGTTTAATGAACAGGACCTCTCTTTGATTAAGAGAAAAGACAAAGGGAGTCTAGTGTGAGTGCCAATGGAGGAAGGGCAGTAAAATGGTAAAACACTGCTATTCTGTTGTCAATAGTGGTGGGCAATCGCTGGGCACCCACTGGTACCATTGCTGTTACGGCTCTGGATACAATAGCCAGGCTTCTGGCTTTGGCCAATCCACAGTGGTGTCTCTGGCTCTGGGCCAAGAACTGAAGGCAGGGGGCCTGGCTCTAACTCTCCACCATCTGCCCTTCACTCAGTGTGACTCAAGACCCACCCAGTTTTCCTGGTCACCTCCCCCTGGCACCCTCCCAGGCTTGCCCACCCTAGGCAGCATCTCTACTCAGAGCTTTCCTCCAGTCCCATACAGCAAAAGTTACCCGTTCCATGCTTCTTACTGTAGGGAGCAGCTGTCAATCTGGAAAGAAACGGGCTTTGGAGTCAGGTGTTCCCATACTCAGATTAGAGCGAGGTTACCCGCTAAGCTCTGAGACTCTAGGCAAGTCATTTATCCTCGATGAGTATTAGTTTCCTCCTCTGCCGAGTGGGGATAATGTCATCCTAACAACCCTGAAAGAATGCACTAACTGACATGAGGTACAAAAAACATCATGGGTGGGACTCAAAGATAGTTTGGATTTAATCTCAGGATTTCACAACACTCAAAATGTGCTTTTCCAGCTCTGGAACATTTGCATTTTAAAAAGAAACTAAGAGTTCACTCAAGAGCTCTACAGGTTGAGCCTTTGGAGGCAGTGTAAGAATTAACTTGGGACTCCCTGCCGTTGGCCAGTAAATGGGGGTCTGATCCGAAGAAGGGCACCCTCTGGAGGCCTTCGAATCCCATCACGTGGATGGTATGCAGACTGGACAACCTGTTTTTTTTTTATTATTATTTTTAAAAAGATTTTATTTATTTATTCATGAGACATACACACACAGAGGCAGAGACATAGGCAGAGGGAGAGGCAGGCCCCGATGCGGGACTAGATCCCAGGACCCTGGGATCACAACCTGAGACGAAGGCAGATACTCAACCACTGGGCTACCCAGGAGCCCCAACAACCAGTTTTAGAGTCACCCAGAGAGCCTCTCCCTGCATGTGGCAGAAAATTTTATTCCAGCACCTGCAGGGATTCTGATGCAGAGTACGTCTGAGGAGGTTCCTTCTTTGACAGAAGACAGGTCCTGCTGAGGGGATTTCTGTTTAAATGAGCTTTTGCTTCATGGATCCACTTGGTAAAACAAAAACAAAAATGACTTCCCAGAAGTTTTTCACACATGTGAGACATTTCTTGATGTCAGCCTGGCCTGTGCAGAGCTGGTTTCTCACACCCTGGGTAACCTTTCAGAGCCACCCTGCCTCATTTTGAATGGAGAGGATTAGAAAAACAGTTACAGAGAATTTTCCTATGCATCATGCCCCAAAAATAGCCCTTTATTTTCTTCTTATCCAATGACAAGAAAGGTTAACAGCAGTCTAAAAGCAAAGGGTTGAGAAAGTCACACTTTAAAAATGGAGATGAGGAGAAGTCAAGCTCACATTTCCTGGGCCCATCTTATCTTTTGCTGGGGCATTTACCTTCACAGTGACTTAAGGGTCATGTCACCATGAGACATTGTTGACCGTGGCATTTGGGTTATTCAGGGGAATTCTGGGGTTCCTGGGTTTATTTGCACAGGTTCCCCCTTTTTTTCCCCTGGGGAAGCCCAGAAAGAGCAATTGGCAGCTGTCGCCAAGGACGCCTGAGCTTGAACACTACTGGGAGATGTCACAGTCTCTTGAACAACGTTTAGGGAGGCCATTTAGAGGGATGGATCTGAGTAAGGAGCCCAATTGTAACTTAAACTGGTTGGTGGAGGCAAAAAAAAAAAAAAAGAGAAGGCATTGGCTTAGGTAGCTGGGAAGGGTCTGAGAGTAGTCCTCAAAACTTAAGGCAGGACCTCAGAGTTAGAGCTGGTGCTCCTTGTCCCCAAGCCCAAGCCCCTTCTTTTATCCTTACTGGCTGTCTCTGCTTGATTCATTCTCTCAGGCCGCCATTTCCAAAGGTTTCCTCTGTGCTGTGGGCAAATGACATGCAGCTCCCCACTGACACAGCCTCCCCCCTTCCCATCTTGTCATCCTTTACCTCACAGAATCTACAGCTTATCTCCAGGAAGGACTCTGACTGGTCCTTCCTAGTTTCTACCACTCCTTGGACCAATCAGCACCACTGTCTGGGTAGGACACTAGGATGGGCCAGGACGACTCACAGGCCCATTTCTGATCCAGGTAGAACAATAGGAGTCCTATCCCCACCCCCTCCCCCAAAAAAGGCAGAGCTAATACTTGCAGGACTGGTAAGCAGCAAAAGCTATGACCATCTACTCCAGGGACAAGAGACTTACCCAGAGCCAAGTAAACCTGCCTCAGGGCACAGCAAGAGGGCGCAGCTGAGAACAGATACAGTGAACTTGCTCTTACGGCTGTGATGAACTTTGGGAAGATTTCTTAATAGAAGTGCTCAGGCAGTTGAGCGTGTGACTCTTGGTTTCCACTCGGGTCTGATCTCGAGGTCGTGGGATCAAGCCCTGCGTAGGGCTCTGTGCTCAGTGCAGAGTCCGCTTGTCCCTCTCCCTCTGCTCCTCCCCCTGCTCAGGCTCCCTCGCTCTCTCTCTCTCAAATGAATAAATAAAATCATTAAAAAAAAAAAAAAAAGAGCACAACTGCCACAGAAGGCTTAAAAAGAAGGTGAGCTGGGGGATTTATGGCTGAGTCCTGTGTGTTATTTTTAATGGGGAAAACATAGAAAGATCTTAAGGGTCCAACAAGAGGGGACTGGTTAATTATAAAACATACCTGTCATAGATCAACATCAGGAAGTTTTATTTTTTTAATTTTTTTTAAGAAGTTTTATTTTTTTTAAAAGATTTTATCTATTTATTCATGAGAGACACAGAGAGAGAGGCAGAGACACAGGCAGAGGGAGAAGCAGGCCCCGCCCTGCGGGGAGCCCACTATGGGACTCCATCCCAGGACTCTGGACCATGCCCTGGGCTGAAGGCAGACGCTTAAGCACTGAGCCACCCGGGCCTCCCAAGATGTTTTAACAGCTGTGTAAAACAGTAATGATAAAGGTAAAGGTAAACAGAAAAATATGCCTGTTAACTATGGTGGTTTTCAGATTGATGGATGATGTCCCCTCCACCTCCTTATATCTTTATGCTTTTTGTTTTTGTTTTGTTTTACTTTCTCTCTTCTACAGTGAGTATGACTTCCTTTGGAGAAGGAAACAAACAAACAAAACTGTAATATTGTCCTCAATAAATCTGAACTGTAGAGATTGAAGAATCACTGGAGGAGATAAAAAGAAAAACTTCATTCTAGAATCCTAGGAGAGCAGCTCCCAAGAGCCGGCGCAGGGAGGCCGTGATGGAGGCAGAGGAGAGGAGAGGCAGGGAACACAGAGCCCTGAGAAGCTACAGGGCTTTTTCTTTCTTCTGAAAGTAACGTTTTCTGAGTAGCTCTACCTACATGACCTCCTTTAACTCTTTCCAGTAACTCTAAGAAGTTAGTACAAGTATTCATTCCACCTCTCCCATGAGGAAGCTGAGTGTTGGGGAGGTTCGCTGACTCGTCCCAAACACACAGCCTGCAAAGTGGAGGAGCAGCGATAGGAACCTTGCTCTTTGTGCTGCAGCAAGAGGAAGTGTGGGCAGGGGCTTTATTTCTTAGCTATCATGCTGAGATCTTAAGGGGAAGGCGGAAGAATGATTTCCCTCCAGTAAACACGAAAAGATGTGAAAGCCTCCAAAACCCTCGTGAGAGTGTGAAACAGCTAGCGTCCCTGAAATAGAACCCAGAGTTTATATTCCCAGAGAGAGGTATAACTCAAGGCAGAAAGACAACACAGGCACGCAGAATTTGTTTTAGGTTGGGGAGACACCTGTAAGAGCATCCGTCTAGCTTATGGCTTTCGACACTGAGGTCACCGAGGCCCAGGGAGGGTAGCTGACACACCTGAGGTCACACGGCAAGTGAGTACTGTTGTTGAAGACAGTCCAGGCTTGTCACTAGCGATGCAGTGCTCTTTGAGGGCTATCATGTGGCAATGCGGCATTTGCCGCATAAGGAAGCAGGCACCTCAGTTGGAATGAAGCATCCATGCCCGTCTCCTAGAAACACATATTCACGGAGATGGATCTAGAGTAACAAGGGGCTGATTTGATAAGGACTTCTTGATACAGTGCTGGAAAATCCATTGTGTTTAATCACTGTTCAAAAACCACACTTAAAGGCATTTCTATGAAAAAGTAAGAAGAGCCTTTACATATTTTTCATGACTATATATATATAGTTATGCACTATATATAATATAAATATATATATATTTTTAAAAATGTATTTCATTTCTGTTACACGGGTCTTAGGTTGCCAAGGAGACAGTTATCAGCAGAACTAAGCTGTTGGTGAATAATTAATTGTCTGTTCTCAGTGTGGTTTGGAGAGAACTTACTTCTCAGAGTGTCTAAAGAGGGTGTGGGCAAAGTCTGCTTTGTCCACAACAGAAGGAGAGTGAGGGCCTGAAGAGACAGCCGAATAAGAGGGGGGGATGCAGGATGGAGACTTCCCTCCTGCCCCGCAAAACAGAGGCAGCAGCAGTCACTGCCATTGTCAACCCATGACCCCCACGCCTGACCAGTGCTGGAGACCATGCCACCCGGTATCACCACCTGCATTTTCTTGCCTGAGACCTCTCTCTGGCAGCCAGAGCTCTCTTGTTTGTCTGTGGCAGGCCAGAAGTGCCTATTTATATAAAGAGAGAGAGAGAAAGAGAGAGACGTGCAGCTCTCAGCCATGAGTGATGGAGGGATAATTCCCCAAGGGTGCTCTCCACTGGCACCCTACATCCCTGGAGGATTCAGCTCTGCCTACGCACATGGTTGCTTGCCAACATACCCTTTATTGGCTCCCTTCCTTTCTCTGGCTTACTTCTTTACTCCCCTGACAGCGCTTCCTGGGATCATCCCTCAAATAGGCTCTTTGCATTCAGATCCCAGCCTGAACCCTGCTCCTGGGGTAACCCAAACCAGATGGTCATATTGTGAAGCGAGGGAGTAGGTGGGTGAGCAGGAGCTGGAGCCGTGCTTCCCATCTGCTGTTCTGTCTACCCTCATGCGTTAAAGAGTATTCTGGAAAATGGGATTTCCCAAGCTCTCCCTCTCGTTTTTCACCAAGGGTAGTACAGATCAGATTCGCCTAAACTCAAACTACTGCGTGTTCTGAAGGAAACTTGCCCTCCAGGGACGCCTGGGTGGCTCAGTGGTTGAAGCATCTGCCTTTGGCTCAGGGCGTGATCCTGGGATCCTGGGACCCATTCCCCCATGGGGCTCCCTGCAGGGAGGCTGCTTCTGCCTCTGCCTGTGTCTCTGCCTCTCTCTGTGTCTCTCTCATGGATAACTAAATTTTTAAAAAATCTGAAAGAAAGAAAGAAAGAAAGAAAGAAAGAAAGAAAGAAAGGAAGGAAGGAAGGAAGGAAGGAAGGAAGGAAGGAAGGAAGGAAGGAAGGAAGGAAGGAAGGAAGGAAGGAAGGAAGGAAGGAAGGAAGGAAGGAAGGAAGGAAGGAAGGAAGGAAGAAGAAACTAACTTACCCTCCATTTACATGTGAAAAGATGTGAGTGGCTCCCAAACCCTGGTAAGAGTCCTTGCAATAGAACTTAGAGCTCCTATCCCTAGAGAAGGGTATGACCATGGCAGAGAAAGACTCCAGTTGTGACGAATTTGTTCTAGATCCGAGAGGCACCTGCAAGAGGATCATAGCCAGTTTACCACTGCAATAGCTGCAGCTCGGCTTCAGCCTGGGCTCACCGGGCCACTCCAGCTAAATGTGCAGAGGAGAATTGAGTAGAGAAAACCCTCCGAACCCAGCACCTTTGGTCTGGACATTTCCAGTTCAATTGCTTCTGGTTTAAAGAGCTGCAAATCCCAGCTGAGACATGTCATAATCAGACATCCACTTGATGCATTAAATAATCCTGAACACCTCTCAGGTACTCAACTAATATTCCTTGTTATGTAGAAAAGACCTTCAGGTTGTAAACACCTCTGCAACTCTGTTATACAAAGGATCTTACAGTCTCCTGGAAAGGACTGAGGCTTCTGGAATCATCACAGGTGTATAGAAGCAGGAACCCTCCACCCCTCTTCAAACATGCAAATTGTCCACTTTCCCCTAAACCCTCACTCAATTCTATGCTATAGAATATATACAGTGTTAGAACGGAAACCTTTGTTCTTCTCCAGTTCATTTCAAAATCTGTTCAAAAAGCTATCAGTAGGAAAGGTTTTCTCCATGGTCACAAAAAGCTGCATAAAGTAAACATCTGATGGTACAGTGATGTTACAGGTGCACTCAGAGAACAGAAACCTTCTCTGCCAACACTCTAAAAAATGTCCCAACCTTTCTCGATTGTTCAAATGGAAACTCTTTTGCCTGCTCACCTCCTCGAGGTTTCTAAAATAGAAGTTGTCTTGCTAGTGCAATTGAGAATTACACTGTGGCTATCCATCCACTTAGCACTGGCAGCATGGTTGGCTTCTGCTGCGAGGGAGAAAGGTTTTTTTTTTTTTTTTTTGATCATTTTGTACAAAATTTCCAAGGTGGGGCAAATCTAACAGAGTGAGACTATGTTTATCATTAAAACAACTTCCAGATGCATGGGCAGAATGGGAGGAAAGTCAGGAGTGCAAGCAGACGGCCCTGAATTCAAGTTCTACCTGAACTGGAGGTTCTCCAGCTGAGGGACCTCAGGCAAGTTATTGTACCTCCCCGAGCTTTGGTTTCCTCATATGGTCATTAGAGGGATTCAAAGGAGAGACCATATATAAAAAGTGCTAAGCTCAGTGCCTGGGCAACAATCACCATTTCCTGTAAATTGATTCTATCTCATTTCATCTTGTTCAAGTAAAGGCAGTAGCACCCAAAACAAGAGAGCAGGAAGGGGACCGTGGACATATGCTTTTGCCTGCCTATCGCTCCTCCTCCTGGGGACCCAATTCCTTCTTCTCCAACAATAACCGCTTCTGTATTGATTGAGGCCAAATGCCTTTCTTCTCTCTAGCCAGGTGGGAATGAGTCTCAGGCTTCGTCCAACCTCCGACCTGTCCCAACCACAATGGGAGGTGCAGGCAAGTGTCCATGGGTCAGGCTCCTCTATCCTGAGTCTTCCCTGGCCCTTTGTTCTCGTTGGAGGTATTGTTAAAGATCCGTTCCCTTCTGAGCTTGTAGAGTGTGACTTTCATGCACCTGGCAGCTACCTTTCCTGCCATATCGGTCAGGGTTTGCCCAGGAAAGCAGAACCAGTAGAAGATCTATCTCACTGGGGAGTTATTGAAGGGATTTGGTTGCCTGTAGTTGTAAGAATGATTCAACACTCTGTGAGGATGCTCTTTCTGTGTCTAGTATTGCAACTGAAGTGTGCAGGGTAGCCTGTCAAGAGGGAAAGATGGACACAAAATGGGGGGTGCGAGGGTAAACTGAAGTCTGTGAAGATGGGCAGGAATTCATGCGCAGGGGGCATGAGGACTCACATTCCTCTCTTCCCACCTCCAAGCCACCCACTCATCAGATGATGGAATTAAGCTGGAGGGGTTGCTGGACATTACTTGGCCCAAGAGTCAGAGAGGGTGAAGGAGGATCCAGTAGAAGTTGACAATGCTATGAGCCCAACCCTACATGTGAGGGAGCAGATAAGGGACAACATGAGCAAGCCAGGACAGCACCTCCTGACCTTCTCTGGCCTTCCCAGCATGAAAGGAAATATGACGGCAGCTCGTTTCCACTTCCAAATCTCATACAAAATGCCTCTGTGGCTCATTTAACCCAGAGCTATGCAGAAAATTTGGGGAAATATAGTTCCAATAGAACAAAGTGGACAGAACAAATCTGCTATACTGGCTTTATGACGAGAGCCCATTCAGGAGATAGGGAGAGAGCAAGAGCCCTGACGACATCATTTCAGCCTCTGGATCCAGCCAGGTCTGAAGCTGTACCTACCCCTAGCATTTCCAGTGATGGAAACCATTTGGCTGATGCTGGTTTTGAATTGAGTTTCTGTCTCATGAAAGTGAAAGTGGCTGGACCAATATAACTACCTAGTTCAGCAACATTTCCAATAGTAACTAGGTTCAGGAGTTGTGTCAGAATTCCAGTAAAGCCTCTAACTTTGGCATCACAATTAGGAACAAGGCCTGGGATGATAGGGAATGACTAGAACACAGCACTTCAAGTTTTGATGGGTAAAGAATTTGCTAAGAAATGGCAAGAAGACTACATATAAAATACTATTAATACCTGCAATGGGGGACGCCTGGGTGGCTCAGTCAGCTAAGCATCTACCTTCTGCTCAGGTCATGATCCCAGGGTCCTGAGATCAAGCCCCACACTGGGGGAATCCTTGCTCAGCAGGGAGTCTGCTCCCCCTCTCCCTTCTGCCTGCTGCTCTCCCTACTTGTGTTCTCTGCCAAATAAATCAATCTTAAAACAAAATCTGAAAATATCTGCTATGAGCACACTACCAAGCGCCAGGTGTAACCTCTGCAGGAAGTAAGCTGGCGGACAAAAGCCAAAGGGAAATCTAGATGGAACCTCACAGTCAGAGGGCCCTGGGATCCCATACTTCAAATTTTCCTTCTTGTTTTGCAGGTCAAACAACTTCATGTGGTCAGTGTGTATGTAATAGGTCATCTTTGCAAGGTGGGGGTGGGGTTTGACCTCCTTACTGTATCTTCAAGATTTAAAGAAAATCATGGAGGTGGGGAGGATATATTTTTCCAGCAATTGGAATTCTTGTACTCTTCACCTAGGACACATCTTTCCCGGAGACAATTCACCTAGGATAATGAATGAAGATTAGAATAATTTTTCTGGAGAACACAGAGGATTGAGGGAGATTTTACCTAAGAACTGGGTCAGTCTGGTGAATGACTTTCCTTGTCCTCCAAAAGTGGATAAAATGCTTGGGAGTGTCACAAGACTCAGAGTCTTCTGTTCATAAATGGTTGTTTGGATCCTGTTCTATTCACGAAAGCATTGATGTTTGTGATAAGCCTCTCGAGTGTTTATTTCCCAAATCATATATTGTCCCAGTTACAGATCACCTTTTAAGGTATCATATACAGATGTTAACCTCATTATTAAGAAGAGGCTTTTTAGGGGGCCTGGCTGGCTCAGTGGTTGAGCGTCTGCCTTTGGCTCAGGTCATGACCCTGGGGTCCTGGGATCAAGTCCCACATTGGGCTCCCCATAGGGAGCCGGCTTCTCCTTCTACCTATGTCTCTGCCTCTCTCTCTCTCTCCCCCTCTCTCTCTCTGTCTCTCATGAATAATTTTTTTGAAAGAAAGTTTTGAAAAAAAAATCCTTTCTTTTTTCCCTCTTCTTTAGGAAAACTATCCACTCATACCACTTCTTACACCAAATGTGTGGATTTTCCAAACTAAGCAATTCTCCAATTCTTTTCAGACACCAACTGGGGGTCCTAGGATTTAATTTAAACCTGATGCTAGGGGATCCCTGGGTGGCGCAGTGGTTTAGCGCCTGCCTTTGGCCCAGTGTGCGATCCTGGAGACCCAGGATCGAGTCCCACGTCGGGCTCCCGGTGCATGGAGCCTGCTTCTCCCTCTGCCTGTGTCTCTGCCTCTCTCTCTCTCTCTCTGTGTGTGTGACTAACATAAATAAATAAAAATTAAAAAAAAATCTTAAACCTGATGCTAATCACCTGGAGTTAGCACAGACCTCAGAGGTTAAGGGCTCAGTCCCACAAGACTGCTGCCCCTTCAGACACCAATCACAACTAGTGGGTCTTCAGGTTACCCACACTACTGTCTGACTTGGCTACACAAGTCAGGGATTTCCACAACCGCCTCCCTAAGTTCAAAAATTGGTTACAATGGCTCATAGAAGTCAGGAAAATACTTTACTTATACTTACTGGTTCATTATAAAGGAAACAAATGAACTGCAAGATGAAGAGGTACATCAAGTGAGGTCTGAAAGGGTCCTAGTCACAGGAGTTTCTGTCCCCATAGAGCTGGGTCATGCACCCTTTCAACAAGTTACTGTGTTCACCCACCTGGAAACTCTTGGAAGCTCCTACCTAGTTCAAGGATTTTTACAGAGGCTTCCTCATGTAGGCATGGCAGATTATTAATTCAATCACCAACTCTTCTCTCCTTCCCTAAGGATGGAGGGTAAGGCTGAGAGCGCCAAGCTTCTAATCATGGCTTGGATGTTCTGGTGATCAGCCCCCATCCAGGAGCCCATCAAGAGTCATTAGAACAAAAACCACTTCTATCACCTCATGAATTCCAAGGGATATAGGAATTCTGTGTCAAGAACCAGGGACAAAGGGCAAATACATACTTTTTTTTAAAGGTTTTATTTGAGAGAGTGAGAAAGCATTAGGGGGGGGGGAGTAGTAGGGGGGTGGAGCAGCAGACTCCCCATTGAGCACAAAGCCCAATGTGGGGCTTGATCCCAGGATCCTGAATTCATGATCTGAGCCAAAGGTAGACGCTCAAGCAACTGAGCCACCCAGGGGCCTCCAAACATACTTCTTTATATAACTCAATATCACACCTTCCAAGCCTTTTAAGTACCAGGCAGTGTGTACCAATGAATGGTGGACAAATAAATGTGTAAGACATAGTCCTTCCCTCAAAGAGCTCAAAGAATCAACTTCCACATTCTAGATACCATTTTTCTAATTATGCTACCAAAAATTCCATTATGTTTTGGGAAAGCCTTCTCCCACCCTATAGTGAGCCTATTATCTTCCAAAGCCCTCTATATTCTCTTCTGCTTCTGTATGTAGTAACCCAACTGCCCCCTCTATCAATTCTTTCCTTGAGTGGATGTCTTACAAATTTTTATTTTCTTCCAATTTCAAAAATAATAAATGCAGCATGCAGAATATTTAAGATACTATGCCCCTCCCCCCAATTGTTTTAAACTAGTTTTATTCTCAGGTAGTGACTTTCTCAAGGCTTAGAGGCCTCTTGTCCATAATGGCAAGAAGAGTAAGCAAGTGGGACAGATGGAATGGATCTTAGACCCATCACTGTACTTCGTCTCCAACTCCTCCTGCCCTGGGGCAGACTACCTGACCTGTACCTCACACAGGGCAGCTACAGTTGCTCTGTCATAGGTCTTGCTGCTCCTACTTTTGTGGCTCTTCACAGCACCCAGAGTGTCACTTACAATGAAATCAGATGACTCTACTTCCTTGCTTAAAGTCCCTCCATTATTGTCCATCACAGCTAGGAAATAACCGAACACCACCGCTCCTGGGAAGCCCTCCTCTCCACCTTCCTCAGAAGGTCTCTCCCTGCCTCTCTTCCTTTCTTCCTTTTCTACTTTATTTTCCATCTTTGAACTTACGAAGATCTTTGAAAATACATGGCTTGTTTCTGAGTTTATTGGTTGTACCTCCTACCCCCAAGAATGTACATTCCCTAAGGGCAGGTTATTGAGAGACCCCATAGCAGAGTGGGTCTGTTGGCTTCCTTTGAACCTGGGGATGGGGTGTGTGTGTTTGGGGGGACAGTCAAGAGCCCCAGGTCCTTCACCATGCTTTGTTGATTTCCTTTAGCCCTGTCCTCATCTTTCTAACTTATGCTCTCTTGATTAAACTCTCCCCAATTACCCGTGCAAATGGGCCATCTCTTCCCTAGCAGGTGCTTGACTCTGTTTTTTTTTTTTTTTTTTTAAGAATTATTTATTTACGAGAGAGAGAGAGAGAGAGAGAGAGAGAGAGGCAGAGACACAGACACAGGGAGAAGCAGGCTCCATGCAGGGAGCCTGACGTGGGACTTGATCCCGGGACTCCAGGATCACACCCTGGGCTGAAGGCAGGCGCTAAACCGCTGAGCCACCCGCGCTGCCCTTGACTCTGGTTTTAACTTGACTTCTGTGACCAGGAAAGAGGCATCCGGACTGATGGCAGATGCTGAATGACCAGAGGCCAGTCCTCTGCCCTTTGGTGCAGGCATGAGGGTTGTTACCGCCCTCCTGAACACTGAAGGCTTTTCCACTTTCGTCTAGTGCTTGGCATCTCGTAGGCACAGGCATTATGAGTTAATGTATCTCTAAAAATTAAGCACTGAATCAGGCCCTTTATTTATAGCTCATTTTTACAAATGTGAATTAAAGTGGGCCAGTCTTATGACATACTCAAATTTATTATCCCCACTTGATGGCTTGGATAGTTAAATACTTCAGTGAATAAACTTAGAATTCATTAAGTCTCATTTTCTCATATTTCATATATTTGCAATCCACTTTCCTCCCTGGCAGTTTTCAAACAAGGAAATTAAGCCTGGCTCTAAAATTTATGGACGTATTCTTCTAATATTCCTTTAATTAGAAACTCATATGTGGTTTCCTAAGCAAGCCACCCATGGAGATAACTTATGTGAATGGGAGCCACTGGATTGTCTGATGGCTTCCTAATTTCAGTTTTCTTCTGAAGCTCTCATGAGCTCTGAAGCACAATGTCAGGCAAGTTCTATGGAAGCACAGGCTGGGAGGGCTAACTTTTCATCTTCAGGTTGATATTAGGTTTGGTAATGGCTTACTGGTTTAGTTTTCACTGCTGGATATTAAGAGAGTAGAATTAGAGGTAGTCAGCTTTGGCCAGCATGGTGCTTCTGAGCTTGTCTGGTGATCTTGCCTCTTTTCACAAGATCTATCTAAACCCATTCTGAAAAATAAATAAATAAATAAATAAACCCATTCTGTACCCACCTGTGCTGGATAAGGCCACCAGTTTGGATATCCTGTTACCTACTACAGCACAGAGAGGAGAGAGTAGGAGAGAATGCGGCACAGATCCAGAGAGAGGAGGGTAAGGGAAGGAGAGGGGACAGAAACAGGGTATATGGCATATATCTCATATGGCATTAGATGGATACTTGGGTTGTCCATGTAACCCTATTAAGTGCGCCTAAAATTACATATCATTCCAAGATGAGCTGCTAATGTTGAGAACTACCTGTGTTGTAGAACTGGGGAGTTAGAGATACCCAAGGCTTTTAGATCTAAACATATTTAGCCCAAAACTCAAGGGCATTAGAAAGAGTAGAATCAGTCAGCAAATGTCAATTCATCTCCTATTACAGGCACTTCTGGTTTCAACTGCCAGAGACAGAGTCCCGCCCAGGCAGGTAATGCTTTGCACAGTGCTTGCCATGGGCCATGCATGCTTCTGAGCTTTTCATATCTATGAATTCCACTCAATTCCCACAGCATCCTATGCCATGGGTTTTGATATCATCTCCCATCTAAAGATGAGGAAATGGAGGCGCTATGAAGTTAATGTGCTAATGTGCCCAAGGTTACAAAGCCAGTAAGTGAGAGAAGATAGATTTGACCTTCAATAGTAGGATTCCAGGGTTTGAGTTTTTCACTGCTGTATTTGTTAAGATTCTCCAGGGAAACAGAACCAACAGGATATATACATCCATCTGTATGGATGCATCTCTCTCTCTCTCGAGGTTCCTGTACCCTCTAGAGAGAGGGAGAGAGAGAGAGGGAGAGAGAGAGAGAGAGAGAGAGAGAGAGAGAGAGAAACAGATTGGTTTTAAGGAATTGGCTCACGTGATTGTGGCAGGAAAAAAGTTGTAGTTCACATCCAAAGATAGTCTGTTGGAAGAATTCCTTCTTGCTTGGGGGTGCAGGGGGGGGTGCGTGGAATCAGTCTTCACTCTATTCAGGCCTTCAAATGATTGGGTGAGACCCACCCATGTGTGGAGGGCAGACAGTTTTGCTCAGAGGTCACCAATTTAAATGTTAATCTCATCCAAGAACAATTTTTGCAGAAATATCCCAAATAATGTGCATCTCAGTATCTGAGCACCATGGGCCAGCCAAGAGAACATAAAACATTAACCATCACAGCCACAGACACGGGGTAAATTGTGTCATCCCCAGAAGATACAGTGAAGGTCCAACCCTGAGAACCTAAGAACCTAACCTTGTTTAGATATAGGGTCATCGAAGATGTAATTCGTTAAGATGAGGTCCTACTCAAGCAGGATGGGCTCTTAATCCAAGATGGCTGGTGTCCTCATAACCAGAGGGAGGAACAGAGAAAATGTCTATGTGAAGACACACAGACACAGGGAGAATGCATGTGGAGACAAAGGCAGAGTCTGCAGCTATGCTGTCACAAGTCAAGGAACATCAGAGCCTATTAGAAACTAGAAGAGGCAAGGAAGGGTCCTTCAACACTTCTGGCCTCCTGAACTGGGAGAGAATAGATTTCTGTTGCTTTAAGCTCCCTAGTTTGTGGTGTTTAGTTACGGTAGGCCCTAGGAAACTCATATAATCCTGCCCACAAGGAGTCTTCGTTCTTGGAGAGAGAGAGTAGGCAATGATCATGAGACTATATGGGGACTATATGAGTCATAGAAGACTTTTTCAGGGCTAAGTTTGTAGTGGGGAGGACTTCATGCCTATAGGAGCCACCTTACTGGCCATACTGATCAGGGTTTGTCCAGAAAAGCAGGACCTTTAGAAAATACATATTTGAGGGATTTATTAGAGATTTTGCCCTTTTATAATTGGAAGAGCTGTCTAAACAGTGTATGTGAGGCTGCTGTTTCTGTCTGGTATAGGAACCTAAAGTCTGCAGGGCAGGTCATTCAGAAGGAAAGATGGACATGAAGCGGGAGAAGCAAGGATAAACTGAAATCTATGAGGCAAATGTCTTGGCAGAAGTCTGACATTGAGATGACAGCAGAATAGACTCAAGGTCACCTGACTTCCTACTGAGTGTCCTTTCCATTATTCCCTTGCATCTTTTTAGAAGCCTAGAATTTTTTTCCCTTACAAAAGAGACCTTGAAGACTACTAGATTCATAGGAACTAAAAAGTGTTAACTACTCAATGAGCTCTAATCAAACATGATCCTTTTCTAGAAGGAAATACAGTCAAATGTGTTTATGCTAGTTATTTGGTAATTTGGGGACTTGAATTAGTCAAGAAGTTTTTCCTTCTATGCTGTTTTCCAAATTTCCTATAATGATCAAGGACATTTCAAATTTTTTTTAAAGATTTTATTTATTTATTCATAGACACAGAGAGGGAGAGGCAGAGACACAGGCAGAGGGAGAAGCAGGCTCCATGCAGGGAACCTGATGTGGGAATCAATCCTGGGTCTCCAGGATCACACCCCAGGCTGCAGGTGGCGCCAAACAGCTGCGCCACCAGGGCTGCCGGGACATTTTAATTTAAATTTTTTTTTTTTTTTACTTATTTATTCATGAGAGACACAGAGAGAAAGGCAGAGACATAGGCAGAGGGAGAAGCAGGATCCTGGAGGGAAGCCCAATGCAGGACTCGATCCCAGGACCCCGAGATCACGCCCTGAGCTAAAGGCAGATGCTCAACCACTGAACCACCCAGGTGCCCCAACAAGGACATGTTTTAAAACAAAACATAAAGCAACATTCTTCTTTGGAAGAAAAAATGAGGGATCCCTGGGTGGTGCAGCGGTTTGGCGCCTGCCTTTGGCCCAGGGCGCGATCCTGGAGACCCGGGATCGAATCCCACATCGGGCTCCCGGTGCATGGGGCTTGCTTCTCCCTCTGCCTGTGTCTCTGCCTCTCTCTCTCTCTCTCTGTGACTATCATAAATAAATAAATTAATTAAAAATTAAAAAAAAAAAAAGAAAAAATGATCTCGATGCACATAAGAACCAAGCATCCTTCTCAAGAAGAACCAATGTGCCTTTGCTAGCTGTCTCGTCCCGGCTGGCAATCAAATAAAGGATAAAACCAGTGGTTTAGAAGTTGAGGAAATTCTGAATCCATGAATTGAAATTTTATGTCTCACTTTTGGCCCCTAGCTAAACTTCAGTTCATTTACTCTCATCGTTTTTTGTTTTTTTTTTTTTTAAGATTTTATTTGAGAGAGACATAATGCATGCATGAGTGGGGAAAGAAGTAGAAGGAGAAAGAGCTGGAAGCAAGACTCGATCCCAGGACCCTGGGATCAGAACCTGAGCGGAAGTCATATGCTTAACTGAGCAGAAGTAAGGTGCCCCTAACCCTCACCTTTCAATCTCAGCTTTATGTAAGGATAGGGCAGGTTTAAGACCAGATAATCCCTAGCCTAAGAAGCACAGCAGTCCCTAGATCCAAAATGTGGTTGGTTTAGGGTTAGGTTATGCTGCTGGTTTCTGAGTGGATAGTGTATTAGTGCTAACACTTACTAACAGACTCTATGGCCCCTTACCCTTCCACACCCTTCCCTGACTTACTGAACCCAATTCATTCCTCCACAACCCAAGCTTTTCCTGATTCAGTCATTCACTGAATCAACATTTACTGAGCTCCTACTATGTGCTAGGTACTGTAATAAGCAACGTGATGCAAGGATTTTTGCAAGGAAAATGACATGATCTGGTCCCTGAAAGTTCCAGAAATCCATCATCAGTTATTCTATTATACAGTTCACATCCTGCTCAAGCAGCTATGGTAGTAAATCACAGTGGTTAACACTCTGGGCTTGGGAGTCAGACTGCCAGGGTCTAAGTCTGGGTCCCACCTCTTACTGTGCCCACATGTGACTATGGGCAGTTTGATGAATTCTTCTAAGCCTCATGTGTCAGTCACAGGTGATGATGACAACGGTAAGAACAGCTCACATTTATTGTGTCCTTACCATGTACCAGGCCCCAGGCTTTTGCATAGCCAGTACCTCCTGTCATGCCTGCCAAGCCTCTGGGAAGTGGTTTCTTTTATCATCCCCATCTGACATGTATGGAAGTTAGCATTAGGAGGTTATACTACTTACTAGAAAGGGGAGAGTGGGTGGTGAGTGGAGGATGAAGACACCTATGTTCTTCGGGAACAGGAGTGGCTCTGGGCCCTCTAACCATGCTCCCTGGGGGTAGTACCCCCCCTCCTGGATTCTGAGATCCCCAGGCATACTGAGAGCCAGTGTGGACCCCAAAACCTGACATCCAGGGTGTACGAATTAAACACATGCCCCCAGCCTAGGAGAATGACAACTTCCCTGTGATTGCTGCACTGTGAAAAATGGTAGCCTTTCAAAGAGTTTCCTCCTTTCCGATTCTGTTAGCACTCACATAGCAGCATGTTAGCAGGGCTCCCCAGCCTGCTGGGGATGCTGGCCAGGCCAGAGGAAGAAGCCACACACCTGGGAGTGCTGGCTGTGTTTTTAGCTCTAGGCTGCTGGCACACACCACCTGCCAGGTACCAGTCACAGAATGTATCGTGCAAGGGTATCTCCGCTCCCCCAAACTGCCCTGGGATCTAACACAGACAGACACGTGTTTCATGGAGAAAACCAGAGACCGCTACACAATAGGGAAAGAGAGGGGAGAGAGGGAAGAGGGGCAGGAAGGAGAAGAGACAAAGAGGGAAGAGAAGAAAGGACTGGTCAGGAGGGGAGAGAGCAGGGCACACTAGACGGGAAAAGGCTGTAGAAGGTTCTGTCCTCTTCCTAGGCCTTGAAAAGGAGGAACCGCCGGAGTGAGCTGGAGTATTATAACTCACAGTTTCAGAGAGGACTTTGTTTCCTCTGTGGTCAAAAGAGGGCAGCGAGCTTTGCAGACAGGGCTCACGCGGGTGGGAGCGGGGATGAGACACCATGGCAGGAAAAAGCCAGGATGCCACGCAGCAAGGCTGATTCTTTCCTTCTCACCTTTGGCTACAGAAAATTCCTATATGGCTTCCTCTCCACAGGAAGAACTCTAGGTCCATCAGGGCCGTGCCATGCAAATGTGTGCTACAGGCTGGAGCTGGTCTGAGAATTCTTGTTACCAGCTGGTGATAAGGTAAGCAAAGAACTGACAGCAAGGGATTAGACATTTTTATCGTGATCTAATGCTTCCAAGACAACTCTCTGTGTTATTGTCGGACTCGTCTCGTAGATGTTGACATAGACCATTTCGGGGGCTGATGACCATGAACTTGTAGAGCGAGCTGCCCATGGCCTGAGCTGTGTGTTACTCATGCACAGTCACACCACATCCTGGGCTATGAGTTTGACAAGCAAGACGGAAGAGATTATTAATTTACCTCTACGGTCACTAAGTTGCTGTGCCTTCCTAAGCCTCAGTTTCACTGTTTGTAAACCAGTGTTAAATGACCCTTGTCCTAGGGATTTCTGGAAGATTAAGTGAGGTAGTGCATGTCAAGCGTTTAGCCTAGTAGCCGACAAAGGGTGCCCACTCAACACAAGATAGCTCTTCTCCCTTGGTCATGGTGTACAGACAGAGCTTGCAGCTCGGCTCAGAGCAAAGTGTCTCAGCACCACAGATGTCTGGGGAAGTGAGCCCAGTCTCCCAGACTTGACCCAGAGCAAGCCAAGGATATCTCCAAGTGCAAGCAGAGCGGCTGGTCACCAGCCAGCAGATGAAGATGGTAAAGCTCATCCCCTCCACTGGGAACAAGCAAATCGATGATGAAGGAAAGCGTCAGGTCCTCAAGTGCTCTAAAAGCCAATAATAAAATTTAAAATCAATGGGGAAGCTGACAGCAAACCAATGGTGGGGCCAGAGGCCAGGAATGAAGTGTCTCGGTGCTGGAAGCAGGCAGACAGCCAGGCAGCAGTCCTCAGGACGGCAGCATGCTGAGCGTCCAGGTGAAGGAGCCTCAGAGCCTGTAATTTGGCAGAGGTCCTGCCTCCTGGTCTGGCGCTGCCCCACAGAGACGGGATGCACACAGGGAAAATGAGGGTGTTGAAGGAATAAGTCCTGGACCCCCAACACAGTGCTGTTCTATTTATCCAACCTTTGGAGGAGTGCGGCCAGAGCCTGGGAAATCATTCTCCAGCATTAGCTTCCATTGCATTTTAAGTACACGGACAGATGGTGCAAGGCATTGTTATGGATTAAATGCCTGTGTCCCCCCCCCCCCCGCCCCCCCGGCCCAAATTCCTATGCTGAGACCATTATATGATCTCCAGCGTGATGGTGTGAGGAGGTGGGGCCTTTGAGAGGTAAATGGGTTTAGATGAGGTCATGAGGGGGGTCCTTATACAAAGGGGAAGAGGGAGGCACCTGGGTGGCTCATTGGTTAAGTGTTTGCTTTCGGCTCAGATCATGGTCCCGGAGTCCTGGGATCAAGTCCCACATCAGACTCCCCTCAGGGAGTCTGCTTCTCCCTCTGCCTGTGTCTCTACCTCTCTGTGTCTCTCATGAATAAATAAATAAAATCTTTAAAAGAAAAAGAAACAAAAACAAAACAGGCTGTGAGGACATAGCACAAAGGTGGTCATTTGCAAACCACAAACAGAGCTTTCATCAGGAACTGCAGCAGCCAGCACCTTGATCCTAGACCCCCCTGACCCCACAATCATGAGAAATAAACATTTGTCCCTGAAGCCATCCAATCACTGACATTTTGTAATAGCAGCCTGAACTGAGCAAGACAAACAGAGATGTTCACAGTATTTCTCAGATAAGGGATTATTCAGATTCAATTATCTGTGCAAACATTTCTTGAGTCCTTCTCCCCCAACGCCACCTGTCTCTACCCTGATGTTCCAGGGGCTGCAGTGAAATAGGCCAGTCAGGAAAAGAAGTTTTTGCTCCTTATGAGCTCCTGAAGGGTGAGGGAGACATATGGATTAGCAAATACTGAGTGTCCAGAGTGCTAGGTGCAACCATGGCTTTGTAAGGCCCAGCGGAGACAGTGGGCAGCACCACCTGGGGTGTCGGGCGGGGTGGGATGTGGGGTGGATGGCAGAGCTGCTGCAGAGAGCCAACCCTCGCCTGCCCAGGAGGGTTCGAAGGACACTATGGCACTGGACTCAGGGCAGCTGCCGTCGTGACGTGTGTTGAAGAGGAAAGTGGGCCAATCGGACTATTTTGGGAATCTTTAGTAGTCAGTGCGGGAATGAAATCTCTAATGGGTCATGACAGCTGAAGAAAGGTAGAGAGAAGAGGCTGAGAGTGAAGGAGAAAGGCAGAGAGAATGTGTGAGTGTGAGAGACAGACACACACACACACACACACACACACACACACAGGGACAGACCTACCTTAATGTGAAAGCTTTAGACTAGTTCTAGAGTCAAGTTCCCTTGAGTCATGGCTATCTTGGGCTTCTGTCTTTGAATTTCCACAAGTTTCCATCAGTTGGAATGGGTGGTCTTTACTAGAATACTAGAACTGGGGGAGTGGTTCTCTGCTCCCAACACAAAGAGTCTAACCAAACCCTCGGAGTGATCTGGGAAGGTGACGCTGATTCACACAAATTCAACCATACTGTCCCAGCCAAACCAAAGAAGAGACAAAGAGAGAAGCAGCCATTCAAACATTGTGGCTGGTGTCACACGCATGGGTGTTAGCCCTGGCCTGAGTGTGTCACAGGAGTTCAGTGTGTCCATGAACTTTGCTGTGTGTGTGAGCTCCTCACTGAGCTGAGGGTACCTGCTGTGTCGGTTAATGTATATATTTTGGGACAAGAGGAAAATGGGGAAAGGAGAGAATAATTAGCAAGCAGACGAATGAGCATCCTGTTTCCATTTCTGTTGCCAAGGGTAATCGTTTATTTCAACTGAGGTGCTTGGTGAATTAAAGCCACATGTAAGTTAAGGGTGTTAATTTCATGATCTAACTCTTGAGAGTAAAAACACTCACATTCAGCCTATGCTTTGAAGAATTGAAGCCAGCAATTAACTCATAAGGCTGAAACTAACAAACTGCTTCCTTTACAAGCAGAGTGCCAATTGAACCTTGATTCATGAAGTCACCAATTGGTCTTCCTGGCTTCCCATTCAGTCCAGAGCCATCAGATAAATATATTCATCACATCCCAATATTGTCTCTTTTTCAAAGACAAGTAGCAGAAGTGAAGATTTAAGCCAAAACCCAGTACAATATACCTAGACTGTTGGGAATGGGTAGAACTATATGAACAATGCTCAGAAATCAGAGGGGACTTGGAGCTTCCAAAGGAATGAATCTACTGGGACTGAAAACTTTCTCTAAGCTGCATTCGGTGGGTGAGAAGACAGCCAGGTGGCCAATGCATCCTTTTCATCCATTTTAAACTCGCTAAATGAAGGCCATGTGAATGATTGCCTTGTGAGCCAGGCCATGTCCACAATTTAGCCTCTGGAGAGGTGTGTGCTCAGCCCTAGTGCAGACGATCTTCTCCCTGATGTAAATGTTCAGGTCGAATGCCTGTAGAGGCTTCACTTGAATATTCAGATGGACTTTGAGGCCCAGACCAAAGCTCAGCAACCCCTGACGGAAGACTCTGGAAACCCTGCCCCCAGCATAGGAGAGCTAAGGAGCTAAGGAGCCCCCAGCAACTACATATTTATCTCCAACTTAAAGATTTAAGGCAAGTCACATCTGAATTATCCTTATCTGTTAAATTAACAAACAATAAATATTCATTTTCCTGCTAAAGGAGTCCAGAATATGCCACTCCAAAATATGCCACTTATTTTGAGTTGAAGGCAAGTGAGAATCAGCCGATGCAGGGCAAGGCTTTCTCTGCACTTCTCTTGTCTGCCTAAAGGCAGGGCATAAATTTCCTTTTGGAAAGTGCCTCTCCAATAACAGAAAAGAGAAGAGCAACTCATCACCAGAGACTGGGAGTTGACACTGGATGACTATTCATAAACAGACTTTACTAAACTAACCTTTATCTTTCATTAGTTCTCCCATGTAGTTCCCAGACATTGGCCTGCAATTATCATCCCTTGAAGTCCAACCCCTCTTTCCTGTTAAAATGGCATATGAGCCCTCTAAGCCTAATCACTTCTTTGAGTTTTCTTTTCGGTAAACTCCTGTGCACATAAATCTTAATAAAAATTGTATGTCTGCCTTTTCTCCTATTAATCTGTCTTTGTTGTTTAATTCACTGGTTCCCAAACACTGAACCTACGAATGTAGAAGGAAACTTTTTCCTCCCTGACAGTGCCATGCTACTAACCTCAAACTGAAGGGGTGCTTACTTACTTAAAGGAAATAAATGTAAAACAAGTCCCTACTCATCAGCTATTGTGAAAGCAAGAAAGTCCTAGAGAAAATATTGGTATGTTTATAAGAATGGCAAACATTTTTTTCTTTTTCAAATTTTTATAGAGTGGCAAACATTCTTAGAGACCGATGATACCAAGTTATAGCATGGAGTGGCACAATGGGCGGGCACCTCTCCAATTGTTGGTGGGCGTGTACATTTGGTGAAGACTTTTTTGCAAGGCAATTTGATAAGCTCTATCAATACTGAAAACCAATAAACTTTTGATCCAACTATTCCTCTTCTGGGAAGTTACCTGAAAATGCCCTTGCATACACACACAAAGTCAACATGTGAGAATTTTTATTGCAGCTTTGCTTTAATAGCAATACCATGAATCACTCAAATATCCAGCAATGGAAAAGCTGCTAGAAGGAGTCAGTAGAAAGAATGAAATAAACTTCCATATTCCAATGTGGGAAGATTTCCAGGACACTGACAGTGCTTAAATAATAAGTCACAGAAGTAGACAAATATTTTTAAAATAGATCTCAAAAAAGCACAATCCATACAGGAAAAGGTTAAGCAACTGAATTACATTAAAATCAAGAACTTCAAAAAAAAAAAAAAATCAAGAACTTCTACTCATCAAACAGCATTAAAAGGACCTGCAAGTCTATCAACCAGTGAATGGATAGATCAAATTTGGTATATTCATAAAATGGAATATTATTCAGCCATAAAAAACGAATGAAATTCTAATTCATGCTACAACATGGATAAGCCTCAAAAACATGCTAGGTGAAAGAAGCCAGTCATAAAAGACTGCATATCATGTGATTGCATTTATGTAAAACATTCAGAGTTGGGCAAATTCATAAAGATGGAAAGTAGATTAGTAGCTACTAGGGCATGGGGGAAGGGGGAAGGAGAGAGTAATGGATTTCTCCATGGGGTGATGGAAATATTCTGGATTTAAATAGTGTGATGGTTGCAGAACTTTATCAATGTGGAGATAAACACTGAACTATATATTTTAAACAGATGAATTTTCTGGCATGTAAATTATATCTCACTTTTAAAAATTACATTAAAAAAGACAGAGTGAAAAGGCAAACCACAGACCATGAAAAAATATTTACAACATATCTGGCAAAAGATTCATATCAATATATAAAGAGCTCCTACAAGTCAAAAAGAAAAAGACAATTTAAGACAATTGCCAAAAGACCTTAATCGACACTTCCCCAAAATGATTATACAAATGGCCACAACTTATGAAAAGATGCTAAATATCTATAGTCATCAGAGAAATGTAAATTGTCACCACCCATGAACCAAACCACCACCAATTCATACTAAGTGCCGGTGAGGACCTCAGCAACTAGCTTATTTACTATTGGTGGGAAGGTAAACTGGTACAGTCACTTCAAAAAAACTGTTTGACAGCATCTTCCAAGGCAAAACATATATCTAACCTATGATTCAGCAATTCTTCTCCCAAATATATACCTTAAGGAAATGAATACATCAAACAGAAATATGTCCACACCCAATAGCCTGCTCAAGAATGTTTATAGAAGCTTTATTCATAATAGCCCCCAAATGGAAAAAACAAAATGTGTTCCAGTTGAAGAATGGATGAACAATGGAATATTACTTAGCAATAAAGGAAAAAAATTAAGGCTACAAACAATAACACGGATATTCAAGTGAAAGAAGTCAGTCACTACAGAGTACGTACTAAATGATTCAGCTTATAGGAAGTTTAAGGAAGGAGAAACTGATCAATGGTGACAGATGTCAGCATAGTGGCTGGCTACTTTTATAGAAAAGTGGGTACTGGGAAGGGGCTTTAGGGAACCTTCTAAGGTGCTGCAAATATTCTGTACATTGATCAGACTGGTGGTCATAGAATCAAAATCCTCACATGTTGACTTTGTTCATGTATGCAAGCATTTTTTTTTACATATGGAAAAATTTCATCAAGTAGAATGAAAAGCAAGTGATGACAAATATGTAGATCTCTATCAAAATCCCAGCTGTCTTTTTTGCAGAAAATGACAAGCTGATTCTAACATTCATAAGGGAAATGCAAGACACTCAGAAAAGTCAAAACACTTTTGAAAAAGGACTCACAGTTAATTTCAAAACTTACTACAAAATTACAGTAATCAAGACAGCTTGGTACTGGCGTAAGCAAAGACATATAGACCAATGCAATAGAGTCCAGAAATAAACCCTCAAGTTTGTGGTTAAATGATTTTGGACAAGGGTGCCAAGATAATTAAAGAGGGAAGAAATAGTCTCTACAATAAATATTGGACAACTATACAGAGAAAGAAAGCAAGTAGACCTTTTCAATTACACCATACACAAAAATTAAGCACAAAGGGAAGAGCCAAAGCTATAAAATATGAAGAAAATAATGAAGGAAACTTGCATGAACTTAAGGTATGGAAAGCCTCTTTAGATATGACACCAGAAGCAAGAGTGACAAAAGAGAAAAGATGAACATCATCATCACAACTAAAAACTTTTATGCTTTAAAGGACACCATCGGGAAAGGAAAAAGATGCTTCATAAAATCAAAGAAAATATTTGCAATAAGAGACTTGTATCCAGAATATATAAGGAGCGCTTACAACTCAATAATAAAAAGACAAATAATCCAATAAAAAATGGACAAAGGATCTAAAGAAAAGATACACATGGCCAAGAAGAACATGAACGAAGGCCCAATACTTCATTAGCCTCTAGGAAAATGTAAATCAAACCTATAAAGAGGTACTGCTTCACACCCAATAAAATGGCTATCATCCAAAAGAGATAATAACAAGTGTTGCCGAAGATGTGGATTATCCTCATATGGTGAAAAATGGAAAAGAATGTTACAGGAGTTATATCTCCAGAAGGGTGTTAAAGAATATACAAGTGTGATTTCATACATATGTAGATAGGCATGAATTTGGGTGTATATAGCTAGACGGTATATCCAGAGTTCTGAAGCTATCTCTTTCAGGTGTAAAGAGATCTTGGCCATTTTTGTTTGTTTGCTTCTCCATTATTTCATTATTATTCAACAAGCATGTTATCCCATGTGTTGTTATGTGTTATCCCATGTTATCCCATGTGTTTCGTTGTGTAACGAAACAGAAAGTTTTGGAGAAAAAATTGCCGAAAGGCAGTGTACAAGGAACGGTCTGCAGGTGGTGTGAATTTTCAGAGGTGGGAGTCACCATCACACAGTGATGAGATGGAGGCAGAAAGTTCGTGGAAAGATTTATTTGGAACAGGAAGGTTGGGTGCAGATCTCCATCCAGGCAAGGAGAGGATGTGGGAATTCAGGAGAAAGGGATAACATTGTAACACATCCAGCACTGCCTGGGTCTCGGTTTTTAGAAATATATTCATGAAGGGACATGTATTCATTTGGATCTATTCCTGTGAGGAAATGACAGACAGATGTCAGTATTTGAGCTGATTTCTTTTATGAAGGAAGCAAAGGAGGAAAATGGTGGGTTGGTGGGGGTAGAGGGGAGAAGGAGGGACAAAAAAAGACCAAAACCGGGTGGTAAAATCCCAGTGTCTTTTTAAGCAGCCAGGCCTGTTAAGACATAAAAGTTCTAGAATAATGGAAAGACATAATTGAAAGTTCTAGAATCCCATGCATTCCATGCAATCCAGTTCTTTTCCCTGAGAGAAGGAAACTCTCAGAGTAGCCTTAATAGTATTATCTTTCCCTTGCTAACTGTCTTCTGCCTCACTGTCCAACTAGACTTTGAAATCAGGTGAAAGTACATCTCAGAACCTTGTGCAGCTGGGATTCTAGCTTCCTCTACAAAGAGCTGCTGGATAAAGAAGGAAGCACAGTCTGACTTCACTACCTGGGTCATCCTCAGCTTGATCCTTGTGGTGGTTCAGGCTGATGATTCTAGCAAATGTGTCCTTCCACGGCTCATGCAAAGTCCAGCTTTGCCTTGGAAGTGTCTGAATGCGGAAGAGTTGACCAAGCCTGCTGTGCATCTATATTGGGCCCCAACTGCAGGAGGTTTAGCTCAAATCCTAAGAATTTCTGTTCATAGTTACTGGAAATTTTTGATCAGATCACCTGTCATCCTGGGGTGGGAGTGAAATGTAATGACGAAGTCATAGAGCCTTTGGATAGAGAGATAGGATTAAAATGATCCCAAATCCTGTATTTTAAATCAGGGAAAACATTAATAAAAAGAGAGTCAGGCCAGTGGTACTCAAACATTTTTTAAAAACTTGATCTGCCTCCAGTGTGGACTTGGTAGAGTCACAATATTGTCTAAACTAATTGCCATGGCCCCAAAGTCCTGCCAAGTGAGGAATTTAGCCAGCATGACTGTCCGTCCCTTTCAATTTTAAATTAAATTAAATCTTTGGTTGTTTGCCTGAATTAATCGTTCAATTTGCAAAAAAACAATCAAACCTATGTTGTAAATGGTTCCAGCTGTGGGGTGGTGGATTGGTTTTTTATTTCCCCCAGCAGCAGAGAAAAATTACTTAAGCATTTCATAAACAAAACTAAGACACTGGTTTTCTTTCAGAGATGAAGGCATTTCTAATGGTTGCTGTCCTTGAACCTGGATTATATTTCTTCTTCCTTGGAACCCCTCGCTTGACATTGATGAGGAAAATATAAACAGGTTGCCTT
Organism: Canis aureus; assembly: GCF_053574225.1. Lineage (NCBI taxonomy): Eukaryota > Metazoa > Chordata > Mammalia > Carnivora > Canidae > Canis > Canis aureus. The sequence continues at coordinate 21,189,461 of NC_135629.1, read as the reverse complement.
CTACTGCAAGGACTTAGCTACCAACCTTGAATATATGTTAAGGGTCTTTGATCAAAGGGAAGAGAATAAGTCATATCCACTGCTTAGTTTTACCACCACAGTGAGCCACAGACAATCACTCTAAGGCATTGGACAGGTTCAAATGAAGTCAATGTGATTGCTAAAGTGCATTTTTCCAATTTGTGGTGGTTGTCACTTTTCCCTTCCATGTAAATTAATACAAAAGAAATTCCCGTTTACATTCCTTTAAAGTTGTTACTAGGAGGTAATATCTCACTTCTATGACTGAACGTCTTAACTATCGTATCTTTATGAGTAATGCTACAACTTAAATATTGGGAGTTGAGTGAAGATGGCTACCCTACATAAATAGGGCCTGAACAAGATTGTTAAACAATCGGTTAATCTTTATATTCAAGGCAAATGAAAGCAAAAAACTAATAAATTATTTTCCCCAGAGCCAGAAGCAAAGCATGTATAATAAACCACATACTCCCTGAATAACAAGAATAAATCTATTTCATTTTTCCCTTGTATACTACGCTTATCAAGCTAGGGCCTTACTTGACAAGCACTTTATTCTAATATAAATAGTACAAAGATGAACACAACTCTTCTAACTCATGATTAATATATTTGGGAAATCAACTCTGAATCACTTAGGCAAAGCAGTCCAGTATATTCATGGTAAGGACAAATTTTCACACTCTTATCTGAATTATAAAGAGTTTTTCACTTCCATTACCCTACATAACTATAGGGACTTTTACCTCAAAGTTATTCCTAGTAAGAGAACATTGCACAATGACATGTGTTTATTCTCTTAATCTCTGAAGTCATCCCATACCTTTGGGATGCTAACAGCACATGAAAAATCTACCAACCAATTGTGAAAAATGGTATAGGCCTGTGCACCCAAGAAACTGGGGGAAGCAGGGGTGTGTGTGCAGGTATGGGTGCTACAAGCCTACCAACTGATAAATATAGCCTATGTTGGCATACAGCTGAGTCCTATAACATGTGGGGTAACATTAGGGGCTTGGTTTGATTTTAGATCTTCGCTAGTTGTAAAGGGAGAATTTGCTAACTGTCAGTATAAACAAGATAGCAGAGTATTTAACTGTCTTAGAGCCAAGACCTGGTTAAGCCAACAACACACATAATGCAAAGTCCCTGAACTTCTAGGTGGGAGCATTAGGCTTCAGGTAGAGGAACGGTGAATATCGGCAAAGCACTTTAGTCTTCCTCCTAAGGAATCTTGATTTAGCTCCCCATATCAACCTTGGGAGAAAGGATTTCTTTTTTTAAAGACTATATTCATTTTACAGATGAGGAAACAGCCAGTAAATAATGGACCTAAGACTGGAACCCCAATGTTTGAACCCCAAATCCACCCTACCAGATTCTTGTCTCTCATTAGTCAACAGCAGGTCCGCCATTCTGAGTTTGTAAAATGGGCACAAAAGCATCTTCTAACAGGGTTGCCTTGGAGATCTGATGAGATAAATTATGGGTATCAGTTAAGATGCTTTGGGCTATAAAGTAAAAGAAAAATCCAATTTGCCATGGCTTTAAAATAAAGCAATTTATCAGCTCCTAGACCAGGAGAGTCCACAGTGAAGGGATTTCAGGATTGAGCTGATCCAGAGGTCGGTGGGGGGCCAGCACGAGGCTTGGTTTCTCAGACATTCCCTTGGCTCTGACTCCCTCTGAGTGTTGGCTTCATACTCAGGCTGGCTGCCTTCATGGTTGAGAGAGAAATGGGTGTGGTTCCTGGGATGCATGGCTTCTCCTCCACACTGTGGAGAACAAGACAGCTTCCTTTCTCCCAGCTACCCAGCTGAGTGCCCAGCTTCACACTGACTGGATGACCAGCTCATCCACGTCCAGGTAACTGGCACAGAACATGGCAAGGGATGCTCTGCGAAAGCAGAAGAACAGATGCTCTGGAGTCAGCTGGGATGGCAACCACAGTATGGAGAAAACAGTGCAGTCATGAAGCACACCACTGATCCCTCTGAAAGCACTCAGGGTGCCGCGGCAGTTGACATCTCCAGGTCATCCTTTTCCATGTATAAAGGGGGTATTTGGTTGGTATCACCTAGGAGATTCCTCAGTTTGTAATGTTAATAATCACAGCAGGTAGCCTTTACTGAGCACTTACTGTGTGCCTGGCACTGTACTATGTACTTTATTTATATTATGTCAATTAATCTTCACTCTGGTCATTGTAGCAGGAAGTAATCTAATTCTTATTTTGCAGATGAGGGAGCCAAGGCATAGAAAAGCCAACTAAATTCTCAAAGTTACAGAGAGTCACTGGTGGGGTTGACAATAGCCCCTTACTTTCTGACTTAGAGACCTCATTCCTAAAGAAATCATAATCTGGTCTTCAGAAGAAAAAAAAAATCACCACCAGTGAGACAGTGAGATAGCATTTCTCTAAAAGGATTTTATAATTCATACTACACCAGTATAGAACATTACACATAATACCATGTCATAGCATTAGTGTTGCACTCAGAAATAATCCATTCCAGTGGGATGCCAATCCTGAGAATCACATCACAAAAAGAAAAAAAAGTCACCTGCTTGATGATAGGAGTTGGGAAAACACACTCTACTCTGTAACAGCCCTTGTCATATGAATTCTGTTTATCCAAACTCAGGGGCTCTGTAGATATGAACAGGAAAGGCTGCTTTTGTTGACTTGACCATGTTCCTCCACCTGCCCTGCCCCCAACCATATTCATTTTCTGTGACAAGGATAAATGTGCTCCCGTCTCAGGGCCTTTGCACGTGTAGTTTACTCCAGCCAGCTGCATGCCTTGCTCCTGGACTTCCTACCAGTCTCTGCTCAAAAGATCCCTTTTCAGAAAGGAAGTAGTTTCACCTCCCCTCTGTATAAAACAGTAGCACCACCTTCCACCCCCTGCACCGCACTGGCCTTTTGTTTTTGCCTGTTTTTAGGACCATCTGTCATATTAGCTACCTTGGCTGTCTCTTTGTGTTCCATCACTAAGATGCAAAGACTTTGACAGAGGAACTTGAATCTTCTATTCACTGCTGTGTCCCCAGCTCCTAGCTTGGCATATGCTCCATGCTCGATAACGCAGATCAAGTGGATAAATAAACACATCCTTCTTCTGCTTCTGAGAGATTCACAAGTCCAGCATACCAAAGATTCTGAGAAATCCTGCTTAAGTCGCTTGAAAGCTGTGTCGCCCAAATCTCACCACGTGACATTTTTGGTGGGGAAAGGAATATACTCACTAACAATCCTCACAACTAAAGTTTGCTGGAAATCACTTTGGCAGACACTGAACTGTTATCTTCTCATTTTACAGGTGAGGAAACTGAGCCTCTGAGGAGTCCGGGGGTACGTCCCGGCCACACAGCAAACCAGCCACTGAGCCCGCTGTTCAGGATGCACAGGCTCCGTCACCTCCCGGCGCTGCGTTGATTGAAGATCTTTGGGGCTAATTATACCAGACACACCAATCAATAAACCCATCAATGGGTATTAATGGGCCATCTATTCTGCATCCAGCCATCAGCACCCGCGTTGTGACACTGGAAGTTCCAATGACACTTTTACAGGAGATACATTTTTTCAAGAGCTGCTGATCGATTTCTCGGAGGCTGAGGTTTATCAGGAGATACGTTTTCTCAGACAGTTTTGGCCTCATTGATCTTTGCTGTGTGCCAATCCCCTTCTTGTCATCTTATTATTATTCTTTTTTAATATTTTGCTTCCCACTTTTACCTCCTCGGTCCCTTTTTCAGGTGTATCTCAGCTATTGATCAAATGGGCCATGAAAACATGGCCCATGTTTATGGGCCAAAGAAAACACTCTACAGAGTCCAGGGGAATAAAATTAAGTTGCTGAAGGAAAGGACCGGAGGGAACGCCAGGCGACTGGGGCCCCCTCGCAGCTGTCACCTCCCTGATACCACTTCCTCACCTCCCGCTCCCTGCAGGTGGACTCCACCCTCTCACCTCCAGAGAAGCTGCTCTTGTCAGGGATGCCCTGCCCTGTCTCTGTGCCAGGCATTCACTCCTCAGACCTTATCTTACCTGGTGGTCCAGAAACTTCACACAAAGTGGCCTGCCCCTCCTCTTGACAACACTTCCTTTTCTTCACTTCCATAGCACCCCATGGCCTCAAATTCCTCCTCCGTGGGTTGCCTGCCTCAGGTCTCCATCCTGGCCACTGTGCCTCTCTATGTTCTCATCTGTACACTTGGGAGCCCCCAGGGCTTATTAGTCTAGAATGTCTCCTTTCCTCAACCTACATCTCTTTCCCAGGGAATAGTATTTGGCTCAATGTCTCTACATAGCATCCCTCCCTCCCATCAGGCCTTTACCTCCACTACAAAAAAGAAAAGCTCCAGGATTATATAACCAAATGGCTACTTGTCTTTATTGCTTATGTTACCTTGAACCCTCACGTAACCCCGTTCTGCTTCGGGCTCCTTCAGCCTGAAAAGGAGTAATAAACACCAACTTCCTAGGGCTGTCGGGAGGATGAAATGACTTCTGTATACCAAGTCCCTAACTTGGGCGTGCCTGGGTGGCTCTGTTGGTTGAGCATTGGATTCTTGGTTTTGACTCAGGTTATGATCTCAGGGTCCTGAGATCGAGCCCCACATCTGGCTCTGTGCTCAGCATGGAGTCTGCTTAAGATTCTCTTTCTCTCTCTCCCTCTGCTGCTTCTGCTCACTTGCTGTCTCTCTTTCAAATCAATCAATCAATCAATCAATCAATCAATCAATCTTTTTAAAAAAGTCCCTACACATAAACATGCAGCAAGGGTTAGTAATTGTAGTCCCCACATTCTTCCACCACAGCATCTCACAGAGACAACCAAAACAGAATTTGAGATCTCTCCACCCTTCCCCACTCCATCCTACCTCTCCCTGCAGGCTCCGACTGAGATTCAAAGTCTAAAACAATTCAGGGGTGCCTGGGTGGCTCAGTCAGTTAAGCATCCAACCCTTGACGACTCTTCATCTCTGCTCAGGGCTTGATCTCAGGGTTGCTGAACTCAAGCTCCAAGTTGGGTATAGAGGTTACTTTAAAAAAGAGTCTAAAATGATTCAGAAGGTTCAGAAGCCACCACCTGTGAAGAAAGTGCTGAGGGTAGGGATATAGAGAGCAGCTCCTCCCACAATTGCCTGCAGCATGGATCTTGCCCCTCCTGGGGCTCTAGTGGGGACCAGAGATGCCTACAACACACTGAACTCAAGCCTTCAGCTGCCCTTGCCTCAGAAAATCCAAACTCCCCACCTGTCACATGCCCCATGATGTAGACAATCCTGCTCTTTGCCAACTAGAGCCTGACTATACTTCTGAAGGATTTGTTTGTTTTTTTAACCAGTCCTCTGGGACAAGGGCAACTTGAGGTTTCATGTCACGACGACAAGCTTGTCCTCTTCAGAGAAGGTACAGGAAAAAATAGCTTGTTTTTGAGGCTTAGGCCTATAGGAAAATAAGCTGGTTAATTTCTTAGTTATATATTTTTTAAATATTTTATTTATTTATTCATGAGAGACACACAGAGAGAGAGAGAGGGAGAGACATAGGCAAAGGGAAAAGCAGGCTCCCTGCGAGGAGCCCCATGCAGGACTCAATCTCAGGATCATGACCTGAGCTGAAGGCAGACTCTCAACCACTGAGTCACCCAGGTGTGCGCTCTTAGTTATATTTTCTAATTTTCTTGCTAAGAAAGAAGGTTCAACTATTGAGGACTCAGAAGGAAAGCAAGTTTGAAGACAGTTGATCAGAAAGGGCTCTTGGAGGCCCAGTGTGTTCTGAGACAAAATTTCCTTGCCATCTCCCACTATCCTGAAGCAAGTCTAGAGCTTATGGCCAGGACAGTGAGCTGTGAGAATGTTTTCCATCTGCCAGGACTTCTGGACCTTGAAGCCATCTCTTGGAGAGCAGGAGAGTTGTCTAAAAGCCTGTCAGAGCTCCTGATCATATGTGACACGCTTCCTTCCTAAGTACCCCAAGCTGCAGAGGTTCAAAGATATCTGAATTGGATGTGGTTCTAGCCCAGCTGACTGGATACCCCTGCCCTGCACTCCCCAGGGTAGCCCCAGGCAGACCTCAGAGAGTGGCTGGAGTTTCTTCTCAGCCGTCACATCCTAGCCTCCTACTCTGATTTCTAGGCCTGCCCGTGGCCCCTAAGTGTCCAACAGCTACCCTTCCCAACATCTCTGCATAGCCTGCTCTCCAAGATGGTAACGCAGCTCTGGAAGTCCCCGAATACAACAACCCACCTACGGGTTTTCAGAAGTCTAGAGACCACCAATGTGCCAGTCACTGTGCTGAGGGTCAGAAGTAGACATTTCTGTACATACATCTGAGGCCTTCAAGGTGCTCACCCTCTGGAGCATTGAGCATTGGTTTTGACCCTTACGTGCATCACCCAGAGAATTTTAAGGACCCCTGATGCCCGAGTCCTATCCCCAAAGAGTAATTTAACTGACCTGAGTTGAGGCCAGGGCACTATAGGACCTTCAGAGAGATTGCAGGTAATTCTAAGCAGAAAAGTGAGTCCTCCTGACCTACCTCCTGACCTGCTCAGATGAATGGGCAGTTACAATAGAATGTGAGAGAGCACTATTCCAGGGGCATTGCAGAGGGCCTTCCCTCTGCCAGGGGGAAGGAGTAAATCAAAGGCAAGGGATGCTTCTTGGAGGAGGCAGCCTCTGGGCTGTTTTAAAGGATGAGTCAAGTAAGCCAGAGCAGAAATGGGCAGGGAAAGATGGGGGTGGAAATCACACTGAAATCAGAGTTGAGAGGTTTTGAGTGCTGAGCTAAGGAGGTGAGTGAAGGCAAAAGCCTGGAAGACAGTGTAGGATTTTAGTATGGAGGCAACAGGGAGCACTCAAGAATTGTCAGGTGTGATGGAGCAGGTGAGATATGCATTCAGGAGACATCTCTCGGGAGGATGGATTCCCAGCGTGACTCAGAGACAGGGCAACGGAAGAGCGACTCTTGTATTTCTTAATAGATCCTTCAGGGGTCTCATCTCCTCCACCAACACCCAGAAAGGAGAACAGATACCAAGACCCTGCCTGGGACCCCTACAGAGCTAAGTGCTTTACATGCGCGGTCCTTAAAAAAAAATCCTCACTTCATCCTGTGCGGTCATTGTCATCCCCATTTTACAGATGAACAACCCAAGTTAAATAACTCACCTGAGGGTCACACAGCTAGTGAAATGGCTGAGTCAAGACTCCAACTCAGCAGAAGCAGTGAAGTGTTTGCCTCTCCCCCTCGCGTAGCCGCTGACTGCATCCTGGGGGCCGCTAGCATCACTAATCACTCAGCTAATGTTTGCATTTTAATGGGGGCCTTCTGTTTCCTTAAAGGAAAGCAATCACTTTTCCTAATTGATCCAGATGTCTGATGCCCCAGTGGCACAGTCTAAGGGTATAAAGCCAACTTGCCCTCTGTAAATCATTCTGACTTGCACAGCAAATTCAAGGGCTTTTTTTTTAAAAAGTTAACTTTGAAACTCAAAGCAGACCACCAGGAGAAGATGGAAGGCCTGGAGCTGGTTTCCTGCAACTCCTGGCCACAGGGGAGAGGGCTTATTAAAAATGCAAATCCCCCAGGCTCAGCCAGACCTCCTGAATCAGGCTCTTGAGGTGTGCCGTCTGGAATCCACAACTGTATAAGCCTCCTCTAACACCAGCCTGGAGCAGGCTGCTGGCCCAGGCCCTGTCTCGTCAGGAGGGGTTTTCCTGAAGTAATTGCTGCTTCCACTTCTTTCTGCATATCCCCTGAAAGCTGAAGGATCCTGTGTGCACAGGTTTGAAGTGTGAGGTCTCCTTTAACTGCCTGCAAGGCTGCAGCTCTTGGCATGGAGCCTTCCTGTCTCCCTTGTCTGCTACTGTTCAGCAGATCCAGTAACCTTAAGCCCAGGTAGAAGAAATGTGAATTGCAAAGCTATGGATGAAGAAGTCAGGGCAGGGGTGGGGGTAACAGCCACACTGGCTCTTAGCTGATGGGTGGTCCTTTCTCCCCCCACCAAAAATGTCCTCTGCAGCTTGAGTCCTGCCTGAGCTCCTTGTTTGAGTACCTACATGCAACACTCTGTACCAGTGTACCAGGTGGACCTTGGGTGATAATTGTGCGGTGGGATAACTGTGTGGCCAGAGAGGGCTCTGAGGGTCAGTTAGGTTTTAACAGCCGAGTCCCTGAAGAGTTTGCTTTGAAAACTAGAGTAATACAAATCACCTGCCTCGGTGGAAAACGCATTCATGTGGAAGTGATCATGGAAAACAATGCCTGGAACAGACTCACCAAATACCCAGTCGGATGCCCCTGGTGACGGTCTTTAAGGAGCGAGGTACTTTGATCCTCAGCCAACTAACGCTGCTCTAAATCTCAATGGAGTTTTCCTGGCCAGCTCTTCATTTAGGATTATAATTTAGTACAGTGAGGCTGAAATCATATCTGGAAACTCACCGAGAGACTCTGAATTCCCAAGAATCAAGGCAGAGATGCAGCTGTGCCCCAGAGACAGGCGGTGGCCTGCTCGCAGTCCCAGCCACTTAGCTATAGATCCAAGCCTGGACATCCCATCCTGCCAACCTGTTGCCTTTCCAACTGGCAAGGTTCCACAACCTGCCTCTTTCTGGGAGAGGCCCAAGGAATGTGGTTAATGGACGTTTTTTTGATCTTAAACTCCAAAAAGCTAATCAAATGTTCAAAGACTAAAACATGTGTAATTACAAGTGTGATCTAAGGGGAGACTCAGAAAACGGGACAGACTCCCAAGGGTATGTATTAGGAGAGATTTCTTTTGAGTGAATGAGGGGAGGCAGCTCCCATGGGGGAGGGGGGTGCAATAAAGACTTGTCTTTTTGGTCCTGTGGGCAGCCATCCTGTCCTGGAGGAAAAATACATAGGTAGAATGTGGAGTTTGGTGTCCATCTGATTGTTGGGCCTATCGGTACAGCCACATGTAGGTGTACAAATCACTTCCTAAGTGTCCATGGCAACGTAGCCTCACTGGTGGGTTCCAACTAACCAGTCCAGAGTCCAGATGAGCTTTCCTGCCACCAGGTGGAGACTGACTCAAGTCTATAAGCTGGGATAGTTCCTTGCATATTCAGGAGGCAGATTATTTGAGTTGGAAAGACCCTCGGAGGTGGGCTATTTCAGTGATTCCCAAACCTCACAGACACCAAAGGGGCATTTAAAATATATAGATGCCTGTTAATCGAAGATGTTAAGGAATTATTGTTTTGCAGACCGTGATAGCATTGTTGGAGATGCGTGGTAATTTGCTTTAGAATATTCAGGTATAAATAGAGAGAGGAGTTGGTGTGTAGCAGGCAGGGCCCCCACAGGAAATAATGGCACCAGCAAAGTAGGTAACTGGGGAGCATTTACTGTTTATAAGGATGTAGCCAAGGTCCAGGGAAGGCAGTAAGCGATGGAACAAACAATGGCAAGGAAGCTCTCCGCACTGTGGCAAGGGGAGAGAGTGGATAAGGACCTAGAGATAGGGGTGTAGTGACAGAGAAGTCAGGCTGCCATAAATTGTGGCTAGAGTGGGGGGAACACAGTCACTGCCCATCTGCCAGGGAGATCCGTGGACCAGCCCTGCCTTCCCCCAACTTCCCGATCCCTGCTGGAACCTATTGGGAGCCAGAGGGCTTGGGAGACTGGTGAATGCAGGCATGGAGCCCATCCACCTGAGACTGAGAGGAGGCTGGAGTGCACCTGGAGGAGTAGTTGGAAAATACTTGCATGGAGAGATGAAGCAAATATGACAAAACATTGAAGGTTGTTGAAACTGGTGATGGTACTTGTGTCTATTTGGACATTTTCATTATTATGTTAAAAACAACACAGATTTGGAGGCCTGGCTTTAGACCTATCAAATCAGACTTCTTAGGAATAAAGCCCAGCAACCTGTGTTTCTGAAAAGGTCCCCAGGGTCTAACCTCTCATCTAATCCAAGTTTCTCTTTTTTACAGAGGAAATTAGAAACAAGTTGATTGACTTGTTCAAGATCACAAAGAACCAGTGGTAAAGATTGGACCAGAATCCAAGTCACCAGTCCCAGGTTGGTTCTTAAAAACAGCAATGAGTGGCAGCAGCAAGGACACCAGGACCACTACAACCTCACTCTGAGAGCTCAGTATATGCTAGGCATGGGTCTTTCCATGCGTTGTCTTATGGGGCTGTAGTGGAGATGCAGTGAGTTAACATGTATAATGGGTTTAATACACACCTGACACATAAAAAGCCTCAACAAATAGTAGCTAGTATCACCCTCAGTTCCTTTTAAGTATTATGACAATCTTCTGCAATAACAATTATTATTGCTATTTTCCTTTTTGGGTAGAGAGAAACTGAAGCAGTTTCAGGCTAAGCCCTGCCCCTGGTGATACCCAAGTAAGAGGGATCTGGACATAGGCCTGAATGACTTTGAAGCCCAAACTCTTAACCATCATCCATGTACCTGCAAACCACACTGTCTTCTAAGGTCTGGGTTGTGTGGGCCACTTGATTTTTAGTTTGCTTCTCTAAACCACTCTTTAGGCTTCTGGGTCTGTGGCCTTGACATACCACACATCACTCTTAATATACAACTGGGGCAGCACTGGGGCTTTTCTGAGTTACCTGAGGACAACAGCTAACCTGCATGGAGCTAGCCTCAACATCCTAAGTGTCTGGCACCCAGTTGGCAGTTAATTTATGTTTTTGATGACTAAATGGAGAGAGGAAAAGTCAGCTCTTAGAAATGGATGGTAATAGGGATCCCTGGGTGGCGCAGCGGTTTGGCGCCTGCCTTTGGCCCAGGGCGCGATCCTGGAGACCCAGGATCGAATCCCACGTCAGGCTCCCGGTGCATGGAGCCTGCTTCTCCCTCTGCCTGTGTCTCTGCCTCTCTCTCTCTCTCTCTCTCTCTCTGTGTGTGTGACTATCATAAATAAATAAAAAATTAAAAAAAAAAAAAAAGAAATGGATGGTAATACACTACCTGCCATGCCTCTGCCTTCCACCTTGGTAGTCATGGCTGATGGATTACCAAAGTCCTTGTGAATTCTGGAAACAGCCTCAAAATCTGCAGCTGAACATGTCATTCAGCCACAGCCAATGAGCTAGAGTGGGCTCGTAAGATGAAATTTATTGTGCTGGCCCTTGGCAGCAGATACATGTTTTTAAAAGTTTGGCACTCTTTGGCCAAGAATGTTATTGCTTATTGAAAATAAGATCACAGATCTCAGAATCGGAAGAACTTAGTCTGGGCCTTGTGTTGCCTAAATGACCATGGATGAGCCACCTGCCTCCTCTGAGTCAGGGTTCTTGGGTATAGCCTGGGAATTCCAACCTATCCGTCCATCATAGCTGTTACAGAATTCAAGGAGAAAGTAGTTCTAAAAGCACCTGATACATTCAAAAGCACTATATACACACAAATTATTACTATTAATAACAATAGGATCACTGTTCTTGTGAGAGCAGATGCTGGTTGTTCTCTATGACATTAACTTCATATAATTAACAGATGTGTCCTGGGTAGCTCCAAGTGCTCGTTAGCCCCTCAGCCACAAAGGCAGGAAAACTTATAACCTCTAGGATTCATGGAAACATGGGTTCCCTAGCATTACTGTCCACTGCATCCACAAGACTTTCCTTCCATCCCTTCCTTGCTTATGGGCAGAGATGACAATCTTTTACCTAAAAAGATATATTATGAAATTCAGAATTTTGGGGATATTGGAAATACATAATACCATCTATTATTTAATGCTAGCCACTGAGCTCGTTAATATTTCTGCAGGGCAAAACATAAATATTCACACTAAATGGGCTAAATAGACCATTAATAGCCTCATGCAAGATGAGGTCAAGGTTTTGCCACTCAGCACGCTTAGGTAGAGTTCAGGTCTGGCTGTTAAATGAGTTACCAAAAACAAAGTTCAGCTTTCAGAGACTTCTGAATTTCGAAATGGTAGTTACGGGATTGTAGACCTGAACTTTCGTATTGCACAGAGGAGGAGGAGGAGAGTAGGTACCTGCCAGCTGTGATAATGGGAGTCAGGATCCCAATAGGCAGAAGTTCAAGTGTATGAAAAGGAGCCTCCTCTTTTATCAACCATGTAATTCTATATTCCTGCTTGCTGCTGCCAGCACTGATGCTCTAAAACCTCAGCTGGCATCCGGTCACTCTCCGACCGCCCCTCCATGACTTCCTAATATTCAGCCCCTTATCCTGATACACAAGGCCTTCAGTGAACTTGCCCCTACCCCAACCGTAAGTCTCATCTCCTGGCTTGCCTCCCGGAAGAAGGCCTACTGGCAAAACATCCACACTAGACATTTTGAGCCTTTGTCCCAACTTTGCCTGGAATGCCTGTGGCCTTCCCTTTATCCTGCTGAAGCACTCAGCCCTCAGGAGTCATTTCTGCTGTTAACCCTTTCTGGACACCCACTTTTCTGCACACAGGGTCTGGACAAATGGGCCTGTGACTGCTAATCCAGAACTGCTAATCTGGGCTCCACCAGCAAGGAGATGCCACACCTCTAGATCACCAGTGTCTGGCACCAGGCATTTTGTAGGAGCTCAAAACCCACATATGTGATCAGGCCACCCCAAGCTCTGCTGACAACCCTCTAGTAGCTCAACTGGTCTTATAACAAAGCCCTGAATCCTAGCAAGGCCAGATGTCACTAGGCCTCCACCTTCCTTGCCTCCTAGCACTTGGTCCTCTCATCAGTGGTCCAGCCACACTGGGTTAGTTTAGGGGAGGTGGGTATGTGGCCCATGCTCCCTCCCCTTCACTAGTCAACCCCACCCAATCCTGCATCTCTTTGTTTCATAGCCTGTTGTGGCAAGGCAGCTGGCTGCCCAGCCAATATCCATCCTGCCCCTTTTCTTTGATTCAAGAATCTTTACTTTATTCTGGGGTGACAATGAACCCGAGTAGATGTATTTCCCAGCCTTTCTTAAAACTAGTATGGACATGCAACTGGGTTCTTTTTTTTTTTTTTTTTTTTTTTGCAACTGGGTTCTGATGGAGGATATGTAAACACAGTTTGGTTGGTACTTCCAGGAAAGCTCTCTAAAGGGGTATGTTCTTCTGTGCTTCATCCTGGAATGTGAACCCAATGGCTAGGCTCCTGCAGCCATCTGGGACTATGAAATGATGGGCTAAGAGCTGTGGACCGGAAGGACAGAAGGGTCTCTGGTGACTGTACAGATATCACACCAGGTATCTCTGGATTTTATTTATGATAGAGAAAAATAGCCACTACTGTGTTTAAACCACTGTGTTTTTTTTTAAAGGGGAAAAATCCTGAATATCTAATCTTACAGATATATTCTTATCTGAATTTATAGTTGAACATTTATTTGAGGGATTATTTGATTAATGTCGCTCTTCTATGCTAGGTTATCATAGCCTACAGGGAAGATGCAATGTGGATTTCCACTTACTGCCACATGACCAATGTGTAGTAGCTATTTGCTAACAACTGGAACAAATACATTCATCTGGTATCAGCTCTGGAAGCTTGCCACCTGGTCCTTCCTTTTACATCTCCAGGCTCATATATACTAGGTACTATACATAGAAATAATTACACTCAGTTGCACTAAAGAAAGAAAAAGTCCTACAACTAACGATTCTTTGGAAGATCCCTCTTTTTTTTCCCCTGTGTCCGCTGTTCAAGAAAAGTCTTAACTTGCATGGTCCCATTTCTCTGTCATCAACCGCCTCTCTTGACATTATTTTCTCATTCTTTATGCTCCAGCCAGGCTGAACTATTGTAATTTCATAAAGATACCCTGTTCGTTCTCATCTTCTGGTCTGTATGTAGTGTTCCTCTATTTGGAACTCATTTTACTCAGCTGAACCCCTGTTCATCCATGGAATCTCAACTCTGATATCATCTTCTCCAGGAAGCCTTTATCATTGCTTCAAGCCCCAGTCAGGCTCATCTCCATGGTGCTGCCAAGGTCTTCCCTTGTCTAATGTACATGTCACATCATCTGGAAGCCCATATTATTCCCTATAACCCATTTGTTATGGGTTGAATTGTGTCCCCCCTGCCTCAAAATCTATGCTGAAGTCCTAACCCCCTCTTCCTATAAATGTAACCTGACTTAGAAATAAGATCTTTGTAGATGTAATCAAATTAAGATGCGATCATACTACATTAAGGGGGGTCCTTAATCCAGTATGACAGGTGTTCCTAGAAGAGGAGAAGACGTAGAGACGGACACACACACACAGAGGAGAAGCCATGTGGACACACAGATGCAGAGGGAAGATGGCCAAGGAAGGCAGAGACCAGAGTCAGCAGCTGCAAGCCAAGGATTGCTCAACAAGCAGGCGTTAGTTCAGAGAGCCTGGCCTGCAGATATCATGACTTTGGACTCCTTGTCTTCAGCGCTGTGAGAGAATACATTTCTGTTCTTTTAAGTCACCCAGTACATGGAATGTTGTTCTGGAAGCCCTAGGAGAGGGCGGGGCCGTGTATACAAATGGGCAATGACCAGACTCCATACAAACATGGACCTACCAGTGGAAGCAAGCAGCCCAGGAAACCAAATAGTCACCTCTGGGACTGTCAGCCCTAAAAGGCCAGGACTTGATTACTCATACGTTCCCTCTGTTTTGCCTCTACTTCCAACTTAGAACCAACAGAGAAAGCCAAACATGTGCCCCCAACCAATTCCATAGAACGCTCCCGTCCTCGTTAGCCTTCCAGAAACCTATATTGCTTCTCTCTACCAAGAGCCTCTAATCGGGGCACGCCTGAAGGCTTCTCTATTTTTCCATTGCAAAGCCCTCCTTCTCTTTGAGTCTGTCAAATGCAAGTGACGGGGGCTGATTGCCTTGCTGTAGCAAGCTCTCATTTGAGCAGAAACTAATACACCCCTCATCTCTGAATAAAGGCTTATGCCAACAGTGCTCCGGTTCCTTCTTTTTCACATCCTTCTCTGACATCATTTCAGGTACTTTTAGAGAGGTGAGTCTATTTTTAACGTATTTTCTGACTAATTAAAACATCTCATTCACCATAATACGCCAACACCTAGCTCAAAGCCTGGCATGTCATAAGTGCTCAATTAGCAACATGCTTCATGGGAACGCTGGTTCTCTCTTACCTGCCAGGTTACACGTCATCTGGCCAGAATGTTGTACTTCACAGGGAAGAGCTGTCGTATGGAACGGCTTTGTGGTTATTTAGTACCCTAATAAAGGAGCTCTCCCACTAGATAATGTGACGTGAGTGGACAGTTTAATCACAGCTGGTCAACAGTTATGAGGCCAGAGACCCAGCTGTGCTGTATGACTTTTTACAAGCTGATTCTGGAGCCCACAAGCCTCCTGGTGAGCTCCACCTGTTACCAGGTACCTGCAGGAGCAAAAGGCAAACAGGAAGGAACCAGTCCTCATCCCAGTCCTCCAAACCACCATTCAGGGGCCTCCTGCTGTCTTTTCCGAAGCTGGAATAATTTCCTCTTCAGTAAGAAGTTGGTTTAGCTTTCCTTCACTGCAAACCTGAGCACTCCCTCCACCAATCCGCCTCCCCATCCCCCAGGTCACAGTCAAAACAGAAAAATACATGGAGGGGGGACACTGGATAACCTGAATCATCCTGGTTTTGCATCCTGGATGTGCATCTGAATCAACCTTGGTTTCTCTGCTCTTTAAAATGACAGGTAGGGCAGCCCCGGTGGCACAGTTTAGCGCCGCCTGCAGCCTAGGGCCTGATCCTGGAGACCCGGGATTGAGTCGCACGTCGGGCTTCCTGCATTGAGCCTGCTTCTTCCTCTGCCTGTGTCTCTGCACCCCCCCCCTCTCTCTGAATAAATAAATAAATCTTTAAAAAAATTAAAATAAAATGACAGGTAGCAGAGCCTCACCCAGCGCTTGAGACAAAGCCTTGTGAGTGGGGCTGGGCCTTGGGGCTTTTACTATGCTCCCTGCTTGTCTGGGTTTTGTGGTGCCTGAAACCAATCTGCAGACTAGCCCTGAGAACCTCCCTTCCTAGGGGCAGTGGAATCAAAAGCAAAGCAGTGCGTGGGTGTGGACATCCTCAGCACTGGCGAAGATGGCATCCAAGAGTGGGGGGAGGGGGCCTAGGTGGCTCAGTGGGTTGGGGATCTGCCTTGGGCTCAGGTTCTGATCCCCGGGTGAGGGTTGAGCCCTGTGTCCGTGTCCGGGGGCTCCCTGCTCAGCGGGGAGTCTGCTTCTCCCTCTGCCCCTCCCCCTGCTCATGCTCTATCTTAAACAAAATCCTAAGAAAGAGGCAGCATGGAATGGTCAAAAAGCATGGGCTCTTGGGTCTGACATTCCTGGCTGTGTGGCTTCAGGCAAGTCACATGCTGTCTCTGAGCCTGTGTCCTTATCAGATGAAGATAACAAAGACAAAGGTTATTTGGAAGAGTTCAATCAGATAACAGAAGAAGAACCCACAGCAAGCACCTACCTGTTCCCGGCACTCTGACAAAAAACGGGGATAAAGTATTGAATAAGACTCAATCCTTACCCATTCAGAGCTTCTGGTTGAGTCAAAGGGGGCAGACCTTAAATCTACAAATGAGCGGGCCATTCTATCTGCAATAAACTCAGCAAGGGGAAAAAAGCAGAGAATCTGACTGGAGGGTGGCATTGAGCATGAGGACTTCACTGAGTATGTGACACAAGAAACCTGAAGATGAAGAAGGAAATCCCGCAAAGACCAAGGTCAAAGGACTTTCCAGGCCCAGGGGCAGAGTGTCCAAAAACCCTAAGGCAGAATGGAGCTGGGCACCATCAGGAAGTGAAATGAAGTTCTAGAAAACTCTTAGCAAATGGTGAAGTACTTCACACACTTTAAACAGAAAAGAAGCCAGGTGTAAATGGGAAAGCCCATGAATTTACTTATTGTTGCAGACAAGTCTTGGGATCCTGGCCAATCCGTTCACATTAGTCTCTGAGAATTGGCTTCCTTCAGCAGGGGGAAGGCCCCCCGCAGCTACCCTGAACCTCCCCAGGCCCGCCCCCTTCACAAGAGCTAACCAGATGGGGAGGGGCGGAGGGGAACACCGGCTGGCCTCTTGCCATTCAAATATTTGAATGAGGTGAACCGAGGTGAGAGAGTTGGAAGTTTATTTTAATGGCAAAACATAAGACTCTCTACACTTTTGTTCCTGAGAGGTGCCTGGTCCCCACCTCCTAAGTCTAGTGGTGGAGGATTTCCTTAAATTGCGCTGAGGGAGCCAGTGTGAGCAGGTCATTTACAACCACACAATTTCGAGATCCCTCTGCCTCCAGCCACGGAGCCCGAAGGGCCTGTGGACTATGAAATGCTTGGCATTCATCCTATTACAGGCCCCCCAAATGCTCCGCTTTTCTCCCGATCATTTCCATTTCTGACTCCCTCGCAGAGTGAGTTCCTGAGGGTGGTTTCACTCTCGGTGGCTCCAGGTAATTCACATCAGATGGTGGCTGTCAGGTTTGACAAGGCGCCGGTGAGCGGCTCGCTGGGATCTCTGAAGCTCTGCTCACAGTGTCCTGACCTAACAGAACATGCCCCGGCAAACAACAGGGCCTGACATAACTTCTTTCCACACCTTGGCTGATGTGTAATGCAACATGCGAAGCCAAGCTCTAAATCAGCAGCCTGTCCCCTCTTCCCCTCCAGCAGCCTCCCCAAGGCAGAGACACTCTGCTGACCCGGGGGAGTGGGTGGGATGGGATTTCACATTCACTCAGCAGCCACTCTGCACCAGGCACCTACTGAGTATCTGCATTTCGTGACTCTTCCCGTCACCTGGTGAAAGAGATATTTTTACCCATTTTACCGTGAAGAAGCTGAAGCTCTGTGAGGTTTAAGAACATGTCCTTTTGCAAGCGATGTAGCTCGAACTGCAGCCCACGTATGTTCTGCTGCCTCTCAACAGCCCAGTGACTCAGCCTTTTAATCACAACTGCAGGGAGGTAAGGTAAGGTCTTGGCACACTGCAAGGACAGGCGCCGTGTCCACAGGATAATGGACTTCTGGGGCCATGATGGGAATGAGGAGAGGAATGTTTTCACCCAGATCCTAGGGGAGTTCAGAGCAGATTTATGCTGTGGTTTTCCAAAGGGTAATTAGGGAGGAAAAAAAAAAAAAGGTAGGTACCTTTCTGGTCTCAGGAATCTTCATTTCCTACAGTTCAGGGGTGCACTAGTTTATCTGCATTACTCTGGAAGGTTGTGGGCTGTGGTGCAAGATCAAGAGCCTCAGACTGTTTCAAGCTTGTGCTTTCCTAGCTGTGTGACCCTGAACAAATTCCTCAGCCTCTCTGATCCTTAACTTTCACCCTTGCAAAATTGTGGTAATAAAGACACCTACTTTATAAGGTTTTGTGTGAAGGTTATTAGTCTCATTTTTCAAATGAAGATGCTGGGGCTTGAAGACATTCATTCATTCTTCCCACAAACCTTTATCGAGAATGACATGACGGGAGGACAAGGAGGAAGTCCATGTAAAACAGACCTTGTAATGATTATTAATGGGCAGTATGCCTTTTAAAAGGGTTGAGAAACACTGTGCTGACGATTAAAGATAAAACGGAACAGAGAAAGGTAGAGTAATGAGTTTCAGCAAACTCAGTGCAAGGTTCTAAGAACGGAGACATACAGATCCTCTCTGGTTCCTGGACTTTCAGAAGTCTTGCGAGAATCTGGGCCAAGCCACCTCATCTCTGGACAACAGGTTGGGATGTATGAGAAAAATGAATGGGGTTATTTAGAGAGTCAAAGTTCTGGCAAGAAAAGAAAAAAAAAAGACACAAAAGGGATGTCTGGGGAGACTTTCTTAAAGGTTCAGTTTATAAATGACGTGTTAGGGAGGCCAGGAAGGAATAAGGAAGCACACCTCAGCTAACAGCAGAGGGTAGCTGCTTCCCCTCACCCATACCCAGGCCTGCTGGAGGAAGTGGAAGGAATGGCTGCAAGTAGCAGGAGAGAGAAGGCCAGTAGGAGCTGTGGCCCTGGAAAAGGCATGTAGCTACTGCTCTTGGCTACGGACCAGGCTTTGGGAGGAGGAAGCATCCCGATCTCTGCTTCCCAGCCTTTCCATTCCTTTACTGGTACTTCCCATTAGCTGAATCCAATTAGAAACTAGAAGGTAAGGAAGGAAGCCCATTGGTGCAATCCATGGAGGTCAGCCTCTCGTGAGGCACAGAGCAGAGTGGGAAAAGTTGAAGAATACCCAGCACAACTACCTACAAAGAAGAAAGGGACAGAAACCCATCTGGAGGGAAGAAAGATACCAAGAGGCCCTGGGTAGTTGAGAGGGAAATGGCTCGACTGACGGGGTCAATCTGGCATTCCCAGAGGACTATACATCAAGGGGAGGTTTTGATTTGGAGGCTCTCTGCAAATTCACCTGTTCAATATCGAAAGGTCAGTACCAAAAGGCAAGACATTAATCAACTCTCCCAATCGATAAAGGGCCAGTGATGGGATTGCCAATTGGTATTCTAAAAGGGGTCAAGACATGGAAGACTAATCTCCTTGAATCTCCTGGAATGTTATTGAGTGGACATGATTATGTGCCACCCATGTCCTCCCTCAAGAATGGAGAATTTATTCCCCCAACTGCTAGTAGTCCAATGCAGAGACTGCCTCTGATGAATACAGCCACCTAACCCAAGGCCATGTTGCTTTCCAGATGTAGCTGTATCCAGTGACTGATCAGTGTGTAGATGTAAACAAACACCTGCTTCCCCAACCCCAACTAAGGCCAAGTCTGAAAGGCCAGCCCAGCTCCACTGTGCCCCTTGGGGTTGGCTTAAATGATCACTGGGATGCATCATGGCCTGCCTTCTCCCTCTGCCCAGTCCTGTTGTCTTCTCTCTTCCTCAGCTGTTGGTACCAAGAGCATTTCCTGGTGCACACCTGGTACGCCCTGCCTCTCAGAGTCTACTTTTTGGTACTCAGCCTGCCACAGTTGTTTGTTAGAAGTTCCCTCTTTATCAATCCTTACAAACAAAACTACAATTGAGAGATTATAAGCAGTAATAACAAGAGACATCTGTGATGCTTTATACTTTACCCAACACACACAGGTTCACTTAATCTTCTCGGCAATCTGGAAAGGTTGGCAGATACTCAAAGAACAATGGCCTTATCTGCTTTATTATCTTGCAAACATAAGATGCCCAGCATGAACAGGTATCAGAAACATCCTCTTGTAGGCAATAATTATAAGATTTAGAATAAGGACTGCCAAGCTGTTTCATGGAACATGAGTGCTCCACCAGATGTTAATAGGTATTCTGTTTTGAAAAGTGGGAGTGATGTGCAGTCATATATTTTTTTAAAATGCTAGGTTAAAACTCTTGACTGCAGGACATATCTGAGCCTTTAATGTGCCAATGTGGATGGTTAATCTTCAAGATGATGTCATATGTGCAGTATTTCCCAAAGAAAATTGGCTATAAAACATCTATTACCATCTCTACAGGCACTGGGGGCCTGTGGAAATGCTAACTTCGATGACAGGTCCACAAGATAGATACCTCTTCCACTATTATTTTCCTTTCTACTTCCTTCTTTCCATTTTTGGGGAAAAGTATTCCTGAGTAGGCTTTAGAAGTAACATTAGGAGACAGGTGTTGGACGGGAAGGCTTCGGACCTGATCCTCGCTGGCAAGGAGAGGTGCAGGAAGACTGGGGTGGTGTTTGTGAGATGTGAGAATGGTCCTGAGTTAGGGAGGTGAGGCTGGAGCTCAGTGCAGGGAAGCAGGTAGGCAGGAGGATGGGGAGCAGAGGGCTCTGGTGAGAGGAAGATGAAAAGCTTGGGGCTTTCTCCAGAGCCAGGTGGATTTTTTCAGAGCCTGTGGCTTCCTGGTCAACCCCCATGAGGCTGCCAAAGGCACTGATGCTTTCAAAAGAGCAAATGAGAAGGAAAAAATGAGCCCGGGCAGTTCTGTTCCAGCTGACTGATATGGCAACCGCTCATCGCTGCTCTCCAGGGCTTTGGGCTGCTCCAGCTCACAACCCTCTAAGACAGGAGGATCCCTGGCTGAAACTCAGAGGAACCGGCTCTGCTCTCTGGGCTAATTCCTCCCTTTGGCCCTGAAAACATGAAGCCAAGAGCTCAAGTACAAGCCTGGCTGATGCTAAGGAGAAAAACACAAACATGAATTAAATAACATCCCCCCTGCCTCATATTTACTTAGTGAAATCTCAATGATGTACATGAATGGAGAAATAAAAGATGTGGCTAATCCCAAATGGCAGATAATTTCAAAGTCTTATTAGGTGTTGGGTCTATTTGCATTTGAAAATTGGAATCTCTGATGCTAAGGAGTTGGACTTGTATGAGCTCAGTGGTGTCATGGTTCAGAGAGCTGGCTTGGAAGTCAGTACTGCCACTGCCTAGCTGCCATTGGTTGGGTCCCTCCGCTAGCTAAATCTGAAATAAGTATTTTCTTGCAAGTAGTTAATTCAGGAGGTAATCCCAAGAGTGTTGTTGGAGAGTGGGGAGTAAAGCAGGGAAGGCAAGAGGACTGATAAAGGTGTGTTATTGATCAAATTCCCAGTATGGGCAACTGGGACTTCATCCCATTGAGGAATCTGGGAGACCATGTAAAACACAACTCTACCCAAAGTGATTCTACCCAAAAAGCAAGGAAGGTGGAGTATTCAGTCCTCTAAGTCTTATCCTTTACCAGTTGAGGGCTGCTCCAAGAAACATTAATGCCCGCCCCATGGGGGTGAAGAGAAAACTTTCAGATGGAGAGTTGCAGGTACTTGCAGGAGGACATGGCAAGGACTACAAGGGTGAGTACCAAGGGGACATGGATGGACTGCCAACCCACCTGGTATTTAGCTATGTAGACTTTCTCTGCCTCAGATTTCCTCCTTGTGAAATGACTGCTAACAGTGTCTATCTTGTAGAATAGTGTGATGATTAAATGAAATAATGCTAGAGTGCACAAATCGAACAGGCTAGAGGTCTATCACTATGAGGCAAACCATCCCTAAACTTAATGACTTAAAATGACAATAATCATTTATTGCATCTCACAGAGTACGTGGATAATCCAAATGGAGCACACTTGGGACAGCTTCTCTCTGCTCCGTGATGTGCAGGGCCTCAGTTGGAAGACGTAAGCCTAGGAGCTAGAATCTTTTGAGGGCTGGACCATGGCTGGAGCATCCATTTCTGAGATGGCTTACACACATGCCTTGTTGGTAGAACAAGGGGATTGGTAGAAACAATGTAGGGTTTCCCTGTACATGGGCCTTTCCAGAGAACTGTTTGAGTGTCCTCATGACATGGCTGCTAGCTGCACCCCCAGAGCTAGTTATCCAAGAGGCCAAGATAGAAGCTTCACTGTCTTTCATAGCCTAAACTCAGAAGTCACATACGGACCCTTCTGTTTGACTCTACTGGTCATACAGATCAGTGCTGGTTCATAATACGAAAGGACCACCCCAGGTCGTGGCTACCGGGAAGCAAGGACCTTTGGGGGCCACCTCAGAGCCTGGCCACCAAACAAAGTGACAGGCACATAGTAAGAGCTCAGTAATGTGAGCTACTATTTATATTTATATTCTCAAAATAAAAGAAAAACCCCTCAGTTAAGACTTGACTCTGGAGAGGCAGAGGACCAAGAGCCAATTTTCCCACCTGGCGTGGGCCCCGCTCCCCCCCCAGCCACTTCTCCCTGGGGGTAGACAGTTTATTCTCTGCTTGATGAAAGGTCTCATCTCTAACCTTCCCTGGAGCCAGGCAGGTGGCACTTGGCTTTCAGCAAGCATCTCAGCAGGCAAAATAAACAGAGGGTGTAGAGATATCCATAATGCTGTAATTAAGCAGAGAAAGGTGCTAACTGCAAATCCAGAGCCCCAAATGTCCTCCAAGGGGTAGTTAGGGCTGCGTGGAATCTGTTAACTGGCAATAACTTTGAAAGGAGGGTTTGCCAGAGAGAAGCCAGCATCGGCATAGATCACCTGCAGATAACCGTGGGCCGACTGTACATCCCAGCTCATTTGTTTTCAACTGAAAGCGCTGAGCCAAAGAGTCCAGCCTGAGTCTGAATTAATGATGAGCTTGAATGAGGTTTGGCATCGCTTCCCTCACAGAGAGGCAGGCATTTAATGAATTTTTCATGGCTTGCTCGTGGTGTCATTTTCTGTGCCAGATTCTGAGACCACAAGGCTTCAACAGCAAGGGTTCCTCACCATTGGCATATGTGCTGTGAGAGACGAGCCGGGGTGGAGTGGGACAAGGGCGTTACTCTCCACTTGCTTCGGTGCCACCCACAGTGGACACCTGCCAAGTGTCTGCCCCATTCACAACTGCCCTCAGGCACCACCCTTTAGTTCAAAGCCATTTTGTAACACGTGATAACATGCGGCCCCTCCTGTGGCTAATGGTGATTGGTTTGCATGTGCTCTTGACTCACACTGGCCTGTGGGTCCCATCAAAGTCCCTCCCCTCGCACTGTTGAAGTGGAACCCTGGGAGGGAGTCTTTCTCTTGGGGTGCCTGATTTTTACATGCACTCCTGGTAGCTGTGAGTGGGGTATCTTTCACTGACAAGTAGAAGAGAATCTTCTGGCAAGAGAAGGAAAGGATGCAGCAGAAATGTAGGAACAGAGACGAGAGATGGGAAGATGATCCAGATTCTCTAAAGGCCAGTTCTAGTCCCTTCCTGGGGCCCATGTGCATTTTTCACCTCTTAGTTCTTAGAGACAGCCATGTATCCCTACAAGTCTCCATTTTCTGCTAAACTAATATGAGCTGGGTTTACTGTTACTTTCATAATAAACTAACCAGTTTGATAAGTCATTATGTCCTGATTTTGAAAATGTAATTAGACCGATAAAATAATCACACAGACACACAGACAAAACGAGCGGTTTGTCCTCCTTCTCTGAAGGACCGTCCAAGCTCTCAGGTCCTGGAGCACTGTGCTGGAAAGAATGGACAGGCCTTTGCTCTGAAGGCTAAGCTGCAGCTGGTGCACCGGGTGCCTACGAGCAGGCATGTCATGCTCCACAGGAGCAATCAGCCAGGGGTGAGGGCTCTTCTGAAGGGACACCCGGTGCCCAGCTCTGCATGATTTTTGGCATCAGGGTGGGAACACAGGGC
Organism: Canis aureus; assembly: GCF_053574225.1. Classification (NCBI taxonomy): domain Eukaryota; kingdom Metazoa; phylum Chordata; class Mammalia; order Carnivora; family Canidae; genus Canis; species Canis aureus. The sequence goes on along the minus strand of NC_135629.1, from coordinate 21,165,332 downwards.
TGGATTTTTCTGATTTTTCAGAAGAAGGAAGCTAGAATTTCTGCATAAGATGTACTGATTTGAAAATGTTACAGATAATTTGCAAATTGTTAAAAACACCCTGAGCACCAAACAGAACATATTTATGGGCACTGTCCTGCCAGTAGTTCTCTGGCCTGAGGCCTACGTTCTAGGTCACTAGAGATGATGGAGTTGGACAGTGTGACGTGTCAGGTGGAGGGACTCAGGCCAAGTGGGAGGTGTGGCCTGACCCAAGGAAACTGATGGGATGGAGTGGGGTGGCTTCCCTGAAAGCTGGGGTGGTCCTATGCAGCAACCTGAAAGGGGGGAGCTACTCTGAAGGGGGTGCCAGGAGGTGGGACCCTAAACATGATCGTCTTGAATGTTTTGTCATGGGTCCCCTGTGGCTGAGGCTTTTGTAGGAGGAGAGGACTATTGAGAGTGGGCATTTCTGTGGCTGACCCAGCAAAGCAATCTGATAAGTGATGGAGAACCTGAGCTTGACAGTATGGTCATGAAGCAGAAGGAGTGATGATAACAATAGGGGACTTGGTGGATCAAGGACCAGATTCCCATGTATTTTCTAAAGACAGAGTGAGCCTGAGATTCTTTTTTATTTTTAGCCTGAGATTCTTATACATAGAAAGGAAACAAATCCCAGGGATGTCTGATAAGGGACCTGTAGCCACGCAGGTGGAAGACTGAGCCGGTTTGAAGCCAATTAATTAGGGAAGTATAAAGAAACATGACACCCCTTAACCTGAGAATCGGGGTGCAAATCCTTATTGGTTATGCTTGCAATGAGAGAATCTGATGAAGATGCTGAACTAAAGCCTCCCCACTGGGGCTGAATCAATCAGGGTTCCACTCTACGAATTTTTTAAAAAAACTATTTTTACATATTTGAGAGAGAGAGGGAGCATGTGAGCGAGGATGAGCACAAGTTGGAGGAGAGGCAGGGGGAGAGAGAAACCAAAGCAGACTCCCCAATGAGTGGGGAGCCCAAAGCGGGGCTGGATCTCATGACCCTATGATCACCTGAGCCGAAAACCAAGAGTTGGATGTTTAACTGGCTGAGCCACGAACCCCTCTATTCTAGGTACTTAGAGGCAAGTTAGTAGGAGGACTTGATTCACAGGATGTGGAAGAGGACAAACAGGCAATCAGGGCTTAGTGAGGTAGCCCCATAGAAGACCAGATGCAGAAAGGCACCGCCGCTCTTATGCTAGAGGGACACACAAGGAGAGGTGCTAGTGGGGCCCAGGCACCAGGATCTCTTAGTAGAAGCTGGAATCATGGCAGGTGTGCTGGTGAGGCCTGCAGCCATGGGCAGAGTCAAGAGAGATAGAAGCTGTAGCCTGAGCAGGGTGAAGTAGCTTGCCTTCTCCCTTCCTTCTGCTTCTGCACAGTACCCCACCTGAGCCTCCATATAACTTTTAGGAGAAATAAACTGGAAGGGGGGCCTGGGAAACACAGTCCCTGCACATCAGCCTCGCTGAGATACAGAACAGAGCGCAGGAAGGAGTAGAACTGAGGCAGATAGGGCGAAGACGGGCAGAAGTACCCCAGAAGGTAGAGAACACAGCACATTCCAAAAGCACAGATGTGCAATGCCGGACTCCTGGCATTTCTGGAGCTCCCTCCTCATCCCTAACCGCTCCCCAGTCTTGCCCATCATGTATAGATATGTTCTTAGCCAGAAATGGTCAGATTGCTGTGCTAGTGAATGGAAAGTAAGAAAAGAACAAGCACTATGGTCACTCCAGAATTGTCACTTGTACAACAGCAACTATTTTGGGAGCCTTGCAATGTCTACCTCATTTATTATTATTATTTTTTAAATATTTAAAATTTATTTATTTGAGAGAGAGAGAGAGAGAGCACAAGCAAGGGGAGAGGCAAAACTGAACTCCTCGCTGAGCAGGGAGTCTGACACGGGACTCGATCCCCAGACCCTGGGATTATGACCTGAGCTGAAGGCAGATGCCTAAATGACTGAGTCACCCAGGCACCTCTGTCTACCTCATTTAGAATAAGGCTTAGTTTTTCCCTTTTTCACAGACAGGCAAATTGAGGACAATAACGGGTTACATTCAGGCATGCCCTTTGGAGCACCAAACCACAGAAGTTACTCAATGGGAAGATGAGTTCCTTGGCTTTATTGGCAGTTTTCTCTCTTCAGGACCTAATCTGGTCTCCAAATGTATTTTATTTTGGCAGTTAGGGCCCCAATCAATTTATCTGATCTTATCCTGAATATTTATATCATGATAAATATGTACGACAAAGAACAAGTCTGTTAGTATCAAGGGTATAATGTATGGCCAGAGGCTGGTTAGAATTTGCAAAACGAGTCACACAAACAAACACACAGCATACATCCCCTCGCCACCCCCCATGCTCTCCCACAGAGCCTGAAATATTAGATGGATAGTGGTTGACAATTTTAATTACAGGATGTCTTTTATGGATATTGGTCTCTCCAAGTCAGAGCTGAAGAACACTGATGGTTGTTCATGTCATCAGTGTGGTTGGAATCCCTGGGGAACCGTGATATATTGGTTTTGTGGCCTTTGCTTCAAATTCCTCTCTGTAAACAGAGGTCTGGGTTAATTGCATATGGTGGAGCTGGATGTGGGATTGGGATTAATTTCAGCCAATCTTACTTCCAACCACTCCCCCGACACACATCTTCTCTCCTATTTGGGCCAGTCTTACAATTACTTCTAAACCCATCATGCTCGACTTTCTTTCTCACCTTTGTCCAGGCCATTCCTTCAATTTGGGATGCCCTTCCCATTTTTCGCTGAAGATTTCATTCTTCAAGCCTCAATTGGGATCCATATCCTCCATGGAACTTTCTCAAGTTAATCCCATGACACCACAGCACAAATTCTGCTAGCACTTATAGTATATAATCATCCTCATCATTAACAAAGTATCTTTATTGAATGACTAATACATAAAATGCCTAGTGCTAGGCACAGTGGTGTCAAAGTGATATAAACCATAGTCCCTACCTGTCATGTGTTTGCAATCTATTTGAGGAAACAGAACATTCATTCATTTATTCATTCATTCATTCATTCGGTAAGCACTGCGTATCTACTAAGTGTAAACACAGTTACCAGGCAGGCACTCAGAAGACATACCCATAAATATACACATCTAGACATTAAGCATTAAGCAACAACACAAAAACACGCAAATGTTAAGTGAGAAGTTGGTCATGATCCAGCAACACAGTATAGCTGTTGAGAGAAGAGAACTGGGTCTGGATCCCAGCCCTACTGCTCAGAGTTGTGTGACCTTGGGTGACATACCTAATGAGGACTGCCAAGCACATCTGGACAGGATTTGTTGCATCATTTGTGCCTGGCCTGGAAGGCGTGTGGGGGCTGAAATCAGCCCATGTGCTGCTCACCACACTCGCTGAGCTGTTTGGCTCTCAGTCTCCATCTGCCTGGAAGAAGGAGCACCCTTTTGTAAGTCATGTGCTGAGTGGGTGCCATTTTGAAGTTTATCCTCCAAGAAGAGGCTCCCTTTCCTGGGATACCTGGGTGGCTCAGTGGTTGAGCATCTGCCTTTGGCTCAGGGTGTGATCCCGGAGTCTTGGGATCCAGTCCCATACTGGGCTCCCTGCATGGAGCCTGCTTCTCCCTCTGCCTATGTCTCTGCCTCTCTCTGTCTCTCATGAATAAATAAAATCTAAAAAAAAAAAAAAAAAGAGGCTCCCTTTCCTGATTCACTCAAGGTATCCTAAGAGCTAACAGAGCCCTCTGCTCAACTCCCTGAGCCTCGATTTCCTGATTTACACACCAGGGCTCATAACGCCTACTTTAAGGGAATGAAATGAGATAATGTAAGTGATTCATCATGATTCTGTAGTTGCCAGGGAAAGAAATTCAAACTGTAAAAGAGGTGAGAGAGAGAAAGATGAACTTTTGGTGTATGATGTGGGGAATGGCACAGGAGAAGTCTCAGAGGGGGAAGGAATTGCTGCAGAACCCAGTCTTGGGCTAGAAATGGGGTCTCTAAGTCAGGGTTTGGGGAAGCAGAACCACTCCTGGTATCTGGAGCAACAAAGAATTGAATGCAGGCACCGAGTGCTTGTACTGGGAGTGGGAGGGCTGGAGGAACAAGGTCGGGGGCATAACTGGACACCAGAGTTCAAGGACGTTACCAAGGGTGTGTCCAGGGTTCAGGGAGCTTCAGTAACTGCCACCCCCGCTGCCCCCACAATCCCCATTCATGCCCCATGAAGCTAGAGACTAGACTCAGAACATTCAATCCATAAGTATATACTACACACAACAGCACTGTGTGAGGGCTCTAATGAGAGAAGAGATTGTTAGCATTAGCCTCAGCTCCTGGGCAGATCCATATGAAGATTCCCTCCGGGGGTGGGGGTGGGGGTCTCTCCTCCTAAGGTGATGCCAGAGCAGCCTTCTACAGGCGTCTCAAGGGTAAGGCATTGAAATGGACATTGCACCTGCACACTTACCTGCAGGCCTCTCCAGGGAGTGGAAGAGTGTCATCTTGGCCTCCACTTAGCATGGCCAGTACCCCCTGCACCCCTCCACCATGGAGGTTACCCTAAGCCTGAAGCCACTGAAGCACTATGAGGCTAAAATGAGCCCACATCCCAGGCAAGCAGCAGGAAGCACACCATGTGCCAGCGTGCCTGCCACACAATAAGTTCTCTCTATGTGTTGGAGGTATTCTGAGGTCTCTTGTAGCCCAACTGGCCTGCTCTAGAGTAGTGGCGAATGCCAGTACACCTAGACCATGACATGGCCCTCCAACAAGCGCCAGCTCACCGACCGTGATGGTCTGGCCAAGCCCAAACTGGAGGGTCTATCCGGTGAACTGCAGAGGCTAACGCTCCTATTATACCATGAGAGGCAGAGAGAGACAGACAGATGGAGAGGGAAGAAAGAGAGAAAGCCAGAGACAGACAAACAGAGTCAAAGAGAGGGAAAGATAGAGACAGAGTGCAAGAGAAAGTCAGACAGACACACAGAAAAATGGACAGAGACAGAGACTGGGCGTGAAACCCAGGGCATCTCTCTCCTACTGGCAGTTACTAGCTAACCTCTTAGGAGCACCTCTCCGACCGTCCGGCTGCTAAATCACCACCACCACAGTAATTGAAACAGAGAATCATGCTCGACAGAACCACCTAGCAACACCACCATTAGCAGCTGTGGGTTTTCATTGCGAACTGGGGAGATACGACGCCTCTTTATGTGTGCACGGACGCAGTCAGATATATATCTTCGCCAATATTTCAGGAGGGACTGGGCCCTCCCCACTCTTCCTTTCACCAGGTGATATGTGGGGCTGCTCATTCAGGAAGCCCAAAAGGAAGAGTCAACTTTTCTCTATTACCGAAGGCTGCCCAGCTCCATGGCTGATGCAAAAGTTTCACCTCCATCTCTCCCCTAGCCCCATCTGCCACTGTTATCCTTGAGCTTGTGTGTACAAGGGAGACAGAAAAGAAACAAAGACTCACACCAATCCGTTAAATCCGTTACTAAAAGTGGCATGAAGTGCTCAAATTGATTAAACTGTGCATGTAGGGAAATCTGATGTCTTTGGAGGGAAAAAAAGAAGGTTGATTCAAAGCAATGTCAAGAATGAGGTGAAGAAGAGCAAGGGAAAGAGAGGAAGAGAACGATGTTCTAGAAAACAGAGTAGCAGGTGCAAAGGCCCTGAGTTGAGCCGCAAGGGAGCTTAGTGTGTAAGCACAGACCTGGAGGAGGCTGGTGTGAGCAGAGCACAGAGCATCGGGGTGGAGGAGCTAGGCTGGAGCTATGGCCCAGGGTGATTCTTACGTCTCCTAAGCAGCTGGGAAATTGTCCTGCACACTGCTGTTAGAATCATCATCATGATGCCCAAGTCTGATTTTGCTGCCTCCTGGCCACCCCGCCCCCGTTGTCTGTTGCTCTCATGATCCACCAGGTGGTTCTCTAGGTGAGGAGATGATGGAAATGCAGAGGATGTGTTTGATGGTCCCAACAACAGAGAAGTGCCCCTGGCATTTGGTGGAGCAGGGGGTGAGTAACAGAGTATCAGACATCCTGTAATGTGTAGATTGTTCCAGTTAATGGATTTTGTGCCACATCCCACACAATTTCTGATTGGGGGCTCACGTAGGTGAAAAACCAGTGTTATCTGAGTCATAGTGGTTGTACTAGATGTCTGAATATTTGTTGTCACGCCTCCCTTCAAAGCATGGAGCCTAATGCCTCTCCCCGAGAATATGGATCAGGCTTGGTGACTCTATGCTGAGGAGAATATGGCAGCAGTGATGCTAATGTGAATTCTGAGGCTGGGTTACGGAACGGATGGCTTCTCTGTCCCTGTGTCTCTTGGATCACTCACTCCGGGCAAAGCTGGCTGCCGTGTTGTGGGGACACTCAGACAGCCCTTCAGGGAACTTTGCACAGCAAGCAACTGAGGCCTCCCTCCAACGGCCGCCACCAACCCACCAGCCATGTGAGTGATCCACCCAGGAAGTGCATGCCCCAGCCACAGATGATTCTAGCCTTCACCCTTCAGTGTTACAGCTGAAGCCCCAGACGTCATGGAGTCGAGCCAAACTGTCCCTTCTGTGCCTTGTCTGAATCTGGCCTCAGAAACTGTGAAAGAGAATATATGCTTATTTGCATTGTCAGCCACTAAGTTTGGGCGTTAATGCCATGTAACAGTAGATGACTAATATATGAGCAAATAATTTAATTCCACCTACATACCAGCACAGATTTTTTTTTTGCATGGTTTTATTTTTTTATTTTTTTGTAAATTTTTATTTATTTATTTTTTTAAATTTTTTTTTTAATTTAATTTATTTATTTATGATATTCACACAGAGAGAGAGAGGCAGAGACATAGGCAGAGGGAGAAGCAGGCTCCATGCACTGGGAGCCCGACGTGGGATTCGATCCCGGGTCTCCAGGATCGCGCCCTGGGCCAAAGGCAGGTGCTAAACCGCTGCGCCACCCAGGGATCCCTGTAAATTTTTTTTATTGGAGTTCGGTTTTAATATATATGGAGGTTTCTAGAAACCCAAACTACCTTGTAAATCTAGGGGTAGTTGCATTTTGTTTTGTTTGAACCTTTATCAAAAGTTGTTTTCCATGGAAAAATGTCACCCATGGCAAGACCTCTCAAGGTATCTGCATCAGCAGAGCAAACGCCCTTTAAGAGTCTACATTTGCAGATGCTGCATCCACAGTGATTCTTTGTGAATTTGAATATTCAGCTGACTATTGTCTTACATTTCTTATATCCCAACTTTTCTATAAGCCACAAGCTTCTGACTACTTCATTATTTCTCTTAATGAATCCATGTCTGAGCGTTTTTTAAATTAATTAATTAATTATTTATTTATTTATTTTAAATTTATGATAGGCACACAGTGAGAGAGAGAGGCAGAGACACAGGCAGAGGGAGAAGCAGGCTCCATGCACCGGGAGCCCGACGTGGGATTTGATCCCGGATCTCCAGGATCGCGCCCTGGGCCAAAGGCAGGCGCCAAACCGCTGCGCCACCCTGGGATCCCCATGTCTGAGCGTTTACATATTGAAATGCATATGATATTCTAAGTAGCATTTCTTGTATTCCTTTGTATTAGAGCTGGGCCATCATACTTTTTTACAATGATGTAATAAGCAGGTTTTATTTTTAGAAAGAATTTGACTTCAGGGTGGTATGAAGGGGCATTACAGAATATTTTTTAAGGAAAATGATGAAGCTTTTGGACAACGGCTGGAGAACATGTCACTGACTTTACGAAGTGAAGGTCACCTGTTCTCCTGACCCTTGACTACCGGGCAAGCTTCTAGCACTGTTTCCTGCTGCCTTGTGTCATGAGCGCTCTTCTGTAGTCAAAACGAGTCTTCTTACGAAGTGTTCTCCAAACACACTGCCTTATGCTGCATCCCTCCCCTGAATTCCCTCTCCTCTCCCTCCTGCATTTCAAAATGCTACTCATCCCTGACTTACACATTCATTCAACACACAGAGACGGAGCGCCTCTATGGGCCGATCCTTGCTCCTTGCGTGTGCACGGGGCTCCGGTGACGCATGACCATGGTGTCGGGAGGTTTCCCCTGAGTCTCCGAGGCAGCTGAACGTGGGCATCCACAGGAAAGGGAAGACGGGCGAGGTGGACTGCCCACGTGCACTTGGCACCACGGGGACTTGATGTGGGTGAAAAGCTTGTTTTGAGTTCTCCGAGCTGAAGCAGTTTTAAAATATATTCCAGAGAGCAGAGTGCCCCTCACCTAGTGCTGGAAGGAGCGACTGGCAGGTGGCGATGCCCTGCTGTGCCCAAAGCCTTCCCTCCTCCCAGCCTGATGCGCTCCTTAGTTCTGGATGTCTGTTCGGGTTGCACAGGCCTGCTCCTCACAGACTGGATGGACGGATGGATGGATGGATGGGCTTCACCCCCGGGCATGCCCCTTGTCCCCCCATCCTCCAAAGCGTCCCTCCTGGAGAGGCATTCTGACCAACTGAGGCAAGCCTAGAAAACTCTCGAACTCAGATGCCTCTTTCTCATGGCTGCTGAGTGCTAAAACTGGTGAGTCAGAGAGAACACAGGGTCTGTGGGATGGGACAGCACCTACCTGAGGGCCTGTGAGTAAGAGCTGCAGGCCAGCCCTCTGCCGCAGCCCGCCTGGTCCTGGGTTTGACAGGGCCTGGCTGCCCTCTGCCTGCACCCGGGCTGACTTACACACACCCCGGTCAACCCAGTGTGGCCTGCAGCCTCTTCTCTCAGGACCTACCTCATTTGCACTCCTGCCCTACCTGACCAGACTTCCAGAATGCCCACGCCCATGGCCACACGCATCCCACAGGGTAAACCTTGCACGGGTGCATTCAAAACCAAGCTCCAGGACAAAGCAGCCTGGAGAAGACGCTGCTAAATTTTCAAAACAACGCTGTGAAGAAGTAGATTTTCCAGAAAACATAGCAAAGAGAAGGTCCCGGGCCCCTCTCCATCCTGGCCACCCACCCACCCCCAGTTCTTTCCAGGGTGGCCTGGAATTTGAAGGGGAGCCAGAGGTAATGGTGCTTTCTTGCCACTTGAGGGCACTCTGGAATCCCAGACGAGGTTGGAGCTGATTTGTTGGGCCTTTTTACCGGAAACGCGAGCCAGTTAGCCATGAGCAGACAATCTGGAAATCCATCCTCCGAAAGGAGCAGTGACAAATGGGTTTTATAATGAGGGCTTGGGGCAAGGCGGGGCAGGGGGCAGAAGGGGACCAAAGGGCTTTAAGTTTTACTGCAGGTGGAAAATGGTGGGCCTGACTTTTGCTGGCCATGGCTCAGATGAAAAACGGGTTGAATTAACCCAGTGGTTCTCAGTGGGGGCGATTTTTGTATCCCTTCCCCCGCGAGTGGAGGGTGGGGGCATTGGGCAAGGTCTGGAGACATATTTGATCGTCACACGGTGGGGCAAGGGTGGCATCGCTTGCAACTAGTGAGGAGAGGCCAGGATGGTGCTAAACATCCTACAATGCACAGAATGTACCTTGCCTCTAGCAAAGGATTATCGAGTCTGAAATTCCCAGGTTGAGAAGCTCTGAGTTAACCCAAGAGGAATTTTAAGGCCTGCCTGTTCAGTGGGCAGGAGCACCACGTTCTGCCTTTTTCCATAGCTTCTATTCTATGCAGAATTGAATTGTTCCCCAGGAAGTGGTCTGGTTTTCCAGATGCCATCACAGTCAACAGAGGAAGAAAAATCAGCCCAGGATCTTCACCGCAACCTGTCTTCCCTGTCTTAGGTCAGGTTCCCCCCATAGCAGACCCTAAGACAAGGATCGAAGCACAAGTAGTTGATTTGGAAAGAAGCCCCAGGACACTTTTTTTTTTAGAGGATTGAGGGAAGACAGGGAAGGGAAGGATGCCCTCAAGTAAGTTACCACGGTGGGAGGAGTGGGAGCATGATCCTGCTGAGGGGTCCAGGAGCCCGTGTAGAGCATGTGCTTCAGAGTCACCCTGTGGAAGGGAGGGAATAGGGGTACATGTGCTCCCAGTCTTATCAGTCACTGGCAGAAAGCTGCCCAGGTGGTTGGGATTCTGGGACATTCCTTCTCTGCTACTGCAGGCTGTCTTGCTGGCAGAGAGCTCTAGCTAGAGATGGATAATGGTGGCCACTGTGCTACACAGACAGTCAGCTTCTGCCACCATCCCACCCACCCCCCGGTAACCCCAACAAGTGTCAGAAATCTGATGCAGGGCTGCTCATCATCTATTTGAGGGCCCTAGCTCCCTTGTTTAATGGTGCTGGTATGCATCATGGTGCCTTCATGAAGGACAAGTGGATGCCATTAGTGTCTCAGTAAGAACTTGAGTATCCCGGTCCCTTAGACTGGCAAGGGAGCGCTAGCCAGCAGCAAGCATGACCACAGAGCTGGGGGGGAGCAGAGGAGGATCCACCCAGCAGCTAATGGAATGTTCCAGGGCTCCCATGCATGCATGGGCTGTGTGAGGGACTGTCAGTTGATGGGGCACTCTAGGGTTCTGAGTCCCAGCCAAGCCACATGAACCAAACCCCAGGGCCTTGTGAAAAGGCAGATATTGATTGAATGGGCCTAAGGTGAGGCTTGATGTTCTATGTTCCTTTCTTTTTTGCCTTTTTTTTTTAATTTAATTTTTTAAATAGTAATCTCTGTACCCAACATGGGCTCAAACTCACAAACTCAAGGTCAAGAGTCGTATGCTCTCCACCCACAGAGGCAGCCAGGCGCCCCTGGTTCTGTGTTTCTAGTAGGCTCCCAGGTGATGCCCCTGCTGCTGGTCCACTGAAGCTGAAGCAGAGCAGTGGCCAGGTTGCAACCAGGAAGCCCTCTGTGTAAGTCCTTCGATATAAGCATTCCTAGGGAATTGTCCAACGAGATCTCAGAAGGACATGTTCCTCTCCAAGGCTCTAGCAATGCCACATCATTCTTTTTCATTTATATAAACTTTCCTATCTAGTTTTCTTCAAGATCCCTCCCCCCAGCCTCCCCTACCAATTTATAAGCCTCAGGTTTGACAAAACTTAGATCTTTCCTGAGAGCATTTCAGAGGTCTAGACTCTTGCTTTGAGAACCTGGGCCTCATACAGCTTGATTTGTACAACAAGAGTTCTGGAACTTTCTGTTTCTATGTCCTGCTCCATGATCTCAGGCAGCTTTCAAAGTCAGAGCCAGAGTGAAACAGAGGAGGAAGGGAGAAACTGAGGAAAGGGCCTACCCTGGTTACATAAGCAGTTTGAAGCCAGGCACTCAAGCCGAAACAAATATGAAAGAATCTGAGTGTTCAGACTATTTCCATTCATTCATTCATTTGGCAGACCTTCAAAGAGCATCTATTATACGGCAGGCTCGGGGTTTCTAGGTGCTGGGGGGGCGGGTATGGTTATTGATTGCACAAAAGAAACAAAAATCACTACTTTCAAGGAAGTGATATTCGAGAAAAGGGAGATAGACAATGTAGGGGAGGAAAACTTTTACTCTACCATTGTAGGTGATTTCACTGGGGCCTGCAAATTTAAGTGACAAAAGGCATATGGATGTTTATATTATTACATGCCTGGGGGCTTCACAGAAAAGAAGTGAAAAAACTCAAAGAGGCAGTTATACCTGCGCCCTTATATGTCATTTTAACAAAGGTTGGGACAGTATTGTGGAAATATGACAAACAAAAGACAAGGGGGTTTGGGCTTGGAGAGGAAGGTAAATGTGGGCATATGACTAGGAAGTGCTTGGAGGAAACAATGGTAGATGAGGGCTGTTTATGCACCTTATCCAGGTCCCATCTCTATCGAGAAGAGTGATCTTCCTCTTCCTGGTATGGGGTTGGGGCGGGGAGGGGGGGAGTATCTTTGCAAATGGAAATTTCCTTTACAAAAGGGAAATTTCTGCCCTACTTTCAGGCAGATAGCAGGAGCATGAACTCTTCCTGTGTCTCCTTTCTTAATTGCCTTCAGCTCAAAACAATCCTTATGCCAAAGTGGTATAGCTTGAGGTGACATGTTCTGAGTCCCTTCAAAAATAAGTAAGTCCGAAGTTAGTAGATGACAAAAACTAGAGCTGAGAAGGATACAAGGTGAATGGGAGTGATGGGTCACCATCTAACAGGAGTCAGGGAAGATCTTACTGAGAAGGCGACAGTGATTCAAGACTTGGAGAAGATGAACGCCTTAGTATGGAGTTTCAATTTCAATTCAACCAATTAATTTAATTTTTAATTTCGTCTGGAAATTTAAATTTTTTGGTTGTTGTTTCTTTTCTTTTTCTTTGTAGCTCTGAAACATGGGATGCAAAGAATTTCACTCTCCATGGAAAGTTTGAAGATGAAGCTGCTCTGGAGAAAAGAAGGAGTTTCTCAGTTGCTAATGAATTAGACATCACAGTTTATTGTTACAAGATAAGAGGGGGTGAAGAAGCCAGAGAAAGGAAAGAGGGTGGTATTTTCCCTGGAAATGAAGGACAAGGAGAAGAGTCTGGGAGCAGTCCTAGAGGCAGTGCAATGCCCCTCTGCTAGCTTCTTGCTTCCCCCGTGGGGCACCCACCCCCAAATCTGGATAAGCACAGGGACAATTGGCTCGTAGACTCGCAGAGGAGTGCAATCATAACTGTCAAGAGTGGCTGGGAAAGTCTTTGATACAGGTTAAAAAGAAGGGGGAAAAAAGATCGTTTGATGTTCCTTCAATGGAATACAAGATGCACTTTACCGGGTGGGTTATCGGATTCTGTAGGGGTCTGTCCCTTCCATTGTCTTTAATGAGCTATTTCAAAATCTGTACGACATAGGAAATCAACTATATGGTTAGAATGCAAATAAATTTTGTCCAGTGGAGATGCAATTGATGCCCCCCCAACCTCGCCCTTTCCCCCACATGGAAAAGGATGGTGTTACGTCTATTAGCAAAAACCCATGTCAACATTTCTGACTACCTATATATTGGCCTGCTTTTTTTCACTCTCCTTTGAACTGATTGAAATACTTAACTGTTTTTTTTTCATTAATTAAGGAGTTAAATAAAGTCTTTGACCTGTACTCATTATTGATGTGCATAAGGGTCGTGATTTTTACTTTTAAAAAGTATGTCCCTTTCACATGGTCCATCTGGGCATACTCTCGCCCCACGTGTCCCATCCTTTCATTGACCACTCTCCACCATTGGGAGTCCTGGGAATTTGGGGAGGGGTAACTGCTTCCACTTTTCCTCTTAGGAGCTGATGCTAGATCTCTAGGAGTACTGGGTCTTCTGCTACGTCCTGAAGACTAAGACTCCCTGCTTCCCTGTATCGAAGAGGCAGTATGACTCAGGGGCAGGCACACAGGCTTTAGAGCACAAATAGCTAGTCTGGGTCCAGTTCTACCACTTTCGAGCCCTGTGACACTGTAGCTTATTCAAGCTCTCTGAGCCCTGTTTTCATCATCTGTGATCTGGGCCATATTAATAGGAACTGTCCTGATAACGTCATAAGGATTAAATCAGCACTAGATTTGGAATTTAATGAGTATCTGTTTGGCCACTATCACTGATATTATATTTTATTGTCACTATGCTGGATATTTTCTATTTTCTGCCCTCAATCCACTGTCCACCAAGTACTTTCCCCTGCTCTGTGCCCCAGGAGGCTTACTTCCTGTCCTCCAACTTCTGGTTGGGTGTCGCTAATTCATCCCCTCTTCCCCTCTCTGGAGTTGTCTTTGGCAGGATTCCCTTAAAGGTCCTTGCTCACACCTGGAAGCCCTTGCCACCTCCAGGTCAGTCAGTGTGACCTCACCTGCTCTCACTGTCCTGGGAGGGTCATAGCTCCCTGTTATTGCTCCAGGAAGGCGTATTATCGATGGTGGAGTCCCTAAACCTGCCCACCACTTTATAAATAGTCCCTTGCCTAACCACTCCTCAAATGATCCACACTGAGAGTGCCATCTGTGTCCGTGTCACAATCCTGACTGACACAGTTATTAGCACCGTTAGAACTCATTCTTCCTTGTTCATCTCTTTTCCTAAGTGGGGGATGCTCCTTTGAGCCGCCCAGAAACCCAGAGCTGGCATCTGTGCTTCCGTTTTGTGTTCGACGTAAGTGCTTGGCAGTGCCAGCAGTGCAGAAAGGGTACACCACCCGAGTCCCTCACCTGAAGGCAACACTCCCGCTCATGGCCCATTGGAAGCATGCACAAAGTCCAGGGGATGGTGCACAATGTGCTGCCCTTCCCTTCTGCCCACCCAGCATGCAGCCTCAGGCATCTGGGAATCCTTCCTCTGTCTGCACTGTCTGGTCCCCCTCAGCTTCTCTCCCTCCCCAGCCCACTGTCCTTGCTCTGGTGTCTAAGCTCAGGTCCCCAGTGTCCCTGCCCCATCTCAGTAGAGGCGGTGGGCTCCCAGTGGCTTGTTTGGGAAAGCTGTAAGTCCTGCACTTTCTTCAGAAAGGAGCACCATCCAGTCTTACAAACCCATCTCTGGCTGCCTGACGCCCATGTGTTACCAGGCAAATGTTACCAGTTTACCGAACGAACAGTCTGGCTTCGATATGGAGACAGACAACTGCGGTCTTTCTTCTAGCTGCCGCCTTCACCTGTGCTGTGTCTGATCTCCCTTCATGAAAGTTCAACACATTGCATCCATTTCTAGGCATTTTCAGGTTTTAAAAGCCCAGTCCAGGCTAGCTTCAAGTTCCCGTTTCATATCCAAGTTAACTCTCACTTCCCAGCCCCTATGGCACCCTTGGCTTTGACCTGGGGATCCTGTGATATGAAAGGAAAAAGGACCATGGTTTTAATTTTAGGGCCGGGGGGCATGGTTTCTCCTTTGGCTCGTTCCCCTCATCTCTTAGCCTCCCTCCTCTGGTGCGTCAGGGGTTGAGAGGCAGATGGGGGAAGAAGGGACAAACGTCCCCAAACTGGTACTCTTGTTTCTCTTTAAGGCTCTCCCAGCTTCTCTGGCAATGCCTTCTGCTGGGCTGGCAGCCAATACAGGCTTTCTCCTGGGGCAGATAACTAAGTTATACAGTAGGTCCTGGGAGAGCAGCCTCCCCACCCGCATCTCCCTGACCTGAGACATACCTTCTGGCTAGACATCTGCCAAGCGCCTCCAGGGTACATAAGGATGGCTGCAGAGTCTTTGCTACAACTTCCATGGAGAGGAGGGATCTCTTTCCACTCCCCTTAAGCCTGGGCTGATAGAACACAATCGAAAGAACAGGCTGGGACTTCTCAGGCTCAGTCATAAGAAACTTTGCAGCTGCCACTGGGGTCTCTAAGAACATTCTCTGGGAGCCCTGAGCTGCCATGTGAAAAGTGTATTCTGAGATGCCTTGCTGGCCAGGTGCTCAGAGCAATAGTCTGAGTCCAGCCATCTATCTACCTGTGCCACCAAGTCATCAGACCAGCCCATTCACCTACCGCATACCACCAAGGGACCACAGTCAGTGTCACAGGGAGCAGATGAATTCTCAGCAGAGTCCTGCCTGAATTCCTGACCCACAAAATCATGACATAGAATGAAGTGGTTGTCATGTTAAGCCCTAAGTCTTGGGATGGCTTGCTACAGAGCAATAGGTACCAGACCACCATCAGCCCCTTTCCCCCGACTCCTGTCCGTGGTGCTGGAGTAATTCCTTGGGTGGGTTAGAAGCAAAATGGCCCAGATGGAGCTACAATTTCTGACATCTACATGACCCACTACTACAGTGTGGACTTTCTTCTCTTCCCATCTCTCTCTGATTCTTTACCACCTGTCCAATTCTGCGGTGGTCCTTTTGTAACTCCTCTCACTTGGCTTCAGGGAGGAAGCACCACCCTTCCGTCCTCCAGGGGGAGGGATGGGAGATGCAGCAATGCTAACTTCTAGGTACCCACCAGTAAGGGACACCCCTAAAGGCTTCAGGCTGGTGCGGGAGGCAGGGGTAGGCACAGGAAGGGGACTGCTGCATGGTGGCAGACCAGGTCACCTGCTTCTTAATAAGCCCCAGAGACATGTCTGCTTGGTACCTCTTTGACGCTCTTTTGTCTTCAACTTTGAGCACCAGTTGCTAATTTTGAGATTAAATAAATACAGCCTTTTCTTTTCCACTTTAGGTTGGAAACTGAGTGATGACAAGCATATAAGGCAAGTCAAGATTAAAATACCAGTTTCATTTCTGATAAAGCCAGATCAGAGATGTATTTAGATTTGGTCAAAAGACTCACCAATACTGCATCCTAGAATTTGATGTGTCTACCTAGCCAGTCTCAGGCAACACTGGAAAATCATAGGCCTTTCTCCTTTTCCTCAGAGGCAGGGATTTATTGCTAAGATAACCACCTGGCTGACAGCAGACCTGAATACATACTTTCTGTAGGCAGGCAGGTCCCCAAGGGAGAGAGATAGGGAAGGGGCTGGGCTACCAAGCCTGCTCTGTTGCTGGCTTGCCAGTCAATTAATCCTTCCTCTTCTAATGAATAAATGAAGCTGGGGGAGGAAGCCAGTAACAACAATAACAAACAAAAAGCCAACCAACGAATAAAAACACGAATAGGAGAGTAAGAATTTTCCCCAGCAGTAAGCTCTGAGGAAAGGAGTTAGTTCCATTCTGTATCCTGTTACACACTTCTGGTGTGCCATTCTGTTCTGTTGGGTTTCTTTGTTTGCCACTCCAGATCCAGCTCCATCCCAGAGCTGCATGCCTGGGGAAGGGGGCACCCCTGAGAATGGGGCTCCTCTGCCCTTTGGATTTGGGGTGTGTTTGGCCGATGGCAGCACTGGTAGGAAGGCTCAAAATGGGAAGAGAATGAGGTTGGGCTTTGTCTCTTACCCCGTTTGCCAGGTCACAGGGGCTTGGCCCTGTCCCTCCAGTGAAGGACATGGCTCCTATTGGACAACCATCTCCATGTACCACCTTCTCTGGAGATCTGAAACCATGGTCCTGTTTCCTTTCATATCACAGGAGGTAATAGCTCTGACTTTTGCCGGACTTGAAATTTTCTCTCATCCCTTCCTGATCCACTTAAACCCTATCCTAGCTTTGTAGAGTCCCTTTATTCAACAGCCCACAAACTACCCTATTTGAGTGAGTCATCTGCTTCCTGTCAGAGCTCTGACTGTTGCATCTCTCTTCCTGGAGACGGTTCCTGCTGGGGGAAAGAAAGCACCGTTCCACCTCACCAGCTGTTATGGACTGCATATCTGTGTCTCCTCTGCCCAGTTCGTATGTTGAAATGCCAACTCCCAATGTGTTCGTACTGGGAAGTGAGGCCAGTGGGAGGTGATTAGGTCATGAAGGTGGAACCCTCATGAATGGACTAGTGCCCTTGTAAAAGAAATGCCAGAGGGCTCCCTCACCCCTTCCACCATGTGAGGACACAGTAAGAAGACAGCCACCAATCAGGAAGCAGGCTCTTGCCAGACTCTGCAGGTTCCTTGATCTTGGACTCTCCAGCCTCCGGAATGGTGAGAAATAAATGTTTGTTTTTTATACCATCCAGCCTATGTATTATTGTTTTAGCAGCCTCGAGTCTTTTCCCAAAGACCTCCATCTGTCCTCACCCTTTAACCTGAACCCTATTCCACACTCCCAAGATAGTGGTGGGAAGAACCTTTGGGCAAAATGAGAATTAATTCTTTCCTAGGGGGGCATCTGGGTGGCTCAGGTCATGATCCTGGGGTCCCTGGGATGAGTCCCACATCAGGTTCCTTGCAGGGAGCCTGCTTCTCCCTCTGCCTATGTCTCTGCCTCTCTCTCTCTCTGTACCTCTCATGAATAAATAAAATGTTTAATGACAACAACAACTTCTTTGAGGAGGGTATACTTTTATAATAAGAACAGACATAAGTCACCTACAAATTTTGAAGAGTGAATGAGGGAAGGATGGTGTTGTGATGAAAATCTTGAGCTCTGAAGTCATCTTGAGGGCAGCCTTGGCTCAGTGGTTTAGCGCCACCTTCAGCCCAGTGTGTGATCCTGGAGTCCCGGGATCGAGTCCTATGTCAGGCTTCCTGCATGGAGTCTGTCTCTCCCCCTGCCTGTGTCTGTGCCTCTCTCTCTGTGTGGCTCTCATGAATAAATAAATAAAATCTTAAAAAAAAAGTTTGAAGTCATCTTGAGCTTGATTTCCAACTCCTGTGTAACCTTGGACAAGGCACCTTCCCTGTCTTAATCTCCACTTCCTCTTCCATACAGGTAATGACAGTTGTACAGGTGGTGGAGTGAGGTGATGCTTGGGTGCATCAGATGGTAGAGTGAGGTGGTGCTTCGGTGCTCATTCAACATTAGCAAGGACCAGCATGAGCAATGCTGACACCAGAGTGCCTTGCCAAGGGGATGAATGGAGGTGAAACTGTTGTCCAACCCTACTCACCAAGCCAAGGCCTTCCATACACACCGTACCTAATGTCTGGAAGGAAACTCTCAGAAAATGATGACTGCATGAGATCAAAATTCCTTTTTGAAATGTGACTTTATTTCAAGTTGATACAAGAAGACTTAGAGAGAAAGGGTATTCCTTCTATCACCCACAGCTCTCAGTGTTCTCACCTAAGCTCAACTGTGGCCGAAGATAAGACAGAAGAAAGGCAGTGACAGACAGTGCTACAAGTGATCTTCAGTACCTCTTGCATGGGTGTGTTTGCATGGGAAGAGCCATTTTGATCATTAGCGTTCCAATTTAGTGGTCTGTGAGAATGGGGCACCCCAGAAGCCCTGCTGCAAGCATGGGATCAGTTCTGAGACCAAGACTGATGGGCGAGCAACTTTAATTACCCAAGAACTGTGTTAATGGCCCTTGGGGCATCTTATTGCTATTCTGACACTTGGGAACATGGCATTTCCCCATTAAAATGCCAATTATCCTTGAGCACTTGTGCAACTCCATCAGCTGGAGGCTGTGGGATTGTTGAGTGATGCAATTTGATGGTTTGAAGCAAAATCAGATCAAGGGCATTTTATCTGGTAGTCCATGACTGCTTAGAGTGCTGTACCACCCCTGACTGCCCCACTTCAAAGACATGCACACACACTCACACACACACACACACACACACACACACACACACACACACAGAATCCACTAAGCGAAATATCAGAATCTTTAGTTCCAAGTAGCTTTGGAAGAGGAAGTGTCCAGGAGCTGAGAATGAGCAAGAAAATCAAGATCTGGTAAAGAGCCAAAAAAATGGAATTTTTCTTCATTTGGATAATTGAAAGCACAAGCTCAATAGAAAACATATCTCATTGGGGAAATCAGTTGATTTACCTCATCCGACTACCAGGAGACAGGGTCTGCTTGCAAAATACCCACCTCCCACATCACTGCTCTGTTGCAGATTAGTTACAGCTGAAAGGTTTGCTAATGCTGGAATTTGGAGCTTCAAGAGCTTTGCTCTTCCAAAACACCCCTACCCCTGCCTTACTCCATGCAGCCTTGGGTTTGACTGATCTAAGTTCTTTCTTCTGGAAGAAGGGCTAATGTCATGGTCATGCTTCAGTGCATGGAGTTTCTTGGGAAGGTAGTCATGTGCCTGTTTGATCCTTGATGTCTTGGAATTATGTTTAAACTCAATTATAAATCTAAATTATTATGTAGCGGAAGATCAAGTTTGTTTTGCTTTGTTTTGTTCTCACTGGATTCTGTGATAGTACAGCAGTATGATAATGTGGCTAAGAGCATAGGTTAGGGATCCAGATGCTGAACATCCAATTTTAGCTCCACCACTCATCAGTCATGTGAACTTGGATAAGCTATTTAGCCTCTTTGGACCTCAGTTTCCCCATCTGTAAATGAGAATAATAGTGGCAATGACTTTCCATGGTTGGGAGGATTAAATCTGTTAATATCTAAAAAGTTGTTGAAACGGTATACAACCCATTCTAAATGCTTTACTAGGGAGGGTATTATTATTTGAGTGTCTGAATAGAATTTTAAAATGTTCTTTCATTTCAAAAGCTGTCCTATTTTTATAATGGAAGAAGAGTTTGTTGTAGCATGTCATGTAAGGGGAGATGTAGTCTGCAAAGGGCTGGTGGCCATGTCTTTGTGGCAGGTGCTGTTGGTGCTGCTCCCAGGTCCCCATTGGCAGACTGGACCAGCCCTGAAGCCTGGCCCATGGCTGACTGGAGATGCAGATCCAGAGATACCTGAGAGATCAAACACTTTCCACAAGTTCTTGGCCATTCTTCCTATCCAAAGGCAGTCTCCAAATTCCTCTCTCATCTAAAGATGGGCCAGCCTTAATGACTTACTTCTAAGAAGTAGGATGAGGTGGAAGTGATGCTGCATGCCTTCTAGGTTTACTTGTATTCCCTAAAATATATGTCTAAGTCCCAACCCCAGTAGCCCTCAATATGACCTTACTGGGAATTAGGGTCTTTGCAGATGTAATCAAGTTAAGATGAGGTCACACTTGATTAGAGTGAACCTTAAGTCCAATGACTCTTGTCCTTATAAGGAGAGATGTAGAGACTTACACACACACACACACAGGGAGAGTGCCATGAATGATAGAGGTAGAGACTGGTGTGGTGTGTCTACAAATCAAAGAACACTATAGATAGTGGGCAACACCAGAAGCTAGGAAGAGGCTAGAAGGGGTTCTTTCCTAGCACCTTCCCAAGGACTGTGGCCCAAAACCTTGATTCTGGACTTCTAGACTCTAGAATTGCGACAGAACCAATTTCTCATTTTCAGTGACCCAGTTTGTGGTACTTCATTTTGGTATCCCTAGGACATGCACCTTCAATGTTGGATTATAAGAAAAGATGTAGCTTAGGTCTTGCTCTCTGTTTCTGTCTCTGTCTCTGAACATGTGCCACTGTGGTCTTGAAGCATCATGGAAGAGGTCCAGCAACCCTGAAGACACCACACTGGAGAGTCTGTGCCGAGGGACCACAGCCAAGGAGCCTTGGCCCCTCAAGTATTCTCTGGCTAAGAACCAGGCACATGAGGAAAGAAGCTTTGACATTCCCACACCTGTGATCTAGAGACACAGTACCATTAATAAAGGTTCCCTCTTGTTTCAAAACTTACTTTAGTTTTAGTCATGGTAAAGAACACATAAAATTTACCACTTTAACCATTTTTAGGTATACAGTTCAGTAGAATTAAGTGTATCTACTTTGTTATGCAGTAAATCTTCAGGGCTTGTTCACCTTGCAAAACGTAAGACTCCAAACCCATGAAACAATTTCCCATCCTCTCTCCCCCAGCCGTGGCAACCACCATTCTCCTTTCTATCCCTACGAATTCCACTACTCTAGGCAGAACCATGCAGTACTCGTTTTTTGTGTCTGACTTATTCTCCTTAGCATAACATCTTCAAAATTCATCCATGTTGTGATGAACTTCCTTTTTAAGACTGTAAAATATTCCACTGTACATGCAGACCACATTTTGTTTATCCGTTCACCCATCGATGGACACTTGGGTGGCTTCCACCTTCTGGCTGGGGTGAATAATGCTGCTGTAAACATGGGTGTGCATGTAAACATGTAAACATGGGTTACTGTTGATTGAAAACACTATGTCTTGGGTGACTTGTTACACAAGAGGCAAGGATGCTGTATGCCAACCAGGCCTGCGTACCTCCGGGCAGGACAAGTAGGTACGGTTCATGCTCCTGACCTCCCCATGGGATCAGGCATAGGCCAGGCCTCTGAGTACGGCCTGCTCTTTCTCCTGCTTTGTTATCTTCTCTCACATCCCCATGCGTGTCTTTTGAGAGTAACCCCCTTTTTATGCCATTTGCACCAAACTCCCCTCTTAGGCTCTGCTTCTAGGACACTGAACAAAGACAGCTGATGCCACATGGCCGGGGGTGCAAGTCCTCATGGATGGTTGCAGGGATGCCACCATGACCTGGAGGCACTGTACACAATGTGATGGACTTTGGTTACTGAAATACTGTGTGGGGTGAATTAGGTGAGGTTCTCCAGGGAAACAGAATTGGCTCACATCACCACAGAGGCTGAGAAATCCCATGATCTGCCATCTGCATGCTAGGGACACAGGAAAGCCGGTGGTTCTGTTCCAGTGGGAGTCTGATGGTGTTAGTTCCAGTCTGAGGACAGGAAATGATTGATGTCACAACTCAGCAGTCAGGCAGAGAGAGAATTCTCCCCTTTTGTTCTGTTCAGACACTCCACAGATTGATCGAGGGCCACCCACATTGGGGAAGGCCAACTGCCTTACTCAGTTTATCACTTCAGATGCTGATCTTACCCAGAAACACCTCCACAGACACACTGGAGCAATGTTTAACCAGGTTATCTGGGTGCTCGTGATCCAGCCAAACTGACACATAAAATTAACCATTGTAGTAAGTATTAACTCTGTTAAAACATTGAGTAGCAATTGTACAACTAGATTTAGTGAAGCTAAAATATTCTTCTCGTGACCGTTGTACCTTCTGGCGTTGAAATCCCTGAACTCTGGAAGTGGTGGTAACCCGGAGCGAGTCAGCCAAAAGATCCCCAATGGCAGTGCACTTGGCAGTTATGAAACGTCTCCACGTGCATCTCTCCCTGCGTCCTGCTGACATGCTGGGAAGAGTGCAGGAAATTGTCACTTCGTTTTACAGATGAGGAAAGTGAGGTCCAGAGAGCTTATTAAGTGAACCAATCAAATCAGTGGCAGAGCCAGGACAAGAACAGACCTGGGGTTTCAGGGCTCCTGGGGGCTCCTGCTTCTATGCAAACCCCTCCTCACAGAGTAGACCCCGCAGCACTTCAGAAAAGTCAATCAGACACTTTTCTTCAGACCTCACCATGACTTCTAGTCATTGCACTTAGTATAAAATACAAACTCTGCCTCATGATTGAGAAAGCCCGGCCACAGGCTAGACAGCTCTTCCCTGGGGCTTTCCCTTGAAGCTTAGGCCGCAGTGACCTTCAGGAAGGATCCTGCTCACGTCAAGCTCTTCAGGGCTTCTGGCTGTCACCTCTGCCCAAAACACTCTGTGCCGGTTGAGCTGCTGCCTTTTAAAATATGTCCACAAAGTCTTTGATGCTGCTTTCTGCAAGAGGTGAAGCCTCATTATCCCTCCTTTGAGTGTGTTCTGGTCTCAGTGACCCACTTATGAACGGCAGAAGTGACACAGGACTTCCAAGGCCAGGCCACAGAAGATGCTGCAGGTTTCTCCTCACTCTCTCTCTGGATCACTTGCTCTGGGAGCAGCCAGCTGCCATGACACGAGGATACTCAAGCATCCCTAATGAGAGGCCTCACAGAGAGGGACTGATGCCTCCTGTCAAGACCCCCTCTGACAGTCACAGGAGAGAGTAGGATGGTGTGACAGCTTTGCAATGTGTTAACCTGGCTAAGGTGAACTAATGAATTCCCTTTTTTGTATATTTCCAGGTAGGGATTCTTAGAGACTTTGTGTGTGTGGGTGGGTGCCTAGAGGGTGGGCAGCAGCATATATACTTTATTCCTGGTCTTCTGGTTCATCTTGTTGGTGTGAAGCAGGAGGTGGGCCAGCTGTGTGTGTTCCGATCTGTCCTGAAGGGCCCTGGCTACTGTAGGACGCCCTCATCATCAGGAATGAACACAGGTTTCAGCCTGTCCTGTGGGGTCTAGCTTGTGCTCATGAGATTTTATCCTGCTTGTGATCTTCCAATCTGGCTGCTGCTCTTTGGATTTCAAGTCCTAGCATCAGACATCAGGAGAGCCTTGTAGCCAGCTACTGCAAGTCCCTGACATTTCTCTTGGGCCCATCTGATGGACCTGTGTCTGACAGCAGATCCGTCAGCCCCAGTCAAGCCTTTGGATGATCACAGCCCCAGGTGACATCTTAACTAAAACCTCTTGAGAAACTCTGAGCTAGAACCACCCCACTAAGCCATTCCCAAATTCCTGACCCAAGGAAAATATGGGATAATAAATGTTTATTACTTTAAACATTACATTTTGGGATAATTTTTTTATACAGTAATAGATAATGAACTAATATACTCCATCACAGATGGCCTCCTGGATCACACTCCCATGCCACTGCTTTGTTTTCAATCATGGCACTCTGTTTATTCCTTTTAGAACATTTATTACAACCTGCAAATATTTTATGGATTTATATACTTATTTATTTCTTTTCTGGCTTTCCCACTAGAATGTCAACCTCATGAGGGCAGGTGGCTTCTCTGTTTTGTACACCTGTATCCCTAGCATCTAGCCAGTCTAACTCTACTTCCTACTAGCTATGGGGCCATGGGAAAATTGTTCTTTGTGCCTCAGCTTCTTCAGCTAGCAAATGGGATGATGATAATAGCACCTACCTTATTGGGTTGTTGTAGATCTGAATGAATTAATACTTATAAGGTGTTTCAAACATTTCCCTGGCATGTGGTAAATATTCAGGAAATACAAGCTGCTAGTATTCTTAATATTATGTTATAAACTCAATAAATATCTACTGGGGAACTAAATGAAAGAATGCATTGATCTCTCTGTCCCATAATCCTAAGTATCCAAGACACAAATAAAAAGTCCCAAAGGCCTCTAGACAGCTAAAATGGATGTCCCAAAGACTAGTAGCAAAGCCCATCTAATTAACTTATAGGCAAGCTCTTAGGCCATTACTCAGGACCTAATTACTTAATAGTCTTCGCAGATATTTATTAGTTACCTAACATATGCAAAGCATTGTGCTAGGTACTGGGGGAAGGGGACAGAAAGACACAAAGGTGAATTAAGCTCATTACCTTCCCTCGAAACAGCATGCTGTTTAGAGTGGGGACAATACAAGAGCCACCAATCACACAATTACCAGAGACTGAGCAAGGCAAGTAGGTGAGGAACAGAGCGATGCTGACTATCAAGGTGGCCAGACTCAATTAGTCACAATTATAACATATGTAACAAGCTTAATTATCTGGTTTCCTAGTCCATAATTGATTATAAACAGCATATTAGAAGAGAGAAGGGAAGGTGATTATTGCTAGAGGCAGGTATGTTGGCAATGGCAAAAAAGTGACAGATAACAGGAATTAGGAATATAATTTTTAAAATACTGAAACCAGAAGTTAGATAACTGAAGCCCTTTAGTTTAAGGTCATTTAGCATAGGGGCAGTTGCTACATAAGACATGAGAGGCGAGATGCCTGGGTGGCTCAGTGGTTGAGCATCTGCCTTCAGCTCAGGGCATGATCCTGGAGTTCCAGGATCGAGTCCCACATCCAGCTCCTTGCAGGGAGACTGTTTCTCCCTCTGCCTATGTCTCTGCCTCTCTCTCTCTCTGTGTCTCTCATGAATAAATAAATAAAATCTTAAAAAAAAAAAAAAAAGACATGAGAGGCAGTATAGCACTGCAGTTAAGATAGGATTCTGGAGCCAGAGTGCTTGGGTTTGAATCGCAGCACTGTCACTTATTGCCACCTGCATACATTGCTCAACCTGCAACTCACTTTTCTCATCTATACAATGAGGATAGTGGTGACAGCTACTTCATGTGGTTATTGTAAACATTAAATGAGTTACTGTTGGTAAAGTACTTAAAAAGAATTCTGGCACAAAGCAATTCTGAGAGCCTGTATCAGTCAGGGTTGGCTGTGTTTGCTGCAGTAACAAACAATCCCCCAAATCTTAATGACTTGAAATAATGAAAGTTTATTTTTTACCCATACTCCTGTCTATAATCAATACTCGGAATCAGGACTATCTTCACTCTGGGACCCATGGCTCATGAAGCAGCCACCATCTATTATAATATCTGTTGGCACAGCAAAGGGAAAAGAGCACCTTCATGGATAACTCACTGACAACTAACAGTTCATTTTGGAAGTGACATGCTTTTTGGCTTACAGCTCATTGGCCAGCACTGGTCACATGCTTCCAACCTTCAGTGTGCTCAGAAATGGGGATGAGCAGAATGGGTGTCCAACAGCACAAATCACTACCAGAGGGCCTCTCTGTACTAATATGTTGAACTGTCATGGTTAGGTCACAGAATTAAAAAACTGTAATGGACCCAAGCGCTAAACCCATTCATTTTGAGGAAGCTAAATCAATATTCACAGGAGTTCCCTGTTTCTCAGGACACCACTGGCATTTGGGGGCTTGAGGGAGGGAGTGGTGTGAAGTGAGACCAGTTCTTCACTTGTGGGGCTGTGTGTACACTGGAGGTAAACAAGCACCCCTGACTCTTGCTCACTAAATATCAGTAGCATCTCGTCCCCAAGTCACTGTGACAATTAATACTACTCTATTTTCTAATACTTCTTCCGGGTAGAGGCAAGTGATGCCCTTCTTTGGCTGAGAACTACAAACAAATGTTTAATGTGACAGTATTGTTTGGAGCCAGAGCTGATACTCAAACCCAGTTCTTCACCTCCTTGATCAGGACATGTCCCTACAGTTTGTTAATTGAGAAACAGTGATCAGTAGTTAAATGGTCCCCAAGAGTATGAGTTGGACCAATGATGGGAGTGTTAATTTACCGGCCTCTTAGGAAACTTTGGTCTTTTTTTTTTTTTTTTTTTTTGCCCTGGATTCCATGAGATGCCCCTGTATCTGTTCCAGAAACCTTCCGCTCTGCTTAAGCCAGCCTGAGTAGGTTTTGGTGACTTACTACCAAATAATTTCTGACTAGGACACGTACGTCCTAGAAACATTTCTTTCAAATATGATTAAAACTTTTAAATGTGTTATTTGCAAGGATAAGCTCCATTTAGTTGAACAATTTACTTTTGGGGAACTCTTCCTTTTTCTACTCAGTCGATCAATGAACTATTGATGTGTGGCTATGCAAAATCACCTACCAAAGCCAGAGAAGAGTGATGTGTATGCTGATAAGGAATACTGTGGAAATAGCCTCAGGAGGGTCTCAAAAGGAGTGGGGCTGAGGGTCAGCTCTGGGATTAGTATTTCCGTGTCCCACACCCAAATGAGCACATAAAACAAACCTGGGGTGAGCATCTCCCAGTGGTGTGACAGGATGAGTCATTTAATGACTTTCCCTTCTGTTAATGGATACCGTTTCTTTCAAGCTCCAGAGAAAAACTGACATGATTCATAAAACAGAAAAATAAGATGGTATTAAACCTAATACAAGCATTCAAACTAAATTTATAAGACATTTTTAAAGGCAGAGATTTTGCTTAAGTATTATAATAATCTAGTATGAGGATGAGGTCTCCTGCAAAGGTTTATTTTATCCTCATGAATGATTAGCAATTATCCAAACAGCTCTCTCTGTCTCTGTGGTGTGTCAGCTCACTCAATTTGGATTTCACAGAAAGTAGCTGGGGTCACTGCATGCTCAATCACTAATCATTCCAGTACACTGTATTATATGCATGCGTTGTACACTTTGGGGAGGTAAAGGTGGCCAAAATTAAAACTTGAAAGAAGCTAATTGTGTTTCTTTGTGCTAAAAAGTGTACTGTGTTCAGTAAGCACCATTTTAGGTGAAAACACTTCAAAGTTATTTGATAATAATAATAATAACAACAACAGCAACAACATAATAATAACAACAGAAAATTGAGTGTGTGTCTATGTGGAGCCAGGCATGGAGAGGTATACTTTCAGTGACTTCTTTCAAAATATTTATTCCCATAAAATCCCAGTGAATGCCCACTTGCGTGATACAGATGAACAAACCAAGGCCACAGAGGTGCCCTAGATCACAAGGTTGATAAGGGATGGAGCCCATGTACACTTCTGTATGCTATAATGTTCTTTTGTGTCTGTTAAATGCAACAAGTAAGATAGCAGGGTGTGGAACTAGTCCGCCTGGGTTCAGAGTCAGACTCTGGTAGCTACTAGCTGAGTAGTCTAGACTTAGTTAATTAGAACTTTTGGTGTTCAGACATCCCTTCTGAAAGATCTTTAACAGATCTTAGTTTTAAATTATTTACCCAGAGTCCATTCTTGCCTGTAGAAATGGATCCTAAGCTAGTGTATCAGGCACCTTGCATGGACTTTGAACTCACCGGGGCGACCACTTCTATATGGTCTGACTACTGCTAAAGAAAAACCTATCCCATTGCTTGTTGAAGGTGCTAAGAAAGACCTGATCCAAGGGTACTGCTACAATGAGGCTTTGCAGTAGGGGAGAGATTAGGCCACCTCCAAATATATCAAGAAAAAGTGAGGATTTAGAGCCAAGGAGCAGAGTATGGCTGGCTATCAGTGAATGGAAGATTACTAAGAGGGCAAGGTAATTCTTTGATAAACTGACCTAATGTGATTCTTGCTGAAAGCAGACCATGGTGATCAGATATCACCTGGAATGGGGAATGAATGATGGATTCTGGCAAAATTGACTTAGCAGGATTCTTGCTAAAGTTGGACATTTGAGGACAGGCCCAAAGACAGAGCCTGGTCAAAACAATATTCAGAGAATAAGAATCTGGTCAAGAAGAGTCTTCACCACCACTACAGCATGACCTAAGTAAGCTCCTGCCTCAGGCCTACATGGCCTTCTTCTGCCCTCCTGCCCAAGGGCATCCCTACTGCTGCTGAGATGCAAGATGCCTCTGCACCCCCACATGTGCAACCCTTGGAAGTGTGTGTGTCTCCATGGAGCAATCTTTTGACCAGTGGGATACGGGAGGTAAAGGGTAATTCCTCCCTGTCCTTCCCCGAGAGCACATTGACCTGAGATGTTCACATGGCCCTTCAGAGGATGGTGCCTGGAGACACAGCAATTGGTTTCTTGTCTTGCCAGCTAGGTACACACCTTCTCCTATCTGCTGGCATTTGTTCCTTGCCTCATTCCCCTTCTCCCTCACTCTAGCTGCGCTGGGATTGCACATCCCCATAAAAGATTAGCATATAATCATGTGCCTTGGGCTCTGTTTTCTAAAGAGTCTGGGCTAAGACAGCTAGCATCCTGACTCCCGAAGGAGACTGAGATTCCAAGAATAATACGTTTGAAGACCTTCATGCCCAGCAGAAATTTTATGTGATGCAGGATTAATTTAGGATTAGAACCTATATCATGCTTCAGGCTAGCTCTGTTTAGGAAGGCTTTCACACATAGCCCTTCTCTTCGGCTCTTCATATTTACAAAGGTGGGAAGGCACTGTCCCCTTCTTGAACAGTCTGACTTCTAGCAGTGCAAATACACCCAGAGCCGCCACAGGACAATTTAGGCTCTGCCTCCATGGTAACTGCCAGTCCACTTAGACGGGCAGTCTCAGATGGCCACAGAAGGGTCTCCCCTGTGGGTCCTCTTTCATCTCCTTGGCCTTTTAAATCCTCCGAATAGCTGAATACCTCCTTGCTTTATCTTAACTTGTCGTAGACCCAGACCCAGAAAGGGAAGGGGCTATGCACCACACTCCCTGTGATATCCTGATACATAAAATATATATTATATATATAATATATAATATATATAATAAATATATTATATTTAATTATATATATATTTTGGTATTCATCATTGGCTTCTGGTCATAGCTCCTCAAAAGTTTCTAATTTCCTAGATGATAAAGGTGCTAGGAGCATGCTCTGTCCTAATATTTGGCCTTCAGCTCCAGTTCTGGCCACAGAGCTCTTAAATCCCTTGGAATTTCATAGGTGATAGGAGTGTCTTTTATTCGAATGAGGCAACTCTTGGTAGGTTCTTAGATTAGGAGCTGGTCACCAGAAAGTCCAAGCCATGATTAGAAATGTAGAACTTATAGCTTTATCCCCCATCCTCTAGGGAGAGGAGAGGGGCTAGAGACTGAGTTAATAATTGTTCATGCTTTCATGATGAAGCCTCCAAAAATTTCTGAAGTGGGGAGTTTGGAGAGCTTCCAGGTTGATGAACACATCCACATGCTGGAAGGGTGGTATACCCTCACTCCTTGGGGACAGACACTCCTGCATTCAGGACCCTTCCGGACCTTGCGCTCTATAACTTTTCATGTAGCTCTTCATCTGTATCCTTACCATATCCTTTATTTATAACAAACTGATAAACGTAGGTAAGCGGTCCCCCGAGTTCTGTGAGCCGTTATGGCAAATTATTGAATCTGAGGAGGGGATTACGGAACCTCCAATTCATAGCCCAGCTAGTCAGAAATCTGGGTACCCTGGGGACCCACTACTTGCAATTGGCATCTGAAGTGGGTGACTGTCTTGTGGGACTGACCCCTTAACCTGTGGGGTTTGATGCTAACTATAGGTAGATAATGTCCAGACTGAACTGCAGAACTCCATGCTGGCACTCACCCCCAATCTTAGACCCAAGAATGTAGTGATTCCAGGACTCATTTAAATGACGTACCAACATGTGTGCACAACAGACTGTCTTCTGCCAGGGTTTTCTGGAATTTCCGGGTCCATTCAAACGAGAGCCATAACGTTAATGCTGCGTTAATCTTATGATGGTACAAAGTAGTTCCTGCTCACAGGGGCTTCCCTTGCATCAGACATAGACCAAACATTTCACACAAGGGTTTCATTTTGAATCAACACTTGTGAGGTAGGTATTATTATCCTCAATTCACAAAGGAGGAAAATGAGGTTCAGAGTGATAAGGAACTTCCCAGAATCTCACAGTTAGCTAAACCAGGATTTAGATCCAGGACTTTCTAACTGCAAAGCCCACAGTCATGACTTTGGTGGTGCCTCACCCACATCCTGCTGCCCTTATGACCCCTCTATGTTGTGGTGTCTTCTGCAAGCACCTGTCATCTGCCAGAGGACTTTCCTCCTCAGCACTCATGTGGGGCTCTAAGTGCTGGGAAACAGATCCAGGCAAGAGCAGCCCTCAGCCAATGATGAATGAGAGTAGGAGGATAAATTCCCAGCTTCCTCACCCCCTGGATACAACTTCTGACATCTCTCAGATATCCTACCCAGTTCTCTAAGAGTCCCAGCAGGATTGAGACCCAGTTGTCCATTATGATAGGATGTTCAGCGACACACATAATTGGCTTCCTTCTCCTCCTTGTCTCATTTCTTCAAGAGTATCTCCTGAAGGCAAAACTGTGTTGCACTGTATATGAAAGTGACAGGGAAGAAAAACTTTTACTCTACCTGCATAGGTTAGTGACTGGGAGCTCGCAAATTAAAAATGAAAAACAGATTGGTAAGAGAAAAGAATTAATCATGCATATATGGAAGTTCATAGAAAAATGTGACTCAAAGGTGTGGTTAGAATTCGAGGTTTCAGGGCACCTGTTGAAAAACAAATGACTTTATGAAATGGTAAGTGGGCTGTTAGAACAGATGGGAGCTATAGTTTTGTGAAAACATCTCTTTGGTGTGATATGGAGACTTCTAATCCCTGGGGAGGAGTCAGTGTTCTCTGGTAACTCCAGAGATTTACAACAATGGAGAAACAGAGAGTTCAAGTGACTTTCCTAAGCACACTTGGCAAGCAAATGGCAGAGGGGATTTACAACAATTGAGTTCTTTTGAGTTCTTTTGGGAGGTTCTTCTTTTAGACAATAAGAAATTTCAGGTACTCAAATGGCTTCTCCTCAAAATAATATTTGTATCACAGTGGTATATTCTGGATTCCTTCAAGAGGTAAGATGTGCCTTGATGGTACAAAGGTAAGGCAGTCACATCTCACTATCCCTGAGTTTTTACTGAAAGATCTCAGATCCTCTCTCTTCTGCCACCACCTGAGAGGGTACAAACAGAATGAAATTGGGGTCTTTAGACTTTTCCTCCCCATGTCTCAGGTTCTTCCAGGGGAATCCTTTTTTTTCCCAAAACACAGGCAGGGCTGACTGCACAAAAGTGAAGTTTTCTGCAGCACGAGAGAGCCCGTGGTCACTGATGTCTTACCGTGGAGTTTATCTTTGAAGTTCCAGCCTTAAGCTTTTCAGTCATTTTAGCAAAGGTTGAAAAGCTCTCAATCACCCAACTACTTATCCAGATAACAGCTTGGGTCTTAAGGCAGGAAACAATATGTTTTGGGAATGATCTGTCATTCCTGTGTGTTCACTCCTTTCTTAAATGAGCTCCAAAAACACCCTTCTGGACTCTCGTCAAAACTATATTGATGGCACAGGTTCATGTGATGGAGTCAGGTTTTGCAACCCTCTCCCTTCCCAATTCCACCCCACAATGGGATTATCAACACATAAAAAAAGGGTCTACTGCTTTGGTTATCTAGCAAGCAGTCAACCCCTTCTCCAATTTTTGAGAAAAAAGCAAAAAGAATCATGTAGTAGGTTGAATGGTGGCTTCCTAGAAATATGTCTATCCAGAACATATGAATGGGACCTTGGAGTGTTTTTGGAGAAAGGGCATTTGCAGATGTAATTAGGTTGGGATCTCAAAGTGAGATCATCCTATATTATCTAGGTGAACCCCCAATTGAAAAACAACCCCCCCTCATTATAGATGAAAGAAGACAGAGGAGGAGAAGATTCAGATGAAAAAAACAAACAAACGAACAAACAAACAAAAAACAGACATTGGTGTGATGTGGCCACAACCCAAGGAATGCCAGGATCTACCAGAGGCTGGGAGAGGCAAGGGACAGAATTGCTCAGAGGGAGTGCGGCCCTGCTGACACCTTGATTTCAAGTGTATCACCTCAATTTCTAAATAAATTTCTGTTGTTTTAAGCCACCCAGTCTGTGGCAATTGGTCACGTCACAGGAAACTAATACAAGTTGCTAAATGACTTTCAGCCCTAAAAATGTGGCCCTAGAAATGAGAGCTCTAACCATTTCATTTTATAAGGATACTTGAAGCTAAGGATTAACTTTGTCCCATTTCCTAAGCAAGAAAACTGAGAAACAGAGAGTTCAAGTGACTTTCCTAAGCACACTTGGCAAGCAAATGGCAGATGTTGGCTGCAAATCCAGGCCATCTGATCCTAGAGTCTGCTTCTTTAACAGACTGTTCTGTTAACTGTGTTTTCCAACACAATCTCTGCCTCTCCACGTGGAATTACAAGAAGCAACTCCCTCTCTCCACCCATGGAGCATTAGCTGAAATAGGTTGCTTCCCTTGCTTCCCTCTGCAAGCAGGATGTGTACCCGTGAGACTGGGCTGAGCTCCTTGGATTATCCCTCTGTGGGGAGCAAGGCAAAGCCCCAAGGTGACTGATTCATTCCTGGTGGTGGCACTGGAGGCATCCAGGCAGATGCTTCCTATTACAACCCACTGTGGGTCTTTCTGTGGGTTGATCTGTGGGCACTGCCTTGGTTCCTGCCTGTTTTCTAACATGCAGATCCCAGGATCTTCCAGATTCCTTTTCCAGTGAAGTCATTAAGAGTTAATTTCTATTGTTTAAAATCAAGAATCCAATAGCTTCCAGAGGGGGAGGGGGCAGGCACCTCAGCTTGCTGTGTGGTCACTCTGAGGCCAAACTCCGCGCTTTCACCAATGCCCCTGACCCAAATAAATCCACTTTGAAACATACTGGAGATAACGTAGATGTTGCTAATGACCTTGAAGAAAACAAGAAAGAACATTTATAGCACAGAACAGAGAGAACTTCATGAAACTCCTGGAAAAGCCTCTTTGTCATTCTCTGGGTTTGTCTTAGGGAAATGGCTGCCTCCTCCTCCCAGGCTCCCTCCACCCCCACAGACTCCCACCACTCTCTGCAATTCCACTCTGGCCCTCAGCTCACAGGTTCCCTACTCAACAGAAAAAACAGCCCTGAATGCAAATCTTTAAAAAACAAAAAACAACAGTTCAATAAACACATGTTAACATCCTTAGGTACTTGAAAGGTGTGAGCTCCAGTTTACGGTCCTCCCTCTGTTCACTCAGCTCCACAGTTCTAAGCTTCAATCTTTAGGCAACCCAAGCTAAAACATGTCCCAGGCAAACAGATAGCTTTTGAATGGCTGGACATGAGCTGTACTAGAGAAGATAAAATGTTCCTCTCATGATTCTATCAGTGAAGGACTCACATCCATATGCCAGGCTCCCTTCTTTCAACCCCTGTGGTGGCCCAGTCTCCCCTGGAGGGAAGGCAAAACTTTCTCATGGCTTATGTCACACCTGCTCTGAGGGCCAGGACTGGCCTGCTCCATTGCTTTTCCATTACTTCCAGGTGAAGGAGAAGCAGCCCAGCATGCCTGGGTGGCTCAGCAGGTTAAGTGGGTGCCTTCAGCTCAAGTCATGATCTTGGGGTCCTGAGCTAGAGCCCTGTGGGTGGGGCTTCCTGCTCAGCGGGGAGTCCACTAGTTCCTCTGTCCCTCCCCCTGCTCATGCTCTCTTTTTCTCTCAGATAAATAAATAAAATCTTAAAAAAAAAACTTTTTTTCTTAAAAAAGGAAAAGCAGCATACTTTCGGCCATGGAATCTGACTTCCTTAGCAGCTGCTTCTGTGGGGGTAACACCACCAATCAGTGCCCCATGGGGCTGACACTGACCAGTCAGAGACTGGGGAGTGAAGGAACCAGCTATTAAATTCCTTGTACCTTGTTCTCCTGCTGGACTCTTCTACATCACCCCTCTGCAGACATACACTCTGCATCATCGACTAGCTGTGCTTCATTTTGCAGCTGTGGCTCACTCAACGATGCAGAGCTGCACTTGCTTTCCTTCCTTCTCTGCTTTGTTTCTTTTCTCTCTCACTCTTGTGACCTGGGATTGCATCCTCCAACAAAGCATTGCCAAATGAACACTGTCTCAGGATCTATTTCCTATGGAACATGGACTAAAATATCCCCCAAGAAAAATAGGCCTTTTTTTTAGCAGGATAGATTTTGCTCTGAATAAAATAATAAGTTTACCACATTACTATACCAGGGAGTGGGCCCAGATCCACATGCCTGAAACCATGATTGAAGAACTTCTACAAAATGCAATTAATATATGAGAGATGATTCAAGGACTGGCTTGACCTGAGTGCAAAGAAACAATGAACTTGGAAAGAAAGACAAAAAGTTTGCATGAATGAAGTATAACCATGACTACTGACATCATCATTATCATCCTCACCATCCTCACCACAATCACCACCACCACTACTAGCAGCAGCCCCATGGCTAGCACTTTCTCAGAGCTTACCATGTGCTAGGCACTCTCTAAACACCGTGTGTCCAGGCTCATTTAATCTTAATGACATACCTAGGAGGTCAGTACCCTCAGTATGCCCTCTTGACAGATGAAGAAACTGAGATTTGGAGCAATTAAGCAAATGACTCAAAATCATACAAGTCAGGAGTGGCAGTACTGGGACTTGACCCCAGGCAATCTAGCATCAGAGCCCAGCCTGCAAACACTACTACCTTTATCTCACATTCTCTTTTCCCTTCATCTGAGTACCAGTAATTCAGACATGGATAAACAAAGTCTCTGAAAGAAACCATCCTGGGTTCCAATAATTCACAAAGAGAGATTACTCTGTATAAGAAAATAAACAAACAGGGATCCCTGGGTGGCGCAGCGGTTTGGCGCCTGCCTTTGGCCTAGGGCACGATCCTGGAGACCCGGGATCGATTCCCACGTCGGGCTCCCGGTGCATGGAGCCTGCTTCTCTCTGCCTGTGTCTCTGCCTCTCTTTCTCTCTCTGTGACTATCATAAATAAATAAAAATTAAAAAAAAAAAAAAAAAGAAAATAAACAAACAGAGATTACTATTTGTGGCAATGAAAAGAGGACTGATTTGAAGCAATAAGCTAATGTTTTCTTATGAAAGATAAAAAAGTAAACACTAGGTGATTTATCATTAGTGTTTTCAACATGACTCAAAGGGACATTGGATCTGTGAAATGAGAGCAGATAGTCATGAAGAAAAAACATAATCCAATATCTGATAAACACTTGCTGGAGATGAAAGTGATGGATATCACATTCATTCATTCATTCATTCATTCATTTAAAAGATTTTATTTATTTATTTGAGAGAAAGAGTGAGACTACGAGCAGGGGAAGAGTTATAGGAACAAGCTGACTCCCCACTGAGTGAGGATCCCAATGTGGGACTCTATCCCAGACCCTGAGATCATGACCTGAGCCAAAGTCAGATGCTTAACTGGCTGAGCCACCAAGGCAACCCAAAGATGGATGTCACATTTAAAACACACAAGAGATTTTATACATCAAAGATATTTCAACAAAGCTGTTAAACACACACACAGACTAGAAGTGATATCTTTTCTGCAATACTACTGAAAACCAAGATCAGAATTAATATCTGATAGCTTACAAACTAATCATTTTGCAAAAAAGATTAAGGAAGAGAACTAAAAATGGTAAGTCCATAAGATCCAACACACATATAATAGAACCCCTTGATGGAAAGAACAGATCAGACTATCTGGAAGTCAATTTGGGGGCCTGACTTTTATGCTCTTACCTCTGCACCATGACACCTTTGTAGAAGAATGGACCCTGTCGGCAAGTGCCTTGTGAAGAATTATTCCCTAGGTTGATTCTCTTAAATTGGTCTCTAATCTACCAAAGGGTATCATTGAAGTCAATCCAGCGGTGGGAGTTTGTAAACCTCTCTTGTAAACAATGGATCAATGTATTCCATTGTAGATCAATATACTGATCCTCTGTGAGGTCATCAAGGAAAACGAATACCCTGTTCCTGCTCTCAAAGAGGTCCCAATCTACTGAGGAAGGCAGAAAACTCCTAAGATATCTGAGAACCTGTATAAGAAAAATGGTCATCTCAGACACAGAGGCTCCCCTTTGGATTGCTACCTTGCTTGTCTTCCTGAAAAGTGAATGCTGAAAAGACTCATTTCCCCACATCCAGGGCTCCTTCAATGACATTAGTGCTAAATCACTGTCATATTGCTCTGAACTAGCCAGCTTCCTTTAAATATGGTGATTAAAAAATTATTCGTTTATGCTTCATTTATAAGTATACCTAGATTTGTAAAGAATGGCCTTGGGATCAGTCAGACCTGGGCTTGAGTCCTGGCTCTGTGTGACTTTTCTTAAGTGACTCAACCTCTCTGAGGGTTGGGTTTCTTTAACTGTATAATGAACATAGTAGTGTAGTAGCAGAGTGGTTCTCAAACCTTTCTTGTGCACAGACTATGATTTAGTACTGGGATGGATCCCAAGAGCCTGCCTTTCTGACAAACGCTGGGTCCTGCCACTGCTGCCCTGGAGAGAGGAGTTGGCAGTCTATGGCTTGCAGCCCAATTTTACTCAGCCCCACAAGCTAAGGATGTTTTTCACATTTTAAAAGCATTGTAAAACAAACAACAAACAAAACAAAGAACATGCAACAGAGCCCACATGTGGCATGCAAAGCCAGCTAGTAAAATATTTACAAGTTGGTCCTTTCCAGAAGTGTCTTGGTTCCTTCTGTGGCACATGCTTTTGCCATTGCTGCCCCATCCCCTGTACTCTTGCCCACCTGAGTTCAGCTGCATCTGTAGGCAAAGGCTCTTTCCAGCCTGCCGACAACTTCTCACCTCACTGACCTGTGTTCTCCCTTCTCTGTCTAAAGTCTTGAGCTTGGGATGCCTGAGTGGCTCAATGGTTGAGTGTCTGTCTTTGGCTCAGGTCATTATCTCAAAGTCCTGGGATTGAGTCCCACATCAGGGTCCCTGCATGGAGCCTGCTTCTCCCTCTGCCTGTGTCTCTGCCTCACTCTGTGTCTCTCATGAATAAATAAACAAAATATTTATTTAAAAAAAATAAAATAGATAATGGCTTGAAGGCTCAACTGGAGATGAAGAGGGTTAAGAATTCAGGGGCAACCACAACAGTAGAGGAGAGAGTCTGATGAACGTCCAGAGTCCCTGTGGATGGATTCCAAGGTGTGCTTCACACTGTTTCACAGAACACAACATTGCAACCTGTGCCCTTGGCCCACAGCAAGAACCTGCTCTCGTATGGCCTCCTTCACTGGATTTCTCCCTTTATCTCACTTTTGATTTGAGGAGCTCCCTTGTATTGGTTTGTGAGAACTGAGGGTACATGTCTCTCCAACTCTGTGTTGAGTGATATTATGATGGCATGTTTATTTCATGGAGGTCACTAAGTGCTATACATTGGGTTGTTGTTCTTGGAAAGCCAGTTGATACACATTTACAGCACAGAACTTCCTCACTTATCCCTCCTGGCACCTCTGCTGGAACACATACCTACACCTATGTCCTTGTCTCAGGGCGGCTTTAGGTGGAAGCCAAACTAAGAGAAGTACCTACCTACCTCACAGATTTTGGTGTAAGAGAAAAACACATCAGGTCATAGTTTAGAATTATTATAAGACTTGGGATGAGATAGTCCCTTAAAAATATCTGTTCCTTCCCCTTTCCTCCCTTTTCCTTAGTAAAGGGAAGACTCTCCAGCATTTTCCAGGACACCTGCACTACAGGCTTTCT
Organism: Canis aureus; assembly: GCF_053574225.1. NCBI lineage: Eukaryota > Metazoa > Chordata > Mammalia > Carnivora > Canidae > Canis > Canis aureus. The sequence goes on along the minus strand of NC_135629.1, from coordinate 21,127,139 downwards.
GCATCAAAGTCAGCTCCAGCTCACTGGGCCATTTGGTCACTTTCCTAGAGGTTCTAGAATGACTTCCTTGGCATGTGTCCACATACAGACCATCCCACACAATGGGCAATAGGAGATGGGCTGAAACTTTAATCAGTGTCAGGAAGGAAGCATATCCATTGCAACCTCATGAAACTGAAACCATGTGGGCAAGGCAAGCACGACAGCACAGTGCGTTCTGTTAGCTCCGGCTCATGCAATGCAGACAATGGCCCTTTGTGTGGAACTGTGGACATAGACCAGGCCTTGGAGGTTGGTGGCTCTTCCAGGTGCTGTGAAATGAGGTTGGAACTCAGGGCCAGACAGGAAAAGATGAGGCCCAGAGAGATACAAAGGAGAGGAAGAAAGAAAATATAGGGAGAGAAAAGGGGTTGGCTTGAAAGAAACTCCTAGGTGCCACCCAATATCCATCTTCCCTTCCTACTTAGTAATAGACCCAATGTTTAATTCAGTGCTCAGCAGAGGACCACATTACCCAACTTCCCTTGCAGTTGGGTGTAGCCCTCACTCTAGTCAGTGAGCTAAAGAGTATAAGTTTAGTGTGGGACTTTCAGGAAGGCCCCTTAAAGGATGCTGACTCATCTGACTCATCATGCTATTTTGTCCTCTCCTGCTTTCTCCTTACACCAGCCTGGAATTTGGTTGTGACAGGGGGAGCCATCAGCCATCTTGGATGATGAGTTGACTTGGAGGATGAAGCCGGTGCTGAGGAGGATGAACACACAGAAAGAAGGGGGTTCCTGATGACGATGTTGCTAGCCTTTGATTGTTACCTCAAGATCTCTCCCACTAAAAGAGAGACAGACTTCTTTCTTGTGTCAGCTACTGATAACTTGTGTTTTCCTGTTACATGCGGCTAACCTAAACCTAACCGATACAGGAGGTAAAAATGAACAAGAGGATGACAGAGATGGAAAAGCAGAAAAAAAGAGGAAGACAAGACCTATGAAGTGAGTGTGTCTCAGACTGCAAACTCAGGTTGTAAGACACATAACCTTCTTTTTACCTGATGAACAACTTAAACATTACGCTAAGCCCCCATCCCACATAGTGGCAGAAACTTAATTTCTGTCACTTCTGAACCCTGTCTCTTCTTGGTACAGAATCTCCTCTAAGTTCCCCAGGTGAGATCTATGGGCAGAATGCAATGCAGTCCTCTCTCCAGCTCCACCCTGGAGTCTGCTGACATGCCTGTTCCATCTGGTTTTTGTTCCGTGTCTAACCACAGAACCTTCTGGAAATGCCAGCCCTCTGTGCTCCAGCTGGGTCCCTTCCCTGAATTAATCATGCCTGGGACACTTGTTGGGTCCTTGGCACATCCCTGTATTCTCCTCAGAATAGGGGTGCAAGCCTGTGTTTTCAGATTACCTATATCAGTGTGGGGGGCCTGCTGTCGCTTCTCCACTAGGACTCAGCTCTCTTGTGGGGTCGGGATGCCCAGAATCTTCTCTTGCCCTCTGGTTCCCCTACTTCCTCACACTTTAGCCCAGGCTTCAGGAACTTTATAAAGGGCAGGGGGGTACAAGGAACAAGATAACCTCTCTCTCTTTCATTTTATATTATTTTAAATTTTTTAAAAAAGGTAAAGTTTGAAACACAAAATCCTCAGAATTATCTGCCTCGTCCTTGATGCAATCTTTCCCTGAGACAGTAAGAGCAGGTGACCCAGCTGTTCAGAGTGAGGGAAGGGCTGGCCATTATAGAAAATACTGCAGAGCAATAGCATCTGCTTATATCTCAAATTGTCCCACCACCTTGAGAAGGGAAGAGAGACCAGGAGAAGAGCCAAAGAGCATTAATGTCACAGGCATCGGGGCAGTCCAGGTGGCTCAGCAGTTTAGTGCTGCCTTCAGCCCAGGGTGTGATCCTGGAGACCGGGGATCGAGTCCCACGTCAGGCTCCCTGCATGGAGCCTGCTTCTCCCTCTGCCTGCGTCTCTGCCTCTCTGTGTGTGTGTGTCTCTCATGAGTAAATAAATAAAACTTAAAAAAAAAAAACCTTAAAAAGTCACAGGCATCAAAAGTCTGTGTTGGGAATGACAGAGGGGTGTAGGTAAGAGCACAGTGGGAATCACAGTGTTAGTAAAGAACCCCAAGCACGGGCGTCCTCTAGTTGTGCCCTATTCACCTATCAGTGCCTAAGCCCACAGCAGCGGCCTCACCACTCTGCAAGAGAGGAGGCTGGTCTCAAGCCCCCCTTTCAGGGGTGGGGCACTTCTGAGGATGCCTAGGGACCAGAAGGGGCCTGGGACCCTTGAACAATGGGGTCACAGCTAGGCTCTCTAGACCCTCTAGTCAGGCAGAGGGGCTCGTCTGGAGAACAGGACCTGCTCAGAAGGGTAGCACTCACTTCTTGAAACTTCCTGTTGACAAGATTCAAGGAAGTCAGCATGGGATCCTCATTGAAGTAACTGATGTTTGCTCAGAAACATCAAAAGGAGCTGAGGCTAATGGGTCAAAGTTTGATGAGGAACAGCTATGCACACGGTCTCAGAGACTCTTCCCACTGTATGGGTGTTACTCATAAAGAGGGAAAAAGTCACTTGACAGCTGAGAAGCCTGGGAGATTCTCTCTCAGTCAATGTTAGCAAGCTTAATGTCACCTGTTATGGGGCCAGCAGACCCTGGGTGCCCCCTGATATCACACATTGAGGAAAACACAGAACTTTCTGTGACATCATTGCCAAAAATGTGCAACCTGAATCGAATTATAAGGAAGCATCAGACAAAGCCAAACTGAGTGATGCTCTCCAACATCACTGGCCCATTCTCCTGAAAAATGTCAGCGTCATGAAGGCTATGAGGAACGAATGAGGAGCTGTTCCCAACTGGAAGGAGCTGAGTAGCCTCCATGACCAAAAGCAATGTTTGGCCTTGGGTTTGTTTGAGCCTAGACCGGAGAGGACAGGATATTTATAGAGGACAATATTGAGGCAAGCAGCCCCATTTGAAAAGAGGCCTGGGTTGGATGGTGGTATTTGTCTCATTGTCGATCTTCTGATTTTGGTAACTATTATTTGTATATAAAAAAGACTTGCGGGGGGTTGGGGTGACTGGGTGATGGGCACTGAAGGGGGCACTTGATGGGATGAGCACTGGGTGTTATCCTATATGTTGGCAAATTGAACTCCAATAAAAAGAAATTAAAAAAAAAAAAAGACTTGCTCCTAGGAAATAAGCACTAAAATATTTAGTGAGAAAGGAGCATATCCTGTCTCTTTCTCTTTCTCTGTCTCTCTCTCTCTCCCTCCTCTCTTCCCATCCTTCCTCCTACTTCCCTTCCTTCCTCCTGTAAAGCAGAGGTAGTAAAATGTTCATCAATGGGGAATCTGGATGAAGTGCATAGGGGAGTTATGATGGCATTATTCTTCTGAGTTTTCTATAAACCTGAATGTATTTTTTTAAATTTGAATATATGTCAAAATAAAAAGTTACCATCCCAGCCCCTACTCCACAATGATTTGAGAAATGTGCAGACTAGGTAAAGGTAAAGGAGGAGTCCTGAGCGCCTCCAACAGGTCAATGGCTAGACCTGAGGGAGCCTTAATGAGCTTGATGTCTGACCCTCTCCTTTTATTTTCTAGGTCTTAAGACCCTAGAGACGTGCAACCACTTAGGTCTGCTGGACCCCGAGCCAGTGGCTTAGGCCCCCCTGATGCCCTGCCTCAGAATCCAAGCCTGAATTTACAATGGAGGAAACAGACTGGTGTGACTGTTAGACTGCAACCAGCTTTTGAGAGAAAACACAAGGCAAAGTACTTTTTTTAGGTAAAGGAAAGATATCTCCCATAATAGGAATACTAGATGTAAGATGTGTCCCTGGAGGCTGGGGGAGCAGGGAGGTTCATCAGATGGCTTGATGAGGACACCAAGGATTCAGATTCTTTCCTGCTGGTTGCTCTGCCAGCCTCTGCTCTGCCTTGGGCTGGATCCACTCAGCATTCCCAGGTCACTTGCAGTTTTAGCATCACATCAAACAAAAACAAGACAGAAGGGGCACCTGGGTGGCTCAGTGGTTGAGCGTCTGCCTTCGGCTCAGGTCATGATCCTGGGTTCCTGGGATCCAGTCCCACATCGGGCTCCCTGCTGGGAGCCTGCTTCTCCCTCTGCCTGTGTCTCTGCCTCTCTCTGTGTGTCTTTCATGAATAAATAAATAAAATATTTTAAAAAACCACAAAGACAGAAAAGGATAAGGGAGCTTCTTTTTGCCTCATCTTTAAAGTAAGAAAAAATTCCTAGACTCTCATTAGATGTCCCATTATATCTCCTTGTTCAGAATAAATTCACATGCCCAAGGCTGAATCAAGCATAGAAACACAGAATTAGCATGTATATAATAAGTAGGAGTTACATTTGCTTAAAAGAAATGAAAACTTCATGCCACAGATGAAAGACAGGAGTTGACTTTCCTATCTGGAAGTCTGGTTAGGCTGCCCAGGAGTCTCTCTTCCTCATCTCCTCTAGAGTTCTGTCCCACCCTGCTTCACAACCCAACATGGCTGCTCCAGCTCCAGTGTCTAGTCCTCATTCCAGCATAGAGGAAAGGAAAAAAGGCAGCAAAAAGACAACATCCCTTCCTATGAACAATGCTTCCAGAAAGTATATGCACCATATCTACTTACTCCCACTGGCCATAACATAGTCACCCAGCCTTACTTAGCTGCAACAGAGGCTGAGAAATGTCTTTACTCTTCACAGCTATGGGCCCAGCTAAAATCTGGGATTTCTATTACTACAGAAAATGATGGGGTGGTGAGAAGCATGGATATTGGCCACACCATGACTCCGTCATAGGACTGAGGAGGACCTAGCCTCTCTGAAGCTATGGCTGCCTCATACCTGTATAAAACCAGGGAGCTGCTAACATGGCACGATGGGGAATGGGTGTTGGATAGGAAACAACAGGTTCCTAACACTAGTAAACTCCTATCACTCCTTACTAGGTTACCCATCAATAGAGATGAGCTCAGCTCAGGTTTAAAAAGGAAGGTATTCCTTTTGGCCTTTTCACTGTACAACTTCCTCCCACATTCTCTGCTTGCTCCTCTAGAATAAAGTCTATAAAGCATACAGCAGGCGATTGCCTTACTCATGAGTCAGTCACATGACTTGTGTTCAGTGAGAGCCTGAATCACTCGTAAGACTAGGAGCACAGAACATTGCACCTCTATCAAATCTACTTGGGGGAGGAGGTGCCATTATCCTGAAAGTCATTTGTATTGTACTAATCCACCCTCGTTTGCCAAAATGATTCATTTTTAGTTCTCACAATCCTTCTTCCAAGAATAGCACTGCATATGTGTATGGGGGGAGGGGGGCGGACATCTTTATCTCCCAAAAGCTCAACAATTGTGGATCTGTTGACATTATTTCTAGAGCTCGGAAAGAACAGAATTACTGGGATAATAGAGGCTGTGATTCCATGATGATAAGACCCCTAGAAGGAAAGGCACAATTGACTCGGCTGTGCAGATGTTTTACCTACATATTTAAGTATGGTGTATCATGAGGTTTCATGAAGAATGCTCCAGATTTAAATATCTGGCTATTCCATTTTTCCAGAAGGCATTTATTATTTTTCTCTGGCTAACATCGAATTCCTCCAATTTTTGTGACAGAATTTCCCTTGGCAAACCAGCCCTTGCAGAGGCTCGGTCCACACTGGGCCTAGCGTTGCCTTTGTCTTTAGGGTAGACATGATACTCAGACCGGCAAGTGGATCATTGTACTCTCTTGTCCATCACAGCTGGTTCATAATTGGTGGAACCTGAGTCATCCAGTGTGACCCATTACGTGGTTTGTCTCAGAATGGCAGTAAAGATAGAGGCTCTGTTTTCTGAAGAGACCTGACTTGGGGTTGAGAGGATACAAGTCTACTGGGTGCCATGATATGAAGAAAGGCTACCTCAAAGCAGGAGGGTTTCCTAGTTTCAGTAACCTGTTGGTTTCAGGTGTAACAACCATCCCCACTGTCATTTTAGCAGAGTAGAGCTAAGCAGTACAGTGTCCTCATGTCATATGTTGAGACAGTAGGTCCACCATTTCTGAAGAGATCCTGTTGAAATGTTTTATTTGATAAGTTAACATTTTTTGCTGAAGCCAGTTATACTTGAGCGCTGTTACTTGCAACCCAAAAAATACTGATCAATATAGCCATCTCAGCCCTGACATCCTGGTATATTTGACATCGGGATACAGGCTGCCTTTCCTGAATGCTATCTTCTCCTAACCCTGAGTATCCTATGCTGAACCTAACTACCAGCATTCTCCAAGGCTTGGGCTTTGGTCTTCTCATTTAATTTTTCTCCAGTCACCTTTGAATAATTCATCTATTTCTATTACTTCAAATTTCATTTCTAAGCTGATGAGTACCAAATGGTACTTGGTCTAATTTTTTTCAAGTTGTGAGTAGATATCCATTCAACATGACCAATGGATGACAGAAACAATGGATGCCTCAATGTGTGCAATTCAGTGTTGCAATCAAATGAAACTTATGACACGATTAATTTGACATGGATCTGATGAAAGATAAATCACAGCCTTGGATGTGTGCAAGAAAAAATTATTCTGACACTTGTTAAAATGGCAGGAAGACTTCAGACAATTGTGATCGGTGTCAAGACTATTGCAATAAGACATAGAGATTGGCCTTAACTTCACTCTAAATACAGTAATGGTGGCTGGGGATTTATAGCTAAGGGGTGGAGGGGGAGGGGGGCAGTTGGCAGATAGAATATTACTAACAGAAGACATCAAATGTATGTGAATTATTGCTAATCTGATTTAATATGGGTCTTGCTAAAGGCAGGCATCTCCGATCAGGACCTGCCCCACAATGATATGATTCCGGAGCACCAAGTAATGCTCAAGCAGAGCACCTGTCCCAGGTGCCATGTGCATGATTGACATAGTTGGATGATGTGTGGCTCCCTTGGTACACTGTACGCTCTAGAAGGGAAGAGATTGTGCCTGCACCCATATCTGGCCCCACATTAGTCACTTCACATGTGTTTACACAATAAGCTAGAACTTGGGAGGCAGAATGTGCTGCTCTCTATACCCCAACGCTGGCCAGCTTTGAACCCCTCCATTCAGAGAAGGGGGTTGAAGACAGAACTCATGTAACTGAGCTGCTCTAGAAGGGCTTCATGAAGGCTGAGCCCAAATAGAGTGGCCCAGACCCCTGTGACCAAGTGTGGCCCCTGCTGACACAGCCCAGTGATGGTCCAGGCCAGCCACCAGGGGACCTGGAGTTGGAACTGGTCTTCTGGCAGCACCGGACCAAGATACTCCCACATGCGGCGGTCATTGGCTGTGGGCTGCACCAAGAAAAGGTATGACCTTGGCATACCTGCCAGCCATCTACTGCCAGCAGATGGGCAGCGAGCCTGTCACCGAATGGGATCTGGAAGGTGGGCATCACAGTGGCCTCCCTTCTGCCTCCAGGTCCCCGAATCTGCCTCCCCACTTCAGCCTAGTAGTGGTGATGACTGTTTAGCTACCAGCTCAAACTTTCCTTTCTCCTTGCTACCCCTGTGCTGTTCTGTGTGTTGTGGCGTCCCTCCCATCCCTTCTTTTGGACCAGTCCCCTTAGTAAACTCTCCTGCACCTGCTCCTTTGAGCACGCCCTCTGCTTCCTGCTGCAGCCTTGACTGCTGTAACCTTCAGCTCACCTGCAGACAGTGGGGAATACCGTACACGCAGTGTGAGATGGGCCCATCTTGATTCAGGACTATTGTGATACATGTCAAGGCCAGTGCAGTAGGGGAGAGAGGTAAGTCTCAGCTCTGCTCCAAATACAGTTAAGACAGCCGGGGCTTTACAGCCAAGGAGCAGACTCAATGAGACATTTATGCTGGGGAGGTCCACTTACAAGGGACACCGGCAATGCACATTACCCCGATTTTCCTTGTGCCTGGAAATTTCAGAATCTTGGCATGATGTCCCCCTCGGCTTTACCCAGCAGATGCGCACCCCTCTATAATCCATCCAGGTCCTGCCTTTGGAGACAACTCTGATCATGAATCTCAGTCTAAATGGCTAAACTTACCTTCCTATGAACTCCCATAGGATTTACTGCCTAAACTTCTGGAAACCATTTATCTTATCTTGCTTTGTATTGTAACTTTATTATTTGGCTTTTATTCTTTTTCTGGTTTTTAATGGGTGCACATATCACAGCACCAGTTAGAGTGGTTGTGACAGCACTTCGGTGCATTTACCCTCTCTACCTTTCCCAGCACACAGCACATGGGCATGTTTTCATGAAAAAAATTAATGAATGAAAGAATATACAATTTGGAAGCTAACACATCTATCTAGATAACTGACTGAATTTTCTACCTCTCTATCTTTGGGTTTTATGTTTTTTTAAACTTAGTTATACTTGGAAGCTAGAAACAAATTAGCATTCAGCATTAGTACGTGCCTTGCTCTATCCATGAATTTGTCCTCTGTACAGGAAATGATACATGGTACTTCTCTCCCTCGTTCTAACTCAGGGGGCCTGTAACATGAGCTGGAAATATGAGGCAATTAACCATGTAATTCAGACAAAATCGCCTGGAAATGTACTTCGTGAGTAGGTACACAGGGCAGTAATGGAAGACTTGAAAAATTCATTCATGATAGATATGGAATCATTTATTAGCGGAAGCGTGGGATGTGCCGGCAACATTTCTAATCTGTTAAAGTCAGCATCTTGCAGGGAAGCAGGCTTGATGACACAATCCCCCATGTTGCCACCACGAGAGACAGCATCTGGGACTGAGACGAGGGGACGCTGGTTTCTGCAGGGATGGTTGTGCTTTGTATTTTCTCTGCTTGTTAGGGTTCTGGGGCGGCAAATGACAGAGATTGAAATGCAAAATCAGGCCAAATTAGGGAAAAATAAAGGATTGATGGAAAGCTAAGGCATAGCTAATGAAAAGCTGGAAATGAGGCTTTTGGAAAAAAATAAAACCAAGGAATCTCTCTGGGTAGAGGAACTAACACTTGGGTTATTTTCACATGGAGTCCCAGTGGTACTGCCATCCCCAGCACCCCTACCTCTCCATTTTAGTGGGGCCAATGTCAGGATAAATCTGCTGCAGATGTTTTCTCCCTATGTCACTTACCCTCTGCCAGGTGCCTTAAAGTGAATTACCATTATATACAGACTTGTGTGGCACTTTGGTGAGTCTTTTCAGTACTCATTCATTCATTTAACAAATATTTCTTAAAATTGATATGAACCTTGTTAACAGGTATTATGGAAGACTCAAAAGTACATTCATTATAGATTCTACTCCTAAGGGAGATACAGGGATTTACGTGTTCAAGTACTTGTAAGATGAGATGAAACACTGCATATCCATCAGGATCTTTTCATTACATAGAACAGAAACCAGTCTCAAACCATCTTCAGAAGGAGAGGAGAAATTGATTCAGATAAAGGAAAGTCCAGGGGTGCAGTGCTAGCTGACACATGCTGGAGGCAGGTGCCAGATGGTGGGGTCAGGACTCTGTCCTCTGCTTGATCTGGGCTGGCTTTGTTCTCAGGGAAGGTCTTTGCAGCAGATCCCATGGGTCCCTGTACACAGTGCTTCCACACTTAGCATTCCCATGTGCACACACATGGCACCCATGTGTAGCTCCTGTGCTTCTCAGCCTGGGGGCTTTCTCTGACAAGGGAGCAGGTTCAGGCTGTGGCAGGCAAGCAAAAGTGCCAGGGAACCAACTGTCCTGGGAGCAGTCCTCAGCCAAAGAAGGGCAGAATTAGTAGATTCAAACATTATTTTGATTTGATTTGATTATTTTGAGATGGGACAACTCTGAGCCATGGTCTATACTTTTCTCTAGATGTCTCTAACAGGATGAAGCCCCACTTCCCTCAGTAGTATCTAGCTCACTAATGCACTTTGCTTGGGCTTATTCCCCTTTTCCTGTCTCACTTCCTTACTCTCCTGCACATGCCATTTAGGAACATCTGCAAAATAAACCTTTTGCACATAAACCTTTGCCTGAGTCTTCTTCCTGGAGTGCCCAGCCTATGACACTCTTAGCTATAGAGTGACAAAATGCCGCAAACAGCCATAGGTTTGCACACTGCCAGTTTCTGATTAAATACAGAGACAATTTTCTTGCAAACACTTCCATTTAAAATCCTGAGTCAGATTCTCATTGTTTAGAGCTGGCCGCACTTCCATCCCTAGGTTGAAATATACCCCTTTACTGAGTCTTGCCACCTGCTCACCAGGAGTCAAGAAAGCTGGAGCTACTTCTATTCAATTGCCATGGTCTGGGGGAGGAGGAAGGATGGATTCCTTATGAATAATCAGGATGCCTTCACCAGGTCTTTGCTGCAAAAATCATTAGCAGGTCAAATCACCAGGTGTTCACTGTATGTGGGCCCCCAAAAAGGGATAATCACAGTTCAGAGGAACGTGATAGGGGTTCAGCATGGTGGAGAAGAGTCACAGGAGTTGGATGCTGAAATTCCACTTTCTGAGTTTCCCAGACTGGCCCCCCCCCCCTTTTAAATCAGCAAGAAGCTCGATCATTTTCTTCCTCATGATAACCCATTGTTTTGTGTTTTGAAATATTGTGTCATTCAAATGAAACAGCATGTAGTTAGAAGTAATTAATTCTTTCTCACACTTTAAAAATTAATAAGTGGCATTGTTGAGTTCATGTTCATAATAATAGAGAAATATGCCTTTTCCAAAGGTTCTCAGAAATACAAAAAAGAGCTTCCAGTCTCTTCTGTTCTTTTTTTTTTTTTTTTTTTTTTTTTTTTTTGCTTTTAAGATTTTTATTTTTAAGTAACCTCCTCACCCAACATGGGGCTCAAACTTAGAACCCTGAGATCAAGAGTCGTGTGCTCCACCTATTGACAGCCAGGTGCCCCTATTCTTTTTAATCTGTAGGAGCTGGGGGACCCCCTCATTTGGTGGTTGAGGTCCTCCTGCATATATGAAATTTCAAAAGGAGACTGGCTAGCAAATTGGACCATGTCATTTATATTAATAGACTTCATGGCTTGGTAAATTATCCTGCAGGTCACATTTTGTAAGCAAACTCCCAGCTTCATCATCATAGCATTTATATACTAGAAGGGATTCCTCAGAGATTATGTATTTCAACTCCTAGCTAAAAACATCTGACATGAAGCAATGGATCCAGGTCCTCATATCCATCCACAAGCCTAGAATTTTGAGCACCTATCATGTGCAAACCTATACTCCAGGATCTCAAGGAAACAAAGTGAGTAAAATGGAGAAGATCTCTGTGAAGTGGAGAAACAGACAAAACACAATAATAAAAAAAAAAATCATGGGGTTTCTGGTCCACCATGTAAAGAACAAAAGCTGTCATTTTTACCCTTACTAGAAGAAAAAGGTTAAACAAAATGAAAGTAAGCAAATCTAAGACACCTGGGAGAACTGAGAGCACAGGGAAAAACCACTGCCCCCAAGACCAGAGTGACAGGCAGATGGACAGAGTATCATAGTTTACCAAGAGCAGAAAAGGCCCAGGACTACAGCCAATGGGTAGGAGGACATTTACTTCTTGTTGATGAATTGCTGGGGGCTCCGTGTGGACCAGCTAGAGAATTAGAAATTCCAAAGTGGTCCCATTCTCTTGTGAGTTTTACCTCCAGGGGCCCCACCAGGGTCTCACAGTGAAGGTAGGGGAAAAAAATACCCTCACACTTCTGGCATGGCAAAGAGGGAAAGGAAATCATTTTGAAAAGCTTACAGTGTTAAGCACTATGGAGGTGATAGAGTGACTGTAGAAGAGCCATGAACGAGGATCCTGGTGGAGGGGACAGCAGGCATAGAGTCCCTGGGTGAGGAAGAACTCAGTTTGTCCTGGGGACCAAGAGAGTCCCTATGGCTAAGTGCAGATGAGGGAAGGAGGATGGGATAGAAGTGACTGTAGAGGAAGCAGGGTTGGAGGGCTCAAGGCCATGGAAGTAGTCTGGTCCCTGTGCCTTCTCTAAAAACTGTATTCTTTATACACAAGCTTGAATGCAGATGAGCTGGGACATGAGGCCAGGCTGCTCTGCTCCAAGCTCTTGCCTGCTTCCTACAGCCCTGACACATAGATGACTAATTCTGGAATGTACGGTCTGGAAAAAAATAGATTCAGAAGCAGGCAAGCTTCTCAGAAGCCTCAAACCACGGAGCCTCCTACAGGTGTAGAGAAGGAGTGAAACAACCATGTACAGCTGTGCAGTCTGAGTACAGACTAACTACAGTCAAATTCTGGCTCTGCCACTGACGGGAGTTGTGGTCTGGAACAAGTCACTTTACTTTTCTGAGTTCCTATTTCCTCTTCTAGGAAGAGGAGATGGTATAAGCACCTCTAGATAGACCTGTTGAGACAATTAAATTAAATGGGATGAAGACTGATTTTCCCTGGAACTGCTCATTCTCAGGTTTTCTGGCTCCACAAAGTGGTGCTATACCTCCCATCCAATGTAGTGGCTCAAGACAAAATGCTTAGTCATCCCTGATTTTTTTCTTTTCCCCACATCCCAAACCTATCAATAAGGTCAGATGATTCTGTTTCTGCAATACATCCCGAGCGTGTGCACTGTGGTACTTCTCCACTGCCCAGATCCTAGACTTAAGACACTACTGTATCTCCCCTGGTCTACTGCAATGGTGTCCTACCTGGTCCCCCGTCTTCCTCTTGCTTCCTACAATCTGCTCCTCACAAAGCAGCCATTTGTAATTGCTCAGCGTAATTATGTGCAGCTCCTTAGCTTATATCCATCCAATGGTTTTGCAGAGCATTCAGAATGAAATCCACAGTCCACCTCTCTATTCTTGCCCCAGCCTGCCTCTCCAGTCCCAACGCCTCTCTGCCATGCCCAGTGAGATAGAGATGGATCTTGCATTCCATTCTTAACGTTCCATGAGAACCCTGCCATGTCTATACATGATAGAGTAGACTTTGTGATCCCTGAACTTGGACATGAGGCTTGGACATGAGATTTGCTTTGGCCAGTAAATGTTAGTGGTTATGGTGTGGGAAGAGCCCTGCAATTAGTGTGTGCCGTTTGGCACAGCCTCTCGTGCTTCTGTGATCTGCCAGGAGAAGAATGTGCCCCAGGTAGCTATTGTCTGAAGGAAGATGTACAGCAGATTTGAGCCTACCCTGTAGTCTGGAGCAAAGCCTAGATAAGTAGTGCCTGAAGCAGAACCATCCCAAAAGACCCCAGAGCAACAGAAAGAAATGATATGCTTGCAGTTATAAGTCATTGAGTTTTGTGGTAGCATTGTAGCATTATTGCAATGAGAGCTGACGAGTAGACTCACATCCTAGGTTTTCTTTTTGATTCCCGCAACTTCCTTGCTGTTCTCTCTATTTGAAGCTATTCTCTTTATCTAGAACCAAATTTCTCAATCTGACACTACGGACATTTGGGGCTGGATATTGGTTGTGGGGACTGTGCTTTGCACTGTAGGAGGTTAAGCATCATCCTTGGCCTCTACCCACTAGAGACCAGTAACCCTTCCCTGCCCCCAGTTGTGGCAACCAAAAATGTCTCCAGACATGGCAATATGTGCCCTGGGGAGCAGAATCATACCTGGTCTGGAACGTGCATTCCCTAGATCTTCCTGGACACAGCTCCTTTTTATCATTTATGTCCCACCTCTGAGATCCATTATCTTGCTTATTTATTTCTTTACTTGTTTTTCTGCCTCTCCTTGTCACTACCACAAAGGAACCTGGCACATGAGACAGGCACCCTATAAACCGATTCTAACAAATGAAGGTTGGAAAGCATCCTGTCAACTGTGTTGACTGTAAAGCATTATGCGAATTAATTATAAAAGTAATAAAAGAAAAGTCATCGGAAACAGATCCACACAGAATCTAGCAGCTGGGAAGTTTCTGATGCTATAATTTCCCCTTCTGCAGCTGCTGTCCTCTGAATGTTGGACAGAACCACCATCAGAATGACTGTTCTGGAGCCTGAGCTGGGTTTGATTGACTAAGAAAGAAAGAACCCTCATTGGTCTTCGGATATCTTTAGAATGGATTTAAACAGCAAAACAGTTCAGTGGACGTGATTTAATTTGTTTCCCCCAAACAGCTGTGCCCCCCACTGATATCTCTGGCTCTGTTTGCATGTGAAACCTTCAAATAGCCACAAGTTAATAGATGGGAGAAGACGTGTCAGAGTAGATGAATAGGGGTGCCAACCTGTTTCTTAATAACTAATTACGCATGGAATTTATCATCACTCTCCACACATCCTCTTCCTTAATAACAGTTTCTTAATGCCAGTTTTCCCACTGGCGTCAGCCCATCGCAGTGACGTTTCTCTTTCTTTCTTTCTTTCTCTATCCACCCCCGCCCCCAAAATGAAGACATCACCTAAATACAGAATCAGCAACATCAAGAGTGTGCTCAGGCTTTTGGTGGTTCAAAGGATGGGAAGGGAAAAAAAGGGGGGTGGTGCTGGCTCTCACAGCCCAAATCACACTTTGATCTGCAAGTTGATGAGATAAGAAATGGCCTATGCTGTTCGGGGCCATGGCAGTGAATGGGATTTGGGGCAGCAGAGAGTGAGTAGAGACAAAGACAGATAAGGTCTTCCTGGAGACCAGCCAGGACAGCCCAGTTTGGATTCCATCTGAGAGAACCTGAGACCCCATGGTAGATTCTCAGAGCCATAAAACTCCTTTACAACTTTCCCCAAAAGCCCAATTTAAATTCCCTGAGTTCCAGTTTAAACCTGTTTCACCTCGATTTTGCTTTTCTGGAAGCTGTGGAAAGTTGCTTCCAACTGTGATACAACTCTCATTGACTCCAGGAAGAGATGCTCCAGCAGGTTTTACCCTGACCCCCTCCCCAGTGGGGGATTTTACAGTTTCCGCTGAGCCCCTGCTCTTTAGGTACCACCCTGTCTGTCACTCTGCCCACCCAGTAGCCATAGTTTGGCTGAGTTATCCTTCCCAGGGACATCTGGCACCGGCTCAGCCAACCCGAAACTATCCCCACAGAACGGAGCCCTACAGAAGGCAGCTGGGTCACATCCCAGCAATGTGCTGAAGAAGGAACGATGAGCAGGGTAGATCCAGCTGGCAGATATTTTATTTGGCCAGCAGTTTTTTTAAAATTGGAAACGTCACAAAAACCCCCAGATTTTCAGTTTTTCTTAGAAAACTGGGCGATCTGGCTACACTGGGCCTGTGCTCCTATCTCATAGGACGTTTAGTAAGCTCTTCCTTCAGATGAGGCATCTGCTGTCCCACTGCCCACAGTCTCTGCTGCATCATTTTGTTATTGGCCTCCTCATTTATCCTCCCTCCTCGTGCTAGGAAGTGTTTTGGTGGGAGATACCTGCTCTAGAACCAAAGATCTCCAATAGCAGGTGGAGCAGCCTCGTATCTGCTCTGCTGCAATGTCCACAAAAGATCTCGTATTTGTTAAGGGGTGAATCGTGCCTTCCCTGCCCCACCACATTCATATGTTGAAGCCCTGACTCCCAGGACCTCAGGAACAGACTGTATTTAGAGATAGGGTCTTTAAGAGGTAATTAAGGTTGTATCAAGTAATTACAGTAGGCCCTAACCCAATAGGACTGTGTCCTTATAAGAGTAGGAGATAGCAAGGATGCCCATGTGCAGAGAAAAGGCCATGAGGACACAGTAAGGTGGCCATCCTCCTGCTAAGTAGGGAGACTTCAGAAGAAATCAGCCTTACCGATATCTTAACTTCAGACATCTAGTCTCCAGACCTGTGAGACAGTTAATTTCTGCTGTTCAAGCCACCCGTCTGCCTGCCTCAGTTTTGGTAGCCTGAGCAGACGGATGCTGGCTCCCATCAGCGAAATCCCCCACCCCTGCCAAAAGTAACTCGTCCAGGTACTTGCGAGTCAAAAGTCTCAACTAATGAACTGTGTGTTTCCCCTACAGCATGATTAGGTCGCCTTCATTTTGCCCAGGCCCCTTTCTTGAACTTTTAATTTTATTTTACTACAAGCTCCACATTTGAAGCCTCATAAACTAAGGTGAATGAGTTAAAGTCTTGGGGGAAAAGAAGAAAGAGAAAGAAAGAAGGAAAGAAAGAAAAAGAAAGAAAGAAAGAAAGAAAGAAAGAAAGAAAGAAAGAAAGAAAGAAAGAAAGAAAGAGAAAGAAAGAAAAGGCAAGTCAGAAATGGAGGCAAATATTCATTCTCTCCTCAGGGCTGGGCTGACACATCTGAATACTGTGGCTAGACAAATACTAATATCCACATCCTCGGAAAATATGAAGAATCTGTTTGAAAAAGCTCAAGGTGGCATCTAGATCATGCCTTCCCAACAGGGACCGGATGACAGCCAAGAAGGAGAAAATGGAATCTCCGATGGAAAAACATCTTCCGCTTTCTATGTATAAATCACAGATATACATATAGCACACAGACAAACCTACACCAGTCGTTTTAAAATTTCATGGGAGCTCACCAGAAAAAAAAAAAAAAAAAAAAAAAAAGCCTCCAAAACCTATTTGGAGAGGATCATAACAAAAAGTGGCTGAGAAACACCAATGTATATGTTTGGCATAGTGTTAATACTCCTTTCCTGGAGGGCATTATGCTCTGGAGACTTTGTTTTTGGGTCCTTTGCATAGTGATGCTAATGTGGACAATTCTAGGGATTCCCAAGTAGAAAGAGGATCTTTCTACTCTCTGTGTAAATCAAAACACAGACAAAACCATTTAGTCTTGCTGACTGAAAGGTAAGGCTAAAAAGGGTAAGGCTAAAAAAGAACTGGTGAGGTTATGGCAGACACAGGTGGATGCCTGCCTCACAGTATCCTGTCCACATTTGTTCTGGCAAAGTGGCCTCCCAAGATGGAGGCTGAAAACTGGATACTTGTTTTCTCAGCCTCCTTTGCAAGTGAGCTCAAGCATGTGACCCAGGCCCTAGGGATGGGGGCTTCTGGAAAGAAGCTCCTAACCAATAAAAAGAGTCTCAAGAAAGGAATAGCCCTGTCTCTCCTTCAGCTGATTGCTGTCATGTTCCATGCTTTGCCTGGCACTGCAGCAGCTGTCTTGTGGCCATGAGGCTGTGAGGCTCAGGAATCAATAAGCTAAGGACAGTGAAGTGAAAGAAGCAAGAGCCAGAGTCATTAATGAAATGAATTAGGAAGGTGAAAATGACAAGAGAAAAGAATTATGAGTAAAATCAACATTTCATAGCTAAAATTTACAAACTAAATTTGGAGGAGAAGTGATCAAGTACAATAGACCAAGGAGGTATAATAGAAGAAAAAATTTCCAGGTCTTAGTCTTGATTCTAGGACTAGGCAGATGGGTGACTTTGGGCAAATTGTTTAGCTTCTCTAAACTTTGGAGGGGAATGCTCATTCATCTTTCTTTTTCTTTTTTTTTTTTTAAGATTTTATTTATTTATTCATGAGAGACACAGAGAGAGACAGAAATACAGGTAGAGAGAGAAGCAGGCTCCATGCAGGGAGCCTGAGTGGGACTCGATCCTTGGACTCCAGGATCACACCCTGGGCTGACGACAGACGCCCAACCGCTGAGCCACCCAGGCGTCCCTCATCCATCTTTCTTTAGAGGGTTTGCTGGTTTGCACTGTCGGTTTGGCTAAGCTGGAATGACATTTCCTAGAATCCTCTTCCTTGTGTGTGTTTGGGTTGCTGTTCTAG
Source organism: Canis aureus (assembly GCF_053574225.1). NCBI lineage: Eukaryota > Metazoa > Chordata > Mammalia > Carnivora > Canidae > Canis > Canis aureus. The sequence goes on along the minus strand of NC_135629.1, from coordinate 21,109,440 downwards.
GCTAATTAATTAATTAATTAGTTAATTTTTTAAAAGCATGAATTTGGAAGGGAAAAGTGAAGCAGCAGCCATTACTCTTGGGTCATTGTGCTTGATGCATTAAGACGTAGATGAAGAGGTATCAGTTCCAGCTTGGCTTCACTTTCTCCTGCCCGGCTTCCATCTCTTCTTGGAAGAGAGAGAGAGAGAGCAAACATGAGCAGGGGAGGGGTGGAGGCAGAAGGAGAAGCATGCTTCCCACTGAGCAGGGAACCCGAGGCAGTGCTCAGTCCCAGGACCCCTGGGTTATGACCTGAGCGGAAAGCAGATGCTTAACCAACTGAGTCACGAGGTGCCTCCCACCCCTTCTTCCTGACTGCCAGTCCTACGTAACTGGCCCCAGGCCTTCTGCCAGTGTCTGTGATAACAGCCTTCTGTAGACTTCACACCTGGTTCCCCTTTGCTGCACCCATGGTGGCAGTGGGACATGCATTACCTCCTGTATTCCCTAGCAGACTCCTTATTTTCCACCTGTAGCAGCTCTGCAGGGGGACCAGTTAGAGAACTGGCTCCTGTTGACTTTATTCTGATCCTCCAACTCTTCCTTTTGGACCCCAGTTTTCAATTTCTCCCATGAACATGTGAGGTCTTCTTCAAATAAATCCTTTATTCTGAAATATTCACAGATTCCAAAATATTCATGGTGGTTCCTCTTTCTGGATTAAACCCCAAGTGATAACAAAAATCAAATGAAACATTGAATCCAAAGCAATTAACACAGAACCAGGCACATGGCAAGAACTTAGTAAGTTATTATTATAATTATTTTCAACAATGTCACTCCTATTAGTGCCAAAGGACCTGGAGGTCCTGCTTTCTAAATGCCTCATCACGTGGAGGACTAAAGAATGATCCTGCCAGATTAAATGACTTGCCCAGGGTCCTACAGTTCAGCTGTGACCCAGCCAACACCAGAACTTAAGGCTTCTGATTCCTAGTCCTACCACTTTTCACAGATTCAGGCCTGCTGCCCAAATGAGCCTACTGTGCTGGTTATCACACAAAATGATGCCATGGGCTACATATAACAGAATATATGGCCTAAACATAATGGAGGAGTTATTGGCTCATGTCACCAAAAAGTTGAGATAGAGAGTAGACCTCAGACATATTATCATGATGACAACAGGGCTATACTCCAATTTTGCTCTCATCTCTCTCTGCTAGGTTCCTACTGTGACTCCCTGCTTGGAAGTAGCAATAGCTATAGCAATGCCAGGCCTCATACTCCCAAACTATGGTTGTGTTGAGGAAAAGTCTTAGTAAGCCGAAGTATTGGGATTCAATATGATTGGAGGTCATACATCCACCTTCACCAGATCTCTGTGGGGGGTGAGGGGGGCAGGGTTAGCATGCAGTGATCGGCTCATTCTAGGTCATATGCTACAAACCTAGGACTGGCAGGATCAGAGGTGGGTGGGGAGAGTCCATTTCCCCCAAAACCACATGAACCTTTAATAACAGCCAGCGGTGGGAGTAAGAAAACAGGAAATGGCTGCTGGGGGAAACAACACGTCCAGATTATTACATTTCTTGCCTTTGTATCTTTTCCCAGTGATCCTTACTGGATATCTGGATGAAGCCAGATGAGCACCATTTCCAAAAGAAATGCACAGTCATAAGTGATGTCTTTAAAAGTAGTGGTCACATGATTAAGTATTTATGGTCTCTTAGCTGAATGTTAAATACACGTCAACCTGATGCTCACGAGTTATATGGATGGTGGGGGCATTAGGGCTGCATCTGACTCCTAATTAGTCGGTTTAAGAGACAGAGTGCTCTTATCTTCTTGGTGACATCCTACAGAGTGGAAATGTGGAATGAGAAATCTGCCAGGATGTAATAATGCTGTCCTTCTTTTTTTTTTTTTTTTAAGATTTTATTTATTTATTCATGAGAAACAGATCGAGAGAGAGAAAGAGAGAGAGAGAGGCAGAGTCACAGGCAAAGGGAGAAGCAGGCTCCATGCAGGGAGCCTGATGGGAGACTTGATCCCCAGACTCCAGGATCACGCCCTGGGCCGAAGGCAGGCGCCAAACCGCTGAGCCACCCAGGGATCCCCTAATGCTGTCCTTCTTGAGAGTACAGACCAAAGAGAGAAGGAAGGAATTTGTTCTCAACCTTAAAAAGGGATTCTCTGTTTTTTATTTTTACGGCTTAATATGACCTATAAATAATGTACAAGAAGGTGCATAAATCTTAGGTTTCCAGTGTAATGTTTTGATAATTATATACCCCTGGATAACCTCTATCCAAAATAAGATATGGGACATTTTCGTCACACTAGAATGTTTCCTCAATTCCCCTTGCAAGTCAGTCCCTGACCTCCACTCCAAACCACTATCTGATGTCTATCACCGTGCATTAGGCTTTTGTCTCTTGTTGGAGTCTACACAAATGGAACGAGATTGTAGGTGTCTGGCCCTTTTACTTATAACCCTTTCTGACCCATTCATATTGTTGTGTGTAGCAGTAGTGTGTTCCTTTATGTGGCTCAGAAGTATACCATCTTATGATCACATGATAATTTTGTTCATCCATTCTCCTACAGACATATCTTTACATGGTTTCCAATTTGGGGCTATAAATAATGCAATAAACATTCTCATATAATTTGCTTTGTGCAATATTTTCATTGCTCTTGAGCAAATACCCAAGAGTGGACTTGCTGGGTCATTAGGGTGGATGTGTGTCGCATTTATCAGAAACTTGTAAAAGTTCTCTAAAAGTGGTTGTGCCATTTTATACTCCATATGAACAGCATATGAGTCCTGATTTCTGACAGAGGCTTGGTGACATCTTTGTTTCAAAAGGTCCATTTCTTCCCGGATAAGAAGGGGAATGATGCACATGGGAACCCAGCAATGGCAGCTTTGGGGTGACAGAAGTGTGCAGCCCTGGGTCTCTTGCCACCCCCGTCCTCTCCCCATCCATTCTTGCCCACCTTTGCTGTGCTCTGTAATCACAGGAGGCTCCCTGCCTCAACTTGGTTCCTGGTTGGGTGAGGCCACTAGAAGGTACTGGGTTGGATGTGACCACTGGGAAGTCCTGGCTTGGTTGTGGCCACTGGGAGGTGCTGGGTTAGGTGCGGTTACTGAGAGGTGCTGGGTTGGGTATGACCACTGGGAGGAAGCTGTTGTGAGTTTGGAAGGTGGGAGGAAGGGATAAGAAAGAATCTTTTTCCTTCTCATTCTCTGTGTCTCTTGCAGTGACCGTATGTCTTTCTTGGCATCAGCCTCCACCGCACAGACCTGCCCAACTCCAGCCTCTGCCGGGTGGCTCCAGCCCCTGGACCCAGGTAACACCACCTGCTCCCTTGCCCTCTCCAGCCTGGTAGTAGTAGCGTCTTCCTGCCAGTGCAGATCTCTGGGTGGTCTCTCAGTTCTCTGTCCCTTGCTTCTCAGTCGCTTCCTTCATCTGAGTAAACAGTCTCTTGTATTACATTCCTTTTGTTCAAATACTTAGAGCAGGCTCTGTTTTCCTAGTTGGACCTTGACAGATACACACAGCATCAAGGATTAACAGAGACCATTTTGAGGCCAAATCACATCTGAGGCCTGCCAGGCAGATTTATTGTCAAATCCTAGAGCTGCAAAAATAGGACAACCTTCTTCAGAAACACCATCTGGTCCCGCAATATTCCCCTAATGTCTGGTCTAAGTTCCTGCTGTGACAAAGTTTGCATCTGATAACCAGACAGAACCAAGTCACTTGGCCCCACAAGTGAATGTGAGCGTTGGTGTTCGAGAATTCATGGGCCATGCCTTAGAACGGAGTTACCAACAAACCATAGCTATGTTGGTGGGAGAAGAAAGGGAGAGGCCGAGAGGAGAAGAGGTATTTCTAAGCAGCCACTATAATTGGATGGTTTGACCCAAATTCTAGGTTGTCAGGCCACATACTTGGCTTTCAAGGGAGGCCGTCATTTCTGCCGCTCCTCTGCTTCTTTCTGCAGGACTTCAAACAATGCCTGAGAAGTAGGAGATACTCAGTAAATATTTGCAGAATTGCATTTGCTCATTCATTCATTTGTTGAATACTAAGTACTTGAATGGCTTAGGAGTCTTGATTGCAAATGACATAAAGCCAAATCAAATTGATTCAAGCAGAAAAGGCATCACCATAGCCTACTTTTTCGAGTGAAAAGTCTGAGGATATTTTAGCTTCAGGTATGGCCAGATCCAGGTGCTCGAATGATGCATCATTTTGTTGCAGATAAACTCTTTCAAGGGAAGTTAGTGAAAAGGCTTCCCACAGCTCTCAACTGACATCCTATCAGAAGAGTAATCATAGGGAAAGGAGAGAACTTGTCTTTTAAAATACTTTTTGTGAAAATCTAGGGCTCATCACTCACCACCTCTGATCGTTCTGGCCTGGGTCTCCTGCCTCTCCTTAGCCAGAGAAGGAGCCAGGGCACTTTGATTCATACTCTCCCCAAGACTGTCTGCAATTGGGGAGGGGTGGTTCCCCAAAGGAAAAATGAGCTGCTATCAGAAGAAGGACAAATGGATGCTAGACAAGCAGAAACAACAAATGGCCACTATGGGGATGTCTGTGTGATGGGTCTGTGAACCAGGGATAACAGTAGGGAACATACCACAGTCTCTCTGTCTTCAAGCTGCTTACACTCTAGCAGGAAGCCTGGTGGGGAGCAAGCACTGAGAATCAAAGACATAAATCTTATCACAGTGGAAGTACAGGTTGCAACCGGAGCAATCTCCCCAAATGTATTTCATGGGTTACCATTCCAGTATCTGGATATCCTCCGATTTGACCAGCCTGGAAGCCAGAAAACTAGTTCTGTGTCAACACTGGACACTAAGAGTTCCAGTGATGTCTTCCAGAAAGCTTTGCTGGAGCTATAGTCTATAACAGACCATGCAGCTTACATGGAATGCCAAGAGTCTCTGGGAGAATGGACTGTAAACAATTTGGTCCCACTGCAGTGGGGGGGGGGGTGTGAGGGGGCACAGAATGGAATCTGCTAGGCTGAAATGCACTCTGGGAAATCCTCCAACTTTCAACCAGGTTGGAAGACAAAAAAAAAAAAAATTCGATTTTTTCCACTTAAACTTTTTTTTTTTATTTTTGGATAATTAGTTTCACATGAAATCGTAGGCAGTGATACAGAGAGATCCCATGTACACAGCTCCACGGTCTCTCCCAACGGTAACATTTTGCAAAACTAGCAGAACACCACAACCAGGTTTTCGACATGGATACCGTCCACATACTTTATTCTGATTGCCCCAGTTTTACCAGGATTCGTTTGAATGTGCATCTGTGTATTGAGTTCTGCGCAATTCTATCACATGTGTAGGTTAGCACATCCACCACCACAGTGGAGATACAGAACAATTCCACTCCCACAGGATTCATCCAGTGGCTTAATTATAATCCCACCCACCTCCCTCCCGAGGAACTCATTTTCCTTCTTCCCTAACCCCTGGCAACCACTCATTTGTTCTCCATTTCTGTAATTTTGTTATTTCAAGAATGTTATGCCCCTTTTGCAGTTGGCTTTTTTTTCACTCAGTGTAATTCCCTGGGGATTCATCTAGTTGTTACCTGTATGGGTGGGTTGTTTCCTCTTATGAGTGAGTAGTAGCAAGGGTATTGCTGCACCACCCAGGGAAGGAAGTCAGGCTTCTTTCCAACAAAGCTGTTACGAGCATTTGTGTATAGGTTGTGTGAACGTAAGTCTTCCCTTCTCCAGAATAGATGCCCTGAGGCTGTGGCTCACTTTGTACTGTAGCTCATCCATATCCGTACCTTCATTGGTACAACCCCTTCCCTGTGGAGACCTCATGGATGCTGACCATCTCAGGTGTTCGGAAAGTATTTTTAACCATTCAGAGCAAGGTGACATGGATCACTCATTATATATTTCACAACATTCTCACTGAAGGGTATTGCCTTGTGTTTTCAAGTCTTCTCTTTTTTTCCCTGTAGTCCCACATCACCCTTCTGCTTCCTTTATCTGACTTAAGCATTATCTTCCTTCGGAGCAGGTCTTGCCTCCCTGTCTGAGTGCTGGTCCCTGCCAAGTCTCACCGTATCTTCTCTGCCTTCTGCAGTGCCGTGCACTGGGTTCCAGGATGGCAATTTCCTGATGCCTTTCTGCATGCACTCAACACATGCTTAATTAGCAGCTACTCTGTGCCAAGAGCTTGTGCCAAGAGCGAGGGAGACAGTGGTAATCCAAAGAGATACAAAGGCACAGTCCTGCCTTCCTGGAGCATATAGTCAATGAAGAAAAAGATCAGAGAGCAAAAAAAAAAATAAAAACAAACAAATGAAGCGATTATATAAATAAGAGAGATGCATATTATAGTGAAGGCTGTGATGGCAATCACATGGGGGTGTGTTACTCGGTGACATGAGGGAGGTGCGTGGTGCCACGTTAGGGGGTCGGGGAAGGCTACTCTGAGGATGCAGCATCTCATCTAAGACAGCTCTAGATTCAGAACTGATGTGTCACCATCTCCCTTCCAATGCTTGTGACAGATACCCTTAATCCATCTGCAACCAGCTTCAGAATCCTTCTCAACCCTCTCTTCCCTGTGGCCACTTCCTAAAGAACTGCATATAACCCATGAAATGAAACTGTCTTGCCAACTTGACGTAGTATTCCTTCAGTGAACATGGGGGAAGAATGAACACACCGTCCTCTGGGAAGAAAGGACAGATATTATGGGACTCATTGGATCAATAAAGAAATAGATCCAAAGGAAGCCTTGTGCTTGCCTAAAGTCTGAGAGACAGCTAAGACAGAATAATGAACAGAGTGTGGCCACCCTGGGCGCAAGCTTAACTGGCACCATTTTCAAACCTAGGCAGCAACAGAGTTGCATAGCCTGCTGGATGAAACGCAGATTCCTGGGCCTTGCCCCAGAGATTCTGTTTTGCTAGGTCTCGGGTGGGACTTACCTGGTTGTATACGTATATGTGTTTCTGGTGATTCTGATGCACGTGATCCATGGACCAATGTGCTTACGGGCTACCAAGGCTGCCTTGTTTCCTTAACTAACAAATGACCCCTTGCCACCCCTGCATCTACTTTACCCACTTATGTCTATCTACAGGCCCAGGGCGCCAAATGACCAGCATCACTGGAAACCCTAGGCAGGGGGAGTGAGATTCTGACCTGGTACTCTCTCCTGCCCCTTTTCTATCCTCAGCAGGTACCATTTGCTCTAGCTTCCTGGCCTCTTTTCAGTCTCTGGGAGGCAACTGGTCCAATGAATGCCTGTGGTTTTCCGTACCTGGGACACCTTTCCTTCTCTCTCCTCACCCAGCGAGTTTCTACCCACTGTCCAGTTCCCTAGACAATGTCACTCACTTGGAGAAGACTCTCCTTCCTTCCCTGGCAAATTTTCACTAGGCCGCAGAATTAATTTTGTGCAATTTAAGATATGGTGACCCTTTCTCAAGACATTTTAGATATCATCTTCCAGAAAACCATCAAAATAAATATTTAAATCAGTGATGAATAGTTCTCCCTAGAGTCGGGCAGTGCACAGCCTACCAGCTTATACACAAGAGTCTTGATATTTGTCTTGGTCAAATTCCCATGTCACTACTCCTCAGAGCTGATTAATACCTCTTTATCAGGGTGTAAATAAGGAATCTGTCTGGTTTTGCTCACATTTGAGTCCCCAGGACCTATGATTGTGCTTGGCTCATGATAGTCATTTAGTGAATGACCGAGCAGCTTTCACTCCTACAAAGCTCTCAAGTCCTCCTAAAAGAGCTCTTTTTGGGTGCCTTTTCTGCCCTACTGTGAATCCCCATAGCACCCGGATATCCCAGTTATCACATGTATCACAAAGTATTGCCATTGCCTGGTTTCTTGTCTGTTTCAACCCACCCATTCCCTGACACAAAGGCCAACTCTAAGCTCCTTCGGAGCAGGAGCCGCGCCTGTTTTGTTCATCCTTTGTTTCCCTGTGACTTGGCTGGTGTCACAGAGTATGTGCTGAGCACTCGACCAGTCTGCCCTGGGACTGGGAGGTGGGGAGGGTGATGACCCCTGAGAGGCACCTCTCCAAGAGACTCTCACTGTGAGAAGGCTGGCCCCTCGCTCACTCCACAGGGCAGAGGCTCCTGTTGTACCAGCGATTACTATAATTCGAGCCACTTCTCACTGAAATCCCATTGGCTGATAAGAGAATGAATTTAGAGTATTGTCTTTCAAAGAATATCTTTATTCAGTCCCAGCCAATTTCCTATTCAGTCCCTGCCAATTTCCCACAATGCATCCCCCTAATAAGCCTTGAGACCCAGAAGCTGGAGGCAAACAGGTGCTCCAGAATGGGTCAACCTTGCAGTCCCAGGCAGCCCTTGAACCCACTCTCTCAGCCTTCACAGTCAGATCTCTGCAGAATAATAAGACCCACAAATCTTTTGTCTGGAAAATTATCTTCCTGTAACACTGGAAGCTGTTACCATGGAAATAAAACAGTCTATTAGCCCAAATCTACCAAAACACGGGAGAGGCCTGGCTGCATTTCCGAGGCCCTTCATTAATAAGGAGAAAAGCAGATTAACCTTTAAGAGAATTGACAAGAATGGCCATGACTTGCTGGATTATGATTTCCATGTTGAGTTTATCTGAGCTAATATCTCAGCCTGAAGCAGCCATGCTGCATGGGGAAGAAATAAAGACACACGACTCCGTCTGAAGATTCAAACGCCTGCCTGGTCTGGCCTGTCGGTCGTGGCCACCCGGGGCTGCTTCTGGCCCATGGATTCCTGGGGAAGGCTCCTCCCTAGACCAGTCCACTGGAAGGAGAGTGATTTTCCTGTCTCCTGTTGAGCAGCTGCTGAGAGAGGCTGGGCACTGCAGAGGGCTCCTAGCAGCACAGCCAAGATGCCAAACAGAAGCCGGAGACAGATGGGACTGAACCCAGCTTGGCCTGGGTTGCCTCCTGCTCCCTGAGACTCCCTGGTGCCAAATTCCAGACATGCAGGCTGCCTGGAGAGGCAGCAAGGACTCTGCTTCTTCTGTGGCTGGGCACAGAGCTTGCAGGTGCCAAGCAGGGGATTTTGCAGCCCGCAGCAGCCTCGGGCATCCCAGGGCCAGGCAGCCGGCAGAGATTTAATCCCTGCGGTGGCCTCCCATCTAACCACAGGCAGGTGGGAAGTGTCAGAGCCTTGACAGGTGTCAAGAGGTACTCTCTCCTTGGGAAACTGACAACAAGCGACAGAAGCTTGGGCTGTGCTTGACAGCAGCTCACATATTTCTGGGGATTTTTTTTTCATCCTGTTGTTGGTTCCAGATTAAAGGAAGAAAGGTAGGAGAGTGTCCCTGTGAGCACTGGTCATCATTATTAAAGGGTCTGCCACCTGAGACACATCGTGATATCCTCCTCGGGTGTCTTTCCATGTGCCTCTGGTGACTGACACCAGGAAATGAATACGAGGCACCTGTTCATGTCAGCAGTGGCCTCGTGGTCAGAGACCCGAGGTGTGAAAAGGGCAAGGTCATCTGTACATCTTCTCACTCCCTTTCCATAGGAGTGGCACAAGTTGTGCAGGAATGTTCCCCCAAATAACTACTGTCAGGCAGCCTCAGCTACTGCTGTAGCAAATGAGTCTCAGATCCTGGAGGTTTCACACAACAGCAGGTGGACATCCCACTCCTGTTTGGCTCCAATCAGGGGGTTGGGCAGCCTTCAGAGGCCTGGGTCTTCTCCATCTGGTGGATCCACATTTCCTGAGGCTCTGAGACACCTCACTGGACCCTTACATCTGGCTGAGAGTTGATGGAGGAGGGTTGGGAATGGGGGACAATATAGAAGACCTGAGTCCAGGAGCAGTTTCCGGAGGCCAGGTCTCCTGCTCTCATCCCATTGGCCAAGACTAGGCACAGACTCCACCCTTAGAGGTAAGAGGGGTAAGAAAAGCTTGCTAACAATGTGCCAGGGCAGGAGAGGGGACATCAGGTATCAGAAATAACAAGAGGCTCTGACACAAACACTAGGTCCCAGCCAATGATAATAGACCCTCACCCCTCTATATTCACTGTTGAGCTTGACACGTAAGAGTAAGGGGGTTCCTAGCTTTTGTGCTATCCCATATTGCCCAAGGTGTGTGTCATGGAATTCAGATCCTTTAACGTGATTCTCAAAAAAAGGTTTCCTTAAACAGATATTTGGGAAACAAGGATAAAGACATATTCCTGCTGGGCATTCAACCATACAGTGGTATATGAAAGGCTCTGATTAAGTCCTGCATTTCAAGGGAACCTGAGTGGCTCATTTGGTTAAGCGTCTGCCTTCAGCTCAGGTTGTGATCCTAGGGTCCTGGAACTGAGCCGCACATTGGGTTCCCTGCTCTCCCTGCTTCTCCCTCTCCCTCTCCCTGCCACTCCCCCTGCTTGTGCTCATTCTCTCTCTCTCTCTCTCTCTGTCAAATAAATAAGTAAATCCTGCATTTCTAAATCTTTCTTTAGTTAAAACATTTTCTCAACGAGCGGACTCTCAGCTTTTTTGGATGAAAATCGTGTAACATTTCCTAGAGTCAATGTTCTAAGGGGTATATACTTTAAGAAGACTGACCTAATCCAATCCTGTTTTGGTTTTTTGGCACGCAAATGCACCGAGGCTCAGAATGAAGACCTGACTTACTGCAGATCAAACAGCTTCTGAGGGAGCTACAGTCCCTCACCAGATCCCTAGTGTGTTCCTTTCTCTAAACCTCGCAAACAGGTGAGGTTTTGACTCCTGGGAACACGAGACCAGAAAGCATATAACTAAGCTGCAGCATGACCACAGCATTTTTAGGGAAGGGGAACCTCAGTTTTGTTCATTCTCCAAATAAATGAATAAACTATGCCTCAGTTTTCTCTCCTGTAAAATGGGATAGTAAGATTGTGCATTTAAAACAGCCGGAGCAAGGCACTAGGCTGCAACTGGACAAGCATGGCCCCTATCCTCATGGAAATGCCCTACCACAGAGGTGACAGACAGATAACTGAAAAAATCATGAATTGTGCAAGTGCTAAGCCGAAATCACCCAAGAGGCTGAGAATAAGCAGGTGGTGAATGAGCTGGGGTTGAGGTATAATGTAATTAAGATTGTGACAATTTTGATTTATGGGTTTCTTCCAACACCACCGAGCACTTCTCTGCAATACCAGCTGGCTGACCTACACAGCTCTGACACTATCTACCTGCTAATAGCATCAGATCCCACAGGTTAAAGGCCCAGTCCTACAAGACGGCCCTCCTGCCCCCTTTTAGAAGCTAGTCGAAAGTCCAGATTGTCACCTGTGCTTCTAAACAACAGGCTATAGATTGGAGGTTCCAATGGTCCCCTCCTGGGGTTTGATTAATTTGCTCACGCGGCTCACAGAACTCAGAGAAACACGTCACTAGCTAGATTGCTGGTTGATTATAAAAGGAGCTTCCACATCCTCTCCAGGCACACCACTCTCCCCAAATCTCCATATGTTCACCAATCTGGAAGCCCTCCAAATCCCCTCCTTTTGGGTTTTTCTGGAGGCTTCATTCACAGGCATAACTGGCCACTGATGACTGAACTCCATCTCCAGCCCCTCTTCCCTCCCAGGAGGTCAGGGGGTGGGATTGAGAGCTCCAGCCCTCATCACACGGTTTGTTCTCCTGGCAGCCAGCCCCCATCCCTAGGTGTGGTCCCAGAGCCCCCTCATTAACATGACTCAAGACATCTTTATCACCCTCATTCCAGGAAATTCCAAGAGTCTTCGGAGCTCTGTGCCAGAAAGGGGACAAAGACCAATATATTTTTCTTATGATATATTGTAATATTTGGCAATTTTCAGATAACATGTTTCCAAGAAATGTCACTTTTGTACCCTCGTGTACTTGGGGTGTACCTTTTCTCTGTCCACTGCTCTCTGCGGACAGGGCTCATTCAGGAAGAAGGTTCACGATGTCTTCCCGCAGGCCATCTCAACCTGCGCACTACAGACGTTTGCTCGATAATCTGTCCTGTGCATAGGAGGATGTTTGGCAGCATCTCTGGCTGCTGCCCACTAGACGCCAGAACCATTCCACCCACCTCCTCCCCGCTACGTGTGACAACCAGCAGTGTCCCCTGGGGGACAAAATTACCTTCAAGTGAGAGCCACTGCCTTGTGTCTTGGCATTTCATGATAAAGATGGGAAGCATGGGCCATGATATCACCAGACCTTCCCTTTCCTCGCTCCGCACCTGTGTCCTCCGGAATGAGTGATGGGCCAGCTTTCCAATCAGAGCAGGTCTGGATAAACTGTTTCTAACCTTCTCTCTCCTCCTTCCCATGCCCCAGAAAAGTCCAAGTTAATTTCCAGCCATTCCTCTACAACCTCTCAAGAGAAGAAAGGACAATTCCTTGGTTTTGCATTCCAGCAGCACAGCAACCGGAGGCCTTTGTGATTTTGACATCCTGCTTCTGGTTTCTGTGCGGGGCTTACAGAGGGGAAATAAACACTCCTTGAAAGCCCCGTGCATTCCAGAGGACAATCAGTCAGCAGGCTCTGAAGAAGAGAGCGGGATCCCAGGACTCATGGGTAGGATGTACCCGGCCCGTCACTGGGGTGTGCAAAGGGAAAGAGTGACAGGATGAGCTGTGTGCAAGTTCACAAGACATGGCTCCTCATTTATTGGGTGTCTCTGCCAAGTCACTTGAGCCGAGACTGTTTCCTCACTTGTAAAAGGAGAGTGATGCTGTCATCACTAGTGGCTGCTGTTTATGGACTGTGCTAAGGACCACATCCTAATGATTCCCGCCCTATACGGTTCAAAGAATCACGGCGAACGTTACATTATATGATGGGAATTTAAGGGCTTTGTCAACTGCAAGGTGCTGTAAAAACCCAGAGTCTAATTAGAATTACCACCTGCGGGATCCCTGGGAGGCACAGCGGTTTGGCGCCTGCCTTTGGCCCAGGGCGCGATCCTGGAGACCCGGGATCAAATCCCACGTCGGGCTCCCGGTGCATGGAGCCTGCTTCTCCCTCTGCCTATAACTCTGCCTCTCTCTCTCACTGTGTGCCTATCATAAATAAAAAAAAAAAAAAAAAAAGAATTACCACCTGCTTCAGACATTTATACCTATAACCAAATAAACTTCCAGGAGGTAAAATAGCGAAGTGGTTAAGAACGCAAGTTGCAGAGGCAACCAGCCCTACTGTCAAATCCTAGATGGGCCATGTTGGCTATGTGACATCGGGCCTATTATTCAACCTGTCTGTGCTTTCTGATGTGCTCACTTGGGAAGTAGAACGAAACGTTTTTAGCAGAATATAATCTGTTCATTTAAATCACTTCACACAGGACGCGTGGGTGGCTCAGTGGTTGAGCATCTGCCTGTGGCTCAGGGCATGATCCTGTCCTGGGATCGAGTCCCACATCAGGCTCCTGCAGGGAGCCTGCTTCTCCCTCTACCTATGTCTTGGCCTCTCTCTGTGTCTCTCATGAATAATTTTTTTAAAAAAATAAAGTAAATAGGGGGATCCCTGGGTGGCTCAGCGGTTTAGCGCCTGCCTTTGGCCCAGGGCGCGATCCTGGAGTCCCGGGATCGAGTCCCACGTCGGGCTCCTGGCATGGAGCCTGCTTTAAAAAAAAATAAAATAAAATAAAGTAAATAAAGCACTTCACACAGGGTCCCCCACTTAGTGCCTCTTAACTGATACACTTTCGGTGTGTTGCTCCATCCCAGAGGGATTTTAACTAGAAGAGGACAAAGCCAGGGTTGAGAGAGAGTGGGGTTGGAGGGAGAGGGGACCCTGAATGTGTCAGTGGAGGGGAAAAGGGCCCAGCTTACAGGAATGATTCTGGGACATTCTGACTCAGAGGAAAGGAATAATAAATAGACTTTGCACGTGCGTGCCAAGCGTGATCAAAGGGAAGAATCTTGCCAGTAGCTCTTCTCAAACTCTACATCTGTCTCTGCTGCCAGGATGGGCTCCTTGCCCGTGTTACTCCATTTGTGCCATACCTAGGAGGCCGAGGCTAATCCTTGAAGTCTTTCCTGTGTCAGGTCAGCCTCTACCCCTGCGCGCGCGCACACACACACACACACACACACACACACACACCAGCCATGGGTATCTCAACCTCAGCCAAGCCCTGCTTCCTGGCAGTCTTGCCCGTCCACTAGAAGACACCAAGGAAGACAAAGACAGATGGCAGGTGCGTCTCTGAGAACCATGCCCTCCAGCCTATGACAGTATGAGAGTAGAGACATTTGCGCTAACAGGCGACACTTCTCTAGGTTTCCAGTTGTTGGTCTTTAAATTAGATTTCCAGGTGGCCCTCTCTGGGGTGGAACTCTCTCCGGTGTCTTAGGCGAAGATGTGAGCAAAATAGTTTATTTGGGAAGAAGCATGAGTGAGGGAGTGGGAAAGTGAGCCAGAGAAGAGAAAGAAGCCAGTAGAGGGCATTATTATCATCATCATCATTATTATTATTATTACTATTATTATTTTAATTCATGAGAGATAGAGAGGCAGAGACACAGGCAGAGGGAGAAGCAGGCTCCCTGTGGGGAGTGTGATGTGGGACTTGATCCCAGGACCCCAGGATCACACCCTGAGCCACAGGTAAGATGCTCAACCACTGAGCCACGCAGATGCCCCAGTAGAGGTGATTATTAAGCAAGGTCTTGTTGGCGGCAGCTGGGGTTCATTCTTTCTGGGGAACTCTGGGAGACCGTGTGGACGATGCCTCAGAATTATTCCACTTGAAAGTGCAGGGCTGGGTTTTGTCCGTCCATCATATTGGCTGAGGGTGTGTCTTAATCCATTTGGCAGTCATAGCAACCATACCATAGAATGGGAAGCTTAAAAAAAAAAAAAAAAGAATGGGAAGCTTATAAAAGGCAAAACGTTATTTCTCATGGTTCTGGAGGCTAGAAAGTTCAGGATCAAGGTATTAGGGGACTCGGTGTCTGGTGAGACCCTGTTTCCTGGCTCATGTGGTGGAAGGGGCAAAGGAGCTCGCCGGGTCTCCTTTATAAGGGCAGTATACCCATTCATAGGATCTGTACTTCCCAGAGGCTTCACCTTCCAATACCATGACCTTAAGGGTTGGGATTTCAACATTACAAATTTGAAGAACACAGATATTCAGTCTCTAACAGAGCATTCATTCTTGGCCCTGCCTGGAGCATCTGTCCTATGAGGACAATGCCCATAAGCAGAGTCGCAGCAGCAGGCAGTAGCTGCCTTCACAGGTAGAGATGAGCGTCAAGGACATACAGTGGGTCCCCAGTACCGTCTGCTCCCACTTCCTACAAGTTCCCAAAACTCAGGGCCCTAGACACGAGCCCAGCATTTGGCCATGGTTGGGGGGAAAGGAGATGTCAGGTACCCCTCCCTCCACCCCAGCCTCCCAGTGGGGAACCATGTTGAAACTGTTGAAATATTGATGGAACTCTAAAAAATACGTGGAATCCGCTAAGGAACTTGAAAAACATCAGTCACAGTTCTGTTTATTCGATGCCTCTCTAACCATGGCAAATTTTTCATCAGGAGAGAAAATTAAAACAAAGTAAAACCATGAGCACTCTCTCCTGGGAGAAGCCCAAAACTCATTTCTCTGCCTGTTTCCAGCCAGCCCCCTCAATGCTAATATCAAAATTTGTTTTAAAAAGCTCCCCTCTCCTTGCTTTTTCTTTTTTTCCCCCAGTGGGGCAGATCTCCATCCCTCTCTCATGAGACTGGCAGGCTGGGCTGGGGAAGGGGACGAACAGCATTTGGCAGCATTCTCTGCAGATGATCTCCCCCAGATGACAGAAACTGAGCTTCCCAAACCATCTTGGGAGGGTCCTGACCCTCTCCCCCTGGGCACCGCAGCTTGCAGCCTGCATAACCTTGCAGAAGCCGAAATCCCTGAAACTCCCTGGTCATAACAGGACCCACCTCTAGGGGGTCTTGTGAGAATTCAGTGAGCTAATAGAGGCACACACTGAGCACATGCATGTTAAGAGTCCCATCCTGGGGGTAGAGTTGGTGATTTCAGCCCCTCACCCTTTCCCTTCTTAGAGTTTTGGTCCAATGAGTCTCAGTGTTGGTGATCAATTCTCTCTCTCAACAGGCTATGAAATCTTTATGCAAAAAACCCCCCTGGTGGCCTGCCTGTGATTCCTATGCATGCTAGAGCCCCAAGGGGGGACCTTGCTGGGAGCCTGGCACATTTTCCCAGGAATCCAGAACGGGGAGATAATGCTCAGTCAAGCGCAACAGCCCCTTGGGATCTGCTTTTATCCCAAGATGACCCCAGCATTCAGGAGTCAGTATAAAGTGGAGCATGGGGAGAAGGAGAAATTCATTCCAACCAAAGGGGTCATGCTTAGACCACATCTGCATTATTCTATTTCTTCCTGGATGTCACACTCTGAGGGACACTAGCACATGGACATATTTTTGAGATGCACAGATCAACTGCTAGGCTGTGCGGGATGCGACATGTAGGTGGAACATGTGCAGAGAAGGGTGGAGGGGGCGGGGGGGGGAACTACTTACATTTCTAAAGCATCGAATGCAAGGGGCTCAGTAAATACTAATGAAATTGAACTAATGAGAATATTAAAACATAAGGCTGTGCATATTGGATCAGATCATTTGGCTGTGCATAATCATATTTTAGCAGCAGGTAACAGCTCAAGCTCTCAGGAATATAAAGCCCGAAATGGAGGGAGAAAGTCCCTTCTCTAGAAGGTTAACAGCTCAAGCTCTAAGAAATATTAGGCCTAAAACCGAGGGAGACATTCCCTTCTTTCAGGAGGCTACTGATAAACCACGGGACTCACAAAAATTGGCAGGCAGGAAATTACCACGTCTCTTCCTGCCTTCCCAGTGCCAGCCAGCATCTGCTGTCCTGCTCCTGGGACTTCCAGTTGTCCTGCCTATAGCAGCTGTCTCACGGGGACCAGGAATGTAGCCGGCTCCTGTTCATTGGTAATTCTATTTGCTTTGGCCAAAACATCAGAACAGAGGTGTTAGACGTGGTCCCTGTTTGAATGTAGCTCACATGGGAGACTGATTAGGGAATCTGAGCAGTTCGTGGTCATGAATATTCAGGGAGAGAGAAAAACAAACAGGGTTTGTGGGGCATGTAACTGAAGACAAATAAATACTCAAGCAGAGTAACGGGCATGGAGCCCGGGGATCATGGCAGCCACTTCACCAAGTGGACCCCCACAGGTGCCCTAGTGACATGGCACCTGGAAGGCCAAGGCCAGGGGCAGTCAGTCTTGTTTGCTGCTGTATTCTCAGCACCTAGCATGGTGCCGACACCCAGTGGGTCCTCGATAAAGATTTGTTGAATAAACAAAATAAAAGACCAAATGTCAGAAGCCCCCAGCCCCTTTCCTGAAGATGTTTTGTTTGTCATAAACAAGATTTTAATACCTATTAAAGTTAAGTGCTATGGTAAGCAGAATTCTACATGTGGTCCCCCAAGACCCCCCTACCCTGTTATTCAATCAAACAGGAATCTGGGCCCTGCTGTGAAGTGATTTTGCAAATGGAATTAAAGTCCCAAGTCAATCAACCTAATTGAGATTATCTGGGTGGGTCTGACCCAATCAGGCAATCCCTTAAAAGCAGAGTTTTCACCCCATCCCCATGCCTGCCCCCACCCCTGGTAGCAGAAAGGAAGTAGAGAGATTGACAACACACAAAGGATCTGACGTGGTGTAGCTGCTTTTGGGATGGAGTGGATGGCGATGAAGGACCCAAGAACAGCCTCTAGAGGCTGACATCACCCTGGGCCCCCAGCCAGCAGGGAAATGGGCACCCAGTCACACGCCCACAAGGAACTGAATTCTGGCAACACCACGAATGCGCTTGGAAGCTGATTTTTCCTCAGGGCTTCCACAGGGCCCAGCCCAGCTAACACCTTAATTTTGGCCTTGTAAGATCCTAAGCCCAGATCCCAATTGAACCTATTCTGACTTACCTATAGAATCGTGAGCTAAGAAACAGGTGCTGTTTTAAGCTGCAGAGTTTGTGGTAATTCGTTACCTGGCAATAAAAAACTAATACAAGTGTGAACATAAGAATCTAGATGTTTCTTTCCTGGCTTATAGTAGAGCATGGTGATTAGGGGCTTGGAGCCACACTTCCTAGATTCACATTCCATTTCTGCCACTTTCCAAGCTGGAAGACCTTGGGCAAGTTATTTAATTTCCCTGGGCCTCGATTTCTTCATCTGCAAAATGATGCTAATAATAGTACCTTCCTCATAAAGTTAAAATGACAACCAAATAAGCTAAAATAGCTGAAGTGCTAAAAGCAGTGCCTGGCATGTTGTACCTGCTTTATAAATTGTTTTGTTATTATTTGAAAAAAAATGCTAGAATCTCCCCCACCCAGCCCAGGACCTGGGGAGAGCTGGGCCCATACACCCATATGGCAGCCATCATCTGAAGCGGCCCTCTTTACCCACCAGTCCTGATTTTCTCCTGTCCAGCCATGTGTATTTCCAGCCTGGCCCAAGTAGGCATTTGGGCTTGCAATCCCAAATCCTAGATTGATGAGCTGGAGAGTCAGGCAAAACCTCAATTCTGACCTTCACCTATGAAGGCAGGCCAAGATCCTCATTCATTAGCTGAGTGGGCAAGTTTTCTCCTAAGCCTCTACTCAGTTTTTCTTTGGAAAGATTTAGATGGCTGGCTGGAGTTTGGCTTGAAAGAAAATGTGCAAGGACTCTTGTGGGTCTTTGAACTGAAGATCCCAATGGATGGAGGAGAAGTGGCCCATAAGGGCTCTTGAACATCTAATCCATTTGGGGCTGTCATTGCCTCCCTGCTTTATAAAATAAAGGACAACATGAAGCCTATGGAAGTTGCCATCCATCCCTCCGGTGGTCTCAGAGCCCAAGCCCACTAGACGCTCAGAACTGTGAGGGCTGGCCGCTCAAGGGCCCTCATGCCCCTCTCTTCTCTGGTCCTAAATGATCCCATGGCCCTGGAGCTTTGCCAAGAAGCAGGGGGAAAGTGCCACTTCAAGCTCGAAGCCATCTTTCTGTCTCAGCTCCAATTAGTCCAGAGCATTTGTGGAAGCTGTGTGTGTGAGAGACCAGCAGCAGGGCAAGAAAAGTGCCTTGCAGCCGGCGGGCAGATGGACGGGAAGAGGGCCAGCATTTGTTTTCAATCCAAAGGAGGGCCTAGGGTGGTGAACACAGGCAACTCCCATTCTATCTTGGAAGGGTAGTCTCTGGAGGCCAAGAAGAAATCCTTCCCTACTATATAATACCTCAGTTTCCCCTCTTGGATTCTATGACCCTTTCCAGCCTGTGAACATGGACTGGTGACAAGCAATTCTTCACTATCTGGTTTTCAGACTCAATTTGGAGCAAAAACAGGAGAGTAGACCAGTTGGCTGCAATCATCTCTCTCAATCTCTCTTTCTCTCTCTCCCTCCTTCCCTACCCCCTGCCCTTCTCTGTCCCTCTCGTTCTCATTCTCAGTTTTGTTCCTAGAACTCCAGTTTCTGTGTGGTACAAGAATGTTTTGAAATATTAGATGATGTGCCTGTTCTCTGCTCTTTCATCCTAGAACTTTTCTTTTGTCCATAGAGCCTGGCTACTCCAAGTGAGCTTGTTGGGCCATCAGCATTGGCATCACCTGAGAGTTTGTTGGAACGGTACAGTCTGCTCCAGACCTACAGAATCAGAAACTGCAGCTCAACAAGATCCCCTGGGAATTGATGTGCACATTACTGTTTGAGAAGCAATCCCTAGCCTAGGGGTCTTTCTCCTTAGCCCAAACAGCTAGAATGAGTCACCCACTGTGTTGTGGGAAGGCAGTCACCGTAGGATATAGATTAAAAAAAAAAAAAAAGGCAGGAAGTGGGGGGATGCAATTTGCTTATTGAGTTAAAAAAAAAACACAACACTATTTTAAAGCAAGGCAGAAATGTTTATATTCATACTTACAGAACACATATTCCCCCCACTGCCAGATAAATTAAACGATTCTACCCCTGGGAGGGAGAAGGAGAAGAGGGACCATGGACACAGGAGCTAAGTGAGATCAAGAGACTCTAGGTCTCTGGGAGTGATTCCATCCATTCTAGTGCCAGGGAGCCACATGGCAACCCAGTCAGTGCTCAGTTGCCCTTCTCAGGCCATCTGCTGGGGAACACGTATGGACATGTTGCCAGCCAATCATAGGGGAGGGCTGCAGCTCTTCTGTGCCCAGAGAATTTGCTTCAATCCCCATCTGACTGCCTACCACTCTTGTGAGCCCAGCCCCCCGGGGGAATGCAGTAGGAGCCCTAGGTACCTAAAGAGACATTGTGACCTGGATAAAAAGCTCCACTAGAACCAAGATGGCACTAGTGTATCTGGGTCTCAAGCCCTCGCCAAGTCAGGGATACCCCACCAACCCACCCTACGCTTTTGATTTGGCTTCCCCCTTTCATGGGCCCCTCATGTGAAGAGTTTCTGAAGCTTTCAATTTCACCCCTCAAGGAAGAAGTTGAGACAATGCAGTTAGACTTAAAGCATAATTAATTAAAGATTGTTAGAGCTGGGAATTACCTCAAGAGGTCATAAAATATAACTTCTTCTATCTGTCCATTTATCCTTCCTTCTTTCCTTCCTTCTGTCCATCCGTCCATCCATCCATCCATTCTTCCATCTAGTATTCCTTTACTTTGTAAAACGTTTATTGAGTATCTTCCACAAGTGAGAGATCATGTTAAGTACCAGCATTCTCATTCCTAGGCAAAACCAAATATAGGCCATGTCCTCAGGTAGCTTCCCTTCTAGTAAAAAGACTGTCACTAAACACCTGAGAGGCGCTACTAGGTGTGGTTCACTTAAGGTCATGCAGGTAATGACAGAGTAAGAGTTCTCTTAGGGGGTTGAGAGCAGGATTTAGGAAAATGGGGAATGAAATCAGCTTTTAAGAAGGAATAGATAAAGTTAAATAGAAGCCATAGGATTGCCTCTCAGCTATTTTACAAATGGGACCAGGTTGAACCTGTGATAAGAGCAGCACTTGCTAGCAAATAAGCCCGGATGTGACTAAGTATGTCCACTTTCTTATTTATGTTAATAGAACCCTGCCTATTGGTTTGTTTCCTTCAGCTACTCATCAGGTACCACAAAAAAGGGAACCATAGGATCCCTGAGCTTTGGAAAAGAGTAAAGGGTTGCTTCTCCAGGAGATAAACTGGGAGGATGGGTCCCTATAGAATTGCTTTGTTAGCAATTGCTAATGGTTGTTTACAATTTTGCTTTACATCAAGCAGTAAGCTAAACCCTACTTGCATGATCTCCTTTAACTCTTGCAACAACTTTAGAGTCCATTTCTATCATTTCTGCCATGTTTATAGATGCAGACACTGGGGCTTGGGAAGATTAAACAATTGGCCAAAAGTCACAGAACTAGTGAGTGGCAGAGCTGGGATCTGGATCCGAGGCTTTACCTGGGAAGGGAAAAAAGGGATAAGGAGGTAACACAACAGTCATCTCCATCCAGGGCCTGGTTACTCGGAGTCTAAGCAGCGCAGTCAGCCAGGGATCAGGCTCAGAGGGGCCCTGCACTTGGGGCGCTCAGGCTCTATAGGTGCCATCTTGAATTCCCAATAATTATATGCTTGATTTGGGGTTTCACAGGTCAGTTCTGATGGGACAGTAGAGCATGTGCTACAGTGGAACATGTGCTATCCTGACTCCTACTGCATCTCTACCTCTGTCTCTCCAGGATGAGTTCCCTGCTGTCTGCTCTTACACCCTCTGATACCCCAGAAACCTGCTTGGCCTCCACCTGCCTGCCACTGCCCAGTGCTGGCAACCATCTCCACCAGGGGCCCCTAAGTTCTGCCCAAAAATGTATTTTACCCTCTCTCCTGACTGACCTAGGGGCCAGCACCCAAATAGGCAGGATCAGGTCACATCTTGGGGCAGAGCAAGACACAACAGTGCCATGGCATGTTTGATAGGCAGCCGGGCAGGAGTGAGTGTTTTATGCATCCTGACCCAGACCAGATGTGTCCCAGCCAGAGGTGGCCTGTCCTCTGTGGGTTGGGGGTTGACTTCTACAGCTCTGGTTGGGACATGGGGGCTTCAGTCTGGTGGTTTCTGGAAGGGGGGAACCTGCTGGTGGGGAGGGATGGGGTGGTACATGCTTGCATGTTGATGAGTTGCAGGGTCCCAGGTGCCTGTGATGCTCTGCGTTGGCCAGGTGAGAATCCTCCTGCTGAGGGATGGCACATCAAACTACAAATAGACACACAAGGGGAGAGAGCCAGAGCCAGAGATGGACAGAATGGAAAAAGTTTTCCATTTTGGTGCCTTCAATGGCAACTTCTTCTTGATTTTTGACCGAGAGGCCCTGCATTTTCATCTTGTGCCAAATGTCACAAATGATTTAATGTGCACTTTTCTAATGACGGGGTAGAGAGGGGTCCTGTACTCACTGTGTCTCCAAGAGAACCTTTTCTCATTCCCTTGGTGGAGGGAGAGACCACACCTTTAAAAGGAGCTCCTGCCCACTTAAATCTCTGTGCTCTAACCTGGAACATTCTCTCGGGTTAGGTCTACATGCATTCCATCTATCAAGCCTCTTCCAGTTCATTCCCTGTTATTTGACTTAGTTTCAAAGGCATACATTTGAGTGTTTGCAAGGACTGTTTCACTTAATCCCCACAACAGCTCCACAATGTACATGGTACTACTATGCCCATTTTAACGTATGAGACTGAGGCCTGAGAATCCAAATCGTCAGCCTGTGACTGAGGATCTATCTGCTGCCTCTGTGCAGGCCCGGCTTTGCCTAGAGATCTCTACGTGATGAAACAGCCTTACTCCTCGTTCCCTTCTAGCCTCACAGAACCTAAGGTTCATGGATTTTTTTTTTCGAATGTCATTCGGAATGCACTTCTAGAGGGCCTGGGATCTGCCCTGGACAAGCGTTTTTGGAGTTGGAAGGAGCGGCCACCGGGCCTGGGAAACGCTTTCCTAAAAGAGGGAGATACTGGGAACTCATAAAATAAACTGTCCGAGGAATCTGTGGCTGGGCTGAGACGTTTCAAATACGGCCAGCAGGCAGCGACGTATGCCCGACTGGCCAGCTATTTACCAAGGGAAGTCTGCGGCAGGTATGCACACTGGAGACTTTCTTCCGCGGGTCTTTCATTGCCAAGAGACACCCTGAGAACGCAGAGGTTACAAGCCCTGGCACCCGAGAGCCATGCTGCAGAGCGCGAGCTGAACAGAGCGCTCTTTGCAAGGCCACGCCAGGATTACAGTAATTGCAGGCCGGCGGCCGGCTCTCTGGCGGCAGTGCCCAGTGGAGGCTGCCAGCTGGCCCTGCTAATTACCTGTCGCCCAGGATGGGGAGGGAACTTGAGAGAGAACTGAAGAAGCCCAGACAGAAGGCACTGGAGCGTGGCAGGTTGGCATCTCCGGGATCCAGGCCGCCCAGCCGGCCCCATGGCAATAGCTCTGCTGTTGCGGAGAATGACTTGGCATATTTCTCTCTTGTTCCTCCCAAACAGCTCCCTTGCTCGGGCCTGCCTGTCTCCCCTTCAGAGGGATGAACCTCTCCAGTCTCCCACGTTCCCCAAGGTACCGAGAGAATTGGCAACGATGGGTTTTTAGGCAGGCGCTCAGAGGGGGCGGGAGACAGAGGCTCTTTCTAGACCAGTGCTGTCCAATAGTAATTTAGTGTAAGCCGCAAATGTAATTTAAAAATGTCTAGCAGCCACCTCTTAGGGAAAAAAAAAAAAAAAAAAAGTAAAAAGAAACAGGTGAAATTAATTTTAATAATATATTTTATTTAATATGGTCTCCAAAACAGCATTTCAACATAAATGATAATCAACATAAAAAGAGTACTGAGATCTTTTCTTTGCGCCCAGTGTTCAAAATCTAGTGTGTTTGTTACATATCCAGCGCATCTCCATCAGGGTTAAGTGTCAAGAGCCACATGGGGCTAGTGACTACCAGGCACAGCTCCAGATGAGTGACAGAAATACAACTCCAAGATTATCATTGGCTTTCCTTGACCACATTTGAGTTTTGTACTCCAGCTTCCAGGCCTTCTTTTCTTCTGGGCTTCACATTAGATCCTGTAACTCTGTGTGTGGGCTGAGGGCCAACAGCGCTGATGTCACCAGGGAGCTCTTTAGAAATATAGAATCTTAGGCTCTAGCCCTGACCTTCCGGATCTGAACCCGCATCTCAACAAGTTCCGCCAAGTGATTTGTGTGCACAGTGAAGTTTTAGATGTGCTATCCTAGACTCATCTCTCTCTCCCTCAGGATTGTATTTGATGTTCACTTGATTCTCTGGCTACTTCGTTGTTTGGATCCCCTTGGCCAATGACTGAACCTTTGACTATTGCCAAGAGTAGATGACACCTACGTTATCTGCTACTGTCTCCAGGCTGCAGAACGTCAGGTGACTGGAGATTGAACAAATGAAAACCGTCAACTTGGCTACCATTCATTGAGTGCTTACTATGAGCCAGGCTCCATGCTCAGCACTTCTCTTGCATCGTCTCACTGAATATTCATTGACTTTAGGAGCCAGATGTGTCATTATACATCCATTCTACAGATGAGGGTGAGAGAGGACTGTCCACTTCTGGTGGGGTGAGCATGAAATCCTGGGTCTATCTGATTGAAAAGCTCATATTCTGGCCATGTTCAAAATCAAACTGTTTTAGCATACATGTAGTGGCTGGAAGGAGCATTTACTCTTTATTTTTTTTTAACATTTATTTATTTCAGAGAGAGAGAGAGCAGGAGTGGGAAGGGCAGAGGGAGAGAGAGAACCTCAAGCAGATTCCATGCTGAGTGCAGAGCCCAATGTGGGCTGGATCTCATGACCATGAGATCATGACCTGAGCCGAAACCAGAGTCAGGCACTTAACTGTGCCACCCAGGCACCCTAGAAGTGCTATTCTTGCTTGAAAATCTTGTTACTCTGATTTGTTCATTCTCCATGTTCTTCCTCACAATGGCTGCTATACACTTTGCTGTCCTCGAACCCCAGCTTCACCAACCACACCTTCTGAAAACATCTCCTCCTTCCTCCCCTTTCTAAGGAAAGTTCAAAACCATCACACATGAATGACTTCATTCTTCAAATCTCTGTGCATCTTTGCTAGGCCTTGACTTTAGCTCTGTTTCATGGTTCCCCCAAACAATCCCATGACTTCTGGATTGCGAGTTGGCTTCAGCTGGGAACCTTCTTGTGGAGGAGGAGAAACACTGCTGAGCCTACAGTAGTAATCCTGAGTCTGCTTGGCAATTGGCAAAAATTCACTTAGTCTTAGTTCACAACTTAGCATTCTGATCTATACCGACTCTTGGAGACTTGGTTAATGTGAGTCATTCTTCAAGCTGGGTCAGCTCAGGATGCACATCCCCCAAAGAGATCTGGATATACAAAGATGAAGATCCAGGTGAAACACAAAGTCATTCCTTGCCACAAGGGCCTAGCTGAGTTGACTGGACTTGTTCTCTTTCCTTCTCTCTCTCTGTAACAAAGGGGCTGTCTGATAGGGTTCCTAACATTTATCATTGGTTTAAAACCTTGCCACTCTAGTTTTAAAGTCCTTAGGATATGGGTATCTTGTACTCTAGTTACTAGCATAGAGCTTGTGTCTTTGAGCTACCCTGCCCCAGGGGTGAGGGAGCTGGGATTTTATTTTTAACTTATATAGCAACTTCTACTGGTAATTAGTTAAGAGCTGCTCAAAGGGGCAGCCCCAGTGGCTCAGAGGTTTAGTGCTGCCTTCAACCTGGGGTGTGATCCTGGAGACTCCGGATGGAGTCCCACGCCAGGCTCCCTGCATGAAGCCTGCTTTTCCCTCTGCCTATGTTTCTGCCTCTCTCTCTCTCTCTCTCTGTGTCTGTCATGAATAAATAAATAATAAAATCTTAAAAAAAATGCTGCTCAAAGGAGATTCCAGCAGCAAGAGAAAGCTCCCAGGAAAAGAAATAGAGGTGCTGGCAGTTGGAAATCCAGTCAGTATCACTGAATTGGTAAGGAAGAACGTTAAAGGTGAGGCCCGGCAGTGTATGACATGGTACACATTGGATCCATGACCCCTTCACCATTACTTAGTGAAGAGGAAACGAACAACATCTTACCCTTTAATGCCTAGTTCTTGAATTCATCTAAAGACAACTCTGGTGCTCATTTTTAACCAGGTATCACTCATACTTAAAAAACTGGAATGAGCTGAGTCATGGGAAGTTGACCCATATAGTGTGACTTGTTCCAGACCCTGACCCATAGATGCCTTTGGATAGATCACTGGAAAAGGCATGGCCCCACATCCCTCTCTGATGGTTTCATGGGTTTCATGATGGTTTCTGATGGTGGCTAGGAGGCTCAGCTGTAAAGTCAGGCTCTGTGGGAACGTTGGGATCCTATCCATCTCCTACCCCATGTTGTCCAGCTTGACAGGCCAAGCCTGGCTGGGCATAGACACACTGCAGCTCAAAACACCTGTTTCAAATACTTCAGTCACTTGCTTGCTATCTCTGTTCTGGGGGCAGATATGACTTTAGGGGAAAATAATCTATCCCAGGAGAAAGGATATACAATTATTTATCTAGAAATATAGTTATAGCTTTGGAAGGGACATTGTGAGGCAAGGTCAAGGACAGGAGATGCAAAAACCTAGCAGGAGAGGGAATGATAGTTTGGAAGGTTGGGACCTCATTTTGCTGAAATCAGTGTTAGTTGGGTCCATGTTTGGATCAGTTTTCTCTCTAGAATATTTATATTAACATTACTCTGTGGAAACACTCCATGCCTCTGACCTTTCAATCTTTCAGAGTGCTATTATGCATTCTGAGGAAATGAGAGGCAGCCATGTGGGGAAGAGAAAAGGGGAGGGGGAGGGAAAGATAAGAGGAAAAACAAGGTAAAACTGAACTGAAGATTGAAGAGCAAATTTGGTGCATCCTTTTAAAAACAAAACAAGGCAGGGCTTCAACTTATAACTTTTAGGGGGACAGAGTTCAGACAATAGCTTCCTTTTAAAAAAAATTATTTAAGTAATCTCTATATCCAATGTGGGGCTCGAACTCATGACCCCAAGATCAAGAGTCATGTGCTCTCTGGACTGAGCCAGCCAGGCTCTCCTAGCCCACAACAATTTCTAAGAGGATCCCGGATTCCCAGATGGATCCATGCAGATGCTGGGAGACCAGGTAGGAGGCTGCAAGCCTTATCTCACATGACAGATGAAGATGGCCTGGAGTAGGATAATGTCAGGGCTGATGGGAAGCAAGGGATGGAATCTAGATACAAAGGTTTGTGCAGAACTGGCATATCTGCTGTGGATTGGGAGTAGTAAGTAAATGAAAAGAGGATCAAGGATGACTCAGAGATTTGTAGGTTGAGCACCTAAACAATAAGGATTCATACAGCTGGGGCATCCTATCTCCTATGTTGTATCTAGCTGCACTTGACCCTTGGGCTCTTCCAACAGTACCCAGGAAGCCCCAGGTCCAGAAGCCAATCCCAGAGATCCTGAGACAGGATCTCTACTGGATATATCTTCTTGCTCCCAACAACGGACACCAGCTCTGACTGCACAGGATATTGTGAGTTTAATTGTAACGTCTTCCTCAATACCTAACCCTCAGCACCTCAGATTGTGACCTTATTTAGGAACAGGTACTTTACAGTGGTACTAAAATGAGATTACTAGGGTGGGCACTAATCAAATATGACTGGTGCCTTTATAAAAAGGGGAAACAAGGACACAGAGTCAACTAGCTATACACAGAGGGAAGACGATGTGAGGGCACACAAGGAGAATGCCACAGGAAGACGGGATAAAGTGACACATGTACAAGCCAAGGAACAACAGAGGCTGCCAGAAGCTTAGAAAGGAGCATGGAACAGATCCCTTCCTAGCATAATCAAGGAAAGCATGGCTCTGCTAACACTGTGATTTTGCTCTTCTGGTCTCCAGAACTGTGAGATAACAGATTTGTGTTATGGTGAACCACTCAGTTTGTGTGTCTTTGCTATGCAGGCTAGTACCCTCATACAGAAAGGATAGGGAATCAATCAGAAATAGCTCTCAACCCAAGTCTGATGGGAGCTGGTGGACGAACACCCTAACCTAGGTCTCTTGCTTCCCTTAGGTGGAGAAACTCTGAGATGTGGGCTCTACACCATTTCCAGGGTTCTTCAGTGGGATTTAGCTCCAGTCACCCAGAGAGTAAATAGCGCCATAGCAATAACCCATGTCTTTTTCCTATGTTCCCTTCTTGCTTCACATCTCCGCTTCACCAGTGTTTCTGAGATCTCCCAAATAAACAACTTGCACACCTATGCTTGTCTCAAGTCTACTTCTAGGGGAACCCAACCTGAGTTGGGAGTCACTCACGGGCAGCTAATTCCTGGTGTCCCAGCTATACGGCTTGCTGCTTCTTCAGAAGGCCATCCTCCACCAAGCCTGGCTCTTGAACATTTCTGCACAATCTATCATGGATGCAACAGTACATAAAATGGCTCATCTATATAACAAACAGATATATGGTGGCTTGATCACCTATGACTTTCAAGACTAGATCCTCAAAGACATTGCGGCTTCCTTTCTCTCGAGGGTCACTCATTGTGGGGGAACCCAGCTGCCACGTCATGGAAACACATCCAACAGTCTGTGGAGAGGCCCACATGTTGAGGAGCTGAAGCCTGCCACCAACAGCCATGTGATCTTCCAGCCCCCAGACAAGCCTTCAGATGACCACAGCCTCAGTGACATCTTGACTACAAGTACAAGAGACCCTGAGCCGGAAGCCAGCTAAGCCACTCCCAAATTCTTGATGCACAGAAGTTGTGAGACTGTACTGTCTATTGTTTTAAGCCACTGAATTTCAGGGGTAATGTGTCAACCTAGCAGTGAGATAACCAAAACACCTATGCACATTTTGATCATTAGTGGGGGTGGGAGAAAGAACAAGAAGAATTCATCAGTATTTCAGGGAGTGAACGCAACAGAAATCAATATTTCTTGCCTTATTCTCTATCAAATCAAGGTGCCATACTGGGGATAATTTACAATATAGAGAATTCTCATGGAAGCAGAATTTTCAGGCTGAGCAAAAATTCAGAGAGCAGAAAAATCTTCATTATAAAATAATAGATAGACCTAGGTCGAGAGAAAGCAAGTGATTTTCCTAAAGATATCATATACATTTTAGAGGGATCCGCATCTGACTTTGAGGCAACAGGCAAATTCTGAGAAGTTGTGGATTCTAAGAAACTCCAGAAGTCTACATAGTGATTTTTCCTGCACCAGCACTGAGGACTCACAGATATATTTACAATTTCCAAGAGATAAAACTGCCCGTGGAATTCCAATAGAGGATCAATAGGTAAAACTGATTTGTTTTCTCTTTAAGGAAAATTATTAGACTCTTTCCTTAAACAAACCATAAGTCCTGCCACACAGACAGAAAGTAAGTGTTGACTCATATCCAGCTACTTCTGCAAACAATTGGCTTGCCATCTGACTATTCTAGCCTTCAAAAAGAAGATTGGTTGAGGATAAACCTATGAGCTGGAGATGCCCTACAGTGGCTGCCTACCTATTGGGCTTTTTCTCCAGCTCTTGAAAAGATTTCTTTTCAGAAGCAATAATAAGGGTTGGTCTTACTTTGTGGAGTCCCAGATAATGTCAGTCGGGTGAAGTCCAATGCCTATACGACCCATAGGAATTTTTTAAAGCCAACCAGACAGCTTTAGTACCAGCCAGATACCCAGAAATACTTCAGAAAGAAACCTTTTTCAAAGGCATGCTCTCTTTTCTCTCCTCTGCAACATCTTTTTATAAATAGTAATAGTCCTGGAGTTTTATAAATGTGACTTTCATACACAATTCTATGTGACCTAGACTGCCTTCCTCCTCCACCCAACCAGGTACCACTCTTTCCTTGATCACTCCTTCCCAATTATATTGACTTGTTTCGTAGTTTCTAAAATGAAATGGATTCTTTCCTACCTCAGGGCCTTTGCACTGTTATTCTTGTCATCTGGAATGTTCTGATCTCCTGACTCTTAGATGCAGTTCAACGTTCAATGTCTCAAAGTTTAAGTCTCAATTCAAATGTCCCTACCTCAGAGGAGCCTTCCCTGCTGACTGTGGGCACCCTTCCCCCTTTCTATCTGCAACGGCCAACTTAGGTAAAATCCCTAGTGAGTCAATGAAAACTAGTCTCACTGTTGCTGGGAAGGTATTTTGTAGAAATGATTAGGTCTGTGGTCAGTTTCCTTTAAGCAATAAAGGTTGCCTTCTGGGGGATCTCTGGGTGGCTCAGCGGTTTATCATCAGCCTTTAGCCCAGGGCCTGATCCTGAAGATCTGGGATCGAGTCCCATGTCGGGCTCCTTGCAGGGAGCCTGCTTCTCCCTCTGCCTGTGTCTCTGCCTCTGTCTCTCTCTCTCTCTCTCTCTCTCTCTCTCTCTTTCTCTCTCTCTCTGTCTCTCATGAATAAATAAATAAAATCTTTTAAAAATTAAAAAAAAAGGTTGTCTTCCATAATCTGTCCTGAGCCAATCAGTTGAGGGGTATTAAGAGCAGCTCTGAGTTTTCCCTGAAGAAGAAATTCTGCCAATGGAAAGCAGGTTCAGCTTGTGCCTGAGCCCCAGCCTACCCTCCCGATGGACTTGCCTGTCCAGCTCCTATAATTGCTTATGCCAATTCCCTGCAATAAATCTCCAAATACAGATATCCTGTATAGGCCTCCCGGTGGAACCCTGAATGATACACCATCCCAGTTACTCCACTTACTTCCTCAGTACCGCCTGACTGAGGAAATAAAAACGCAGGATGCAATTTTGGTAAATACACCTGAAAAAGTGGTTTTTAAAAATCTGATATTTAAATTTAACTGGACAGCCTGTATTTGATCTGGCAACCCGGGAGAAGAGCAGGTGACCAAACAGGAGGACACCAGACTCACCCCATCCCACGTTTACAAGTAGATATCATTTACCTCCAGGTAAATAACCTGGAGAGTGATCTGAAGACTAGCAGAACAAACTCCACAACTAAAATGTAGAGAAGCAAAAAAATAAAATAAAATAAATAAAATAAAATAAAATGTAGAGAAGCAGCAGCATCTGAGAGGTTAGGAAGGGCTGGAGGGAGGGATTACAGGGTTGGGGGTGGTGGTGGAGGGGAAGCAGAGAGGGGAAAGCAGCAGGGGTTCCCTGGGAGAAGATGCATCCCCAGGACTTCTGGGTTGCAAACCAGATGGCCTGGATTCCCTGACTTTGTATAACCAGCCGCCCGCCCGTGGAGCCTGGAACTTTAAGTGCCCTGACTCAGCGCTGGGCAAGCCAGGAGGGCAAGTGACCTGACAACCCTACTTGTCACAATTTGAGCTTACCTCCTTTACGGATTTGCTTGTGTGCTTATTACAGGTCTCCCCCATCTAGCAGGGAAGCTCCGGCAGGGGACTTGCCTGGAGAGTTTGTGGCTGTTATCTTTAGTTCCTGAAATAGTGCCTGGCACAGAGTGGAGTGGGTATTTAATAAATATGTATAGAGGAATGAATAAATGAATGAATTTATACTATCTGCACATTCATGCTTTCTGCTTTGAGAGCTCCAAATCATCCTTCACTCCCAGAAATCAGGTTTCAGTTCATGAGCAGCTGAATGGGTGGAATCAAAGCGTGTGGTCTTCCTTTCCACCTTGCTACTGTGATTGCCCAGGAGAGTATTAGTTAGTGTGATTATTTGACTGTTTTAAGAGCGCTTGGATCTTATTATTTGGGAAAAATGAGCAGAATATGGGGAAACAAAAGTGCTGATAGCAATGATAAGAGGCTTGTCTCATAAACTTAGTATAATCATGATGACGATGGAAATCGCAAGGCATGCCAAATACAGCAAATCTTCAGGCCCTATCAGAAGCTTACAGAACTCAGACTGCTTGGCTGTTCAATTATGAATGGAGAAAAAAGAGCAATAATCAGAACGTGCACGGAGTCCCACAGCTCGTCACTGAGGACTGGCTGAAAGTCAAATGAGGAAGTTTTTCTTTTAGCATCTGGAGGCAGAAACCACTTTCAGGAAGTGAATCTATTGTTTGATGTGGGGCACTGGCCTTCTGTTCTGCCTGCAATTTAAGCCTCTGTTCAAGTGGCACCTCTTCCCTGTAGACTTTCCAGATGTCCATCAACCCACCCCCAAGGGCCTTTCTCTCTTTCTCTTCCCTGTGGAAACGTAGGTTTTGCAACCATGTGAAACACATGTTCTCACTTTCACTTATATTTTAGTTACCTGCTTATGACTCCACTTCTTCTTTTAGATAGCAGATGCCTTAAAAGTAGGGAATATTTTACAAAACCTCTTCCCCCCCCCCCCCCGCCCCAATACACACAGAGCCTTGTGTACAAAGTTCCATGGTGGA
Organism: Canis aureus; assembly: GCF_053574225.1. Lineage (NCBI taxonomy): Eukaryota > Metazoa > Chordata > Mammalia > Carnivora > Canidae > Canis > Canis aureus. The sequence goes on along the minus strand of NC_135629.1, from coordinate 21,077,019 downwards.
AATCACTCTGCACTTAAAGCTGAAAGGCCTGGGTTCAAATTCCAGCTCTGCCCTTTGAAAGCTGTGTGCCCCCTCTGACAAGTCACTGCAAGCCTCTTGGGGGCGCAGTTTCCTCTTCTGTCAAACAGGGAGGCGAGTACAGTACTTAGAGGTCCTATTGATGTAGATTTCCGCAGAAACAGGAATTGGAAATGTTGGCTGAATGAGTATCTATGTGGGCCCAAAAATCTTCACAAGAGTTGGAAGAGAATATAAAACTCAGGTTTGTAAAAAGGCAGGGATGTCTCTGGATTCTGGTGGAATATGCCTATCAGCCCTATTCCTACCCATCTACCAAGGGAGACTGAAAGTATCTCTTCCTGAAAGAATTCTATTCTGCCTGCTCTAGTGCCTGAAACCTCCACCACTCCCCAGGACACCTGGTTTGCAAATGTCTATGGGCTGAAGCATCTGATATCTATGGACTCTAGGCTGGAATCAGTGTATGTCCAGCCCAGCTAAACGGAGGTAAAGTGGTAGGTAAAGTGGAGGTGAAGAGAAAGCCGTGCATTGGAGGCCGGGAGACAAGTGCTTCTGCTCCAGCTCTGCGATCTACCACCTATTCGGTCTTCTGCAGCCTTCTCTAATTCAACGTCTCTTACCTTGTTTCCTCACTTATGAAGCATGCCTGATAACCACACCCACCCTCACAGGACTGATAGGACACGGCTTCTCAACCTTAGCACTATTTACATTTTTGTCTGATCATTCTTGCAGGGGCTATCCTGTGTTTAGCAACATCTCTGGCCTCTACCTACTAGAGGGAGCCAGTAGCCTCCTCAGTTGTGACAACCAAAAACACTTCCAAATATCACCTTCGGGACAGCATCAACCATTGCTAAGAATCACTGGAGTAAGATTCTGATGCTTCTGTGCCCCTCTCTCAAGGACCCCTGTAATTATATTGGGCCCAACAGGATAATCTCCTTATCTCAAGATCCTTAACTTAATCACTTCTACAAAGTCCCTTTTACCATGAAGGGTAACATACTCATAGGTTCTGGGGATTAGGATGTGGATATCTTTGGAGTGGGGCATCATTCAACCTACAGCAATCTACTAACTGTCCCCTAGTATCTGCCTCACAGGCATTTACCCCATTCCTAGTTCCCCAAAACAGCATAACTCAAGTCCAGAAACTCATCTAAGTTTCGTTAGCTCAAAAGTCTCAGATCTCATCCCCTAAATCATCTAAATGAAGTGTGGGTGTGACTCTTCATATGATCCATCTAGGGGCATAATTCCTCTCCATTTATGAGTCTGTAAAATTGGCAAACAAGTTATCTATCCCTTGTGGTTTAGAACCCCCTCGGGATACCTTACACACATTCTTATTCAAAAAGGGAGAAAAGGGAAAGGAAAAAAGGACCCCCTGGTCCCAAGCAATTTCTAACTCCAATTGCGCAAAATCCATCAGGGAGCCAAGAGCCTGGCTCCCAATTCTGCCCTGAAGCCCATGGCTCTGCTCTCTTCTTCTTTTTTCTTTTTTAACTTTTTTTTTCTTTTAAAGACTTCACTTGCTTATTTGAGAGATAGAGCATGAGAGGTGAGAGAGGGGCAGGAGGAGAAGCAGGGAGCCTGATGGCAGGCTCGATCCCAGGACCCTCAGATCATGACCTGAGCTGAAGACGCTTAACTGACCCCTACCCTCTCCTTCCTTTTGCATGACAGGTAGCATTTGTTTGCAGCTGACTAGTTTTATCAGCCTGTTTCCTGCTAATAAAATTTAGAGGGTCTGATAGTCTTCTTTCACTTTATTCTCCTCATCCTTTCAATCAGAGCTGCCAGTATTTCTGCTGATGGAATACTCTACAAAGTCTGGTAGATCTCCTATGTATGTCACAGGGATTCACTACATTTGGCTCTCAGGCCAAATCTGGCCCATTGTCTCTATCTATAAATAAAGTTTTATTGAAACAAAGGCACACCTGTTTCCTTATGCATTGTTGATGGCCAGGCTACTATTACAATCCAATAACAGAGTGGAGTAGTTACAACAGATACCATATGACCTACAAAGCTGGAATGCTTTACTGGAGCCCTTAACAGAAAGTTTGTGGATCCTGGGACACAGTAGAAACTTAAAAAAAAAAAAAAAAAAAGACAGGTTTGGGTGGGTTACAAAACCAGTGCCACATGGAGGGGGTTAGTGTTTCAGAGGTGGTTGTGGGAGGTGGGAGGAAGAAAGTGAGAGGAGGTGAGGACTGAACAAAGAGGACAGCACAAAGTTGAAAAGTAAACTTGATCTTGGTTATGCGGCCTTGGAAGCCCAGAGCCAGAGTCCTGAGCAGTAAAAACACAATGAGGCAAAGTAGTCGACCAAAAGAACGTAAGGCAAGAAACCCAAAGTGGGCTCAACTGAAACAGAAAAATCACAACCAGAGCGGAGCATCCAGTCCCTTAATTTGCAGGAACCACGTGGCTTCCTTGTCCTCCTCCCTCCGACGAGTATTCTGCTGTGCTTACACATTGGGCAGCACTAGCTTAATTCTCCGGGCCAGCTTCAGGCTCCTAATAAGCCTCTCGCCTTTGCTTTTACTCAGTGGAAACGAGAGCACGCTGAGGGTGAGGTCTGTGTGTGGTTTTGGGGGCTTGCACAAAAAGACAGCTTGATTAGCCTTATTTAAAATATGATTGCTCCTTGAATCCCTGTGCATAAATCAACTCGAGGTGATTGTGACTGTCACAGGCCCCCGCTCGCCTGGTTACCCGTTCAGAGTGTGCTTGCGCTGAAACAAAGCAGGACAAATTAGAGGCAAAGACCCACTCGGGGTCCTAGACGTTAATAGAAACTGATTTTCCCTTAAAAAACAGCTCACTCTGGGAGTTGTAAATAGGAAGAAATAAACTACTCAAAAGAAGCTTTGAGAGCACGGCCTGGAGCAGGCTTGGCTATTGGAATGGAACCGGTTTGGGGTTTGGGGTTTGGGTGGAGATGGCATGTCAAATTTTGCGGTTACTCCCTAAACACACACAAACTGTTTCAATATCAGATTTGAATATGCTGCAACTCCCCCACTCCCACTGCCACGGCTCCTCCCCAAACAGCTAAGCCAAGAGCCCAGGACAGTTTGCTCTCTATGCTGATAGACTTTCTGGGGTTAGCAGGCAATGTATTCTATTTCAGGAAATCAGACCAAATAAAAATCATTCCAATTAAAAAGCGCCACTGGGCAAATAGAACAGCAAGTGCCCACCTCACACAAAACAGATCAACCACAGAGTTCAGCCTTTCATATGTGTTGTTGATGGCAGAGTGGCTGCCTAGAGTTTATTCAACGGGATAAAAGTTGCCTGGTAATTTGCACTGAGAGGACTTTTCTCCTACACAGCCATCACAAAGTATTTTGATGTGCTTATCACTTACAACAGCCCAGAGGAGGAAAGGAATCTAAAAGTGATTTTGATTTCGAATACTATAGAACCTGGTAATTATATGGCTTATTAATGCTGAGCCTCAGATAATACCTGATACATTTTGAGAAGCACACACACACACACACACACACACACACACACACACTTGCAGAGTCACCACTTAAGCCCCTGAATATGCTTCAATAAAAACTTGAAATATGGGGCGTCCTGTAGGGGTAACTCATCTTATTGAGGGAGTCAGGTTCTCAATTTTCACAAAAATAAAAATTAGCTACAGTTAGCTTTTGGAAAACCCCTCCAATGCCCACAAGTCCAGCAAGATGCTCAACTGTGAGAGGCTGGAACTCACCTTCCAAAGTGTCCATCGTCCACTGGGTGGGATGAGAGCAAGGGTTGGCTGCACTGCTGAATTATCATTCCCTTTGCTTGCTCCCTTTGTTGAGGACATAGGGGTGAATTCACTTTGGTCAGATATGTAGGTTATTTAGCATTAGCTTGATGAACAATCCCAGGAGTGTTAACCCCCACTACCAACATGAAAAGTACGAGGGTGCTTCTTGTAGGAAAAGTTCCTGATCACCAGCGTTCCCACTACCTAATGATGAAAACCTTCCATTTTTTCATCAAGAACACTACCAGCATCTTCCATCACTTTTTGTTTCTTTTTCCCTCCTAAACAGACTGACTTGGCCATGTGAAGATTAATAAACCTTTGCTCTCTTTTTCCCTCTCTCTCGTTAGCATTTCCAAATGTAATGCTCAAAGCTTCCCATGGAGACAGTGCCCTGAAATTTCAGACACCTCCCAAAGACTCCTTCCTACGCCAATGTCAGCATTTGAGTATGGAATACGCAATTTCTCCGGCACAACCTGATTTCTGCAAGTTAGAAGGTGATGGGTGGATATATGAACTTTGTTTTTCACTCTTTTAATTAAAAGTGCCAGGAACCAACTCAAAGCTTAAGAAAAAGAGGCAAAAAATTTTGACTCATGCAAATGAAAATCTACCTGTAGTATCAGTCTTGGGATTCTAGTGACAGAGATGATAAGCATCTCTTCAAGGGTTGGGTTGTTGTTTCTCTATGGGTTGGCCTGGCCTCATTCCCTCCTGTGACAAGAGGATTCCTCACGGTTTAGGGGTTTGGTGAACAGCATGCTTTACTCAACACCAACACTCAACACCAGCTTGGCTTAGTGCCCCGAGGGAGAGAGGGTCTCTCTTCTGATGTCCACAGATGAGTCCCACAGAAGGATTCTGAAGGCTATGCTGGGTCACGTGCCTCCTCAGCCCACTTGGGTGGGGGGGTGCAGATTTGGCTCTGTGATTGGCCAGACTTTGATCTGGTGCCCACCCTGGGGCCAGAAGGACAGACCAAAGAGTTTGGCAGCTTCACAAGCACCATATGGAGTTCATGGTGACAAAACAATTTCCCTAAGAAAGCTAAGGGGAGAGGGCAGGTATAATATAAAGGAATGCTGAGGAAGAAACAGCCACCATTCACCTCAAGGTCATACAAAAAAAATAAATAATAACACAAAAGTCTGTCTCATACCTACAATCCCACATGCAACTGAACATCTTAATGACCCTGGTGTTCAGCTAACTTCACCGGCATTATTTATGACGTCACCCTGCAACTAGTCTGTGTCATTTTAGCAGGTGGCCTAAGCGGTCAGCCCTGACCCAAAATCTGTAACTTGGAGAAGGCAGGAACGTGGTGTTTCTCCCCATTCCAGGATCTACACTTCATAAGTCAGGGTTTTGCAAGTTTTATAATTATAGTGGTTTACCCTTAAAACAGAAACAGAAACCCAACGCCATAATTGCTTGCTGTACTTGTAGCAATTTCTCCCGGCAGCTCCACGTACCACCTACATTATCCATCATCTACCACAGGGTGGATTGAACATTTGCAGAGCAAGCATTCTGCTGCCATTCCCGGCAGCAAGTCACCAGCCAGAGGTCACAAGAGTCTCTATTCCTTTCTCTTCCTCCCTCCCTGGAAGTGGCATCCTTGGGCTAGGAGCGTCTGCATCACCTAGGAACTTATCTGAAATGCAAATACTTGGATTCTGTCCCAGACCCACTAAATCTGAAAAGGAGAGTGGGGCAGCATGGACTTGTTTTAACAAGCCCTGGACTTGATTCTGATGCTAAAGTTTGCCCAATCCTGCCTTATATAATGCTCTATTGTCAGAGTGACCTCAGACCCTGCACACATATGCTTTGTCTTTTAGTTTCCTGCTCGAAAACTTCCAGTCATCTACAGAATAAATTATATTCCCAGTTTAGCCATTCAAAGACCTTAGCAATCTCATCCTCCAAATTTACTGCTCATTAGTGTGTTTATTGTTATGCATCTTATTTAGTGAGCACTTACAATGAGCCAAGCCCCCTACAAGGTCCCTAACATATGCCGTGTATTAGTCGGCTTGGGCTGCCATAAGAAAATACCATAGACTGGGTGGGTTTAAACAACAGACGTTTATATTCTCATAGTTGTAGAGGTTGGAAGTCCAAGAGCAAGGTGCAAGCTGATTGGCTTTCTGGCGAGACTTCTCTTACTGGCTTGCATTCCTCTGCCTTGTTGCTGTGTCCTCACATGGCAGACAGAGCAGGATCTTGGTCTCTTCCTCTTCTTATAAAAGCCACCCTCATGAACCCATCTAACCCTAATCACCTCCCACAGACCCCTCTCCCAAATGCCGTCACATTGGGGGGTGGGGGTAGAGCTTCAATATATGAATGGGGGGGGCACACAATACAGTCTACAGCATGCTGGTTCATGTAAACCTCCCACCAAGCCTCTATTCTTGAGTCCAAGGACTGCTGAGAAAACTAAGGCTTAGAGAAGCTAGGGAAGCTGTCCAAGACCACAGTTAGTAGGTAGTGGTGCCAGAGTTCGGTCTTGCTGTGGTCCTCCATCCCACACAGGGCGTCCAGTAGACCATTCTATCCATGGCTGCCCACTTTTCTAGACACATCTCATGCCCTCTTTCCCTGATACCTTGTTCATGGCACTCCCCCACCTGAGTCGCCTCCCCACACATTCCCCTCCATTTGTTTAAATGCATAGAGTCCTAGAAGACAAATCCATCTTCACCTACTGTCCCAACCAGAATGCTTTCCTTTTTATGTTTTTTCCTTTTTCTTGCAGTGACTTTCTTCATTCTTTTCCTCTTCTAACTCTGAATCCTTTTGCTCTTCACATAGCTATTTGCATATCCTGAGCAGTGTACAAGTCCCCAAAATTCCTTACTAATTTCACTTCCAAAAGCTCAGTGGATACCCTCATGGACCATTACTAATAAAGATTATTAGCATTTCTAAACATTTTGGAACTAACTGCCACATTCTAGCTATTATAGACTAGCTATTATAGACCAACATACTGTCTGGAAGGAGGTAATGACTTCAAGCAAGCAAACTGAAACAATGGGCAAAAAGTTCATCTGGCCAATAGTTTTCAAATATTTTCTTTTCTTAAAAAATTGTTTAATTTTAGGGATGGTGGAATCAAAGCAGTAACAGGACAGGGTACATTAGAAGGAATAATGTGTGAGACCACTGCCAATGGTGAGTTCTGATGTGAGAATGACATATATTAATATAAAGCAAGGATCGGCAAATTCCATCCTAAATCATGATCAGTGGGAGGGCTTGTTTAAACACAGGTTACTGCTGCCCCCAATCCTCCCTTCTGATCCAGGAAGGCAGGATGGGGCCTGAGAATTGGCTTTCCAAATCAGTTTCCAGGTGATGCCTATGCTGCTGGTCTAGGAACCACACTTGTAGAACCACTGATCAGAACAGAAAGTCCTCCTTGTTGTTGGAGATATTGAGGTGGATGGGCATATATCATTCAAATGCTTTGTCAACAAGTAACAGAAAACTTATCTAAACGTAGTTTGGATGATAGGCATTACAAGAAGTAGATCAGCAAATGATGATGTGATATATTTCTGTCCTACCATTGCCATCACATCCACTCAGCTCTTGGGCTTGCCACCTTGTTATTTTTTTAAAATATTTTATTTATTTATTCATGAGAGACACACAGAGAGAGGCAGAGATACAGGCAGAGGGAGAAACAGGCTTTCTGCGGGGAGCCCGATAAGGGACTCGATCCCAGGACCTCAGCCAAAGGCAGACGCTCAACCACTGAGCCACCAAGTTGCCCCGCCACCTTGTTATTACAAGGCGGTTGCCACAGTCTCAGGTATCACATGGGAACCCAGTAACATCTGCCTGAAGAAGAGAAGGGTTTTATTCCATGTGTCTCTTTTTATTCAGAGCATTGTCTCTCCAAGAGCGTCACAGCTGATAACCCACTGGCTATGAGAGCCACCTGACCTTCCTTGTTGGCAAGGGTCATGAAACTACCACAATCAATGAGAAAAAGCAACATCCCCTCGTAACATGGAACAGTGAACTCTTGAATTTAAGCAGGTGCTGTGGACTAGGAGGAAGGTGGAGTAAGGTCCTTAAGGGAGGTAACTGACAGCGTCAGCCACAATCCCCCATTCACCTCCTCTCTGGGTGCCACTAGGGGAAACACCTAATGCAAGGAAGCAGGAGAGGGCCAAAGTCTGGCAGGGCTTCCTAGAACGCTGCATTGGAGAATGTCTGTAGCGTACATCTGTGCTTCTCCTATCCAGCATCCAACTCCACCCTTCTCCAGAAGCATCCAAGTTTCTGCTGGGAACCACTCCATCCCCCTTTTAGACAGTCTCAGTGGATTGGCCAAGCAAGGTGTGCTGACCCCACCTGGCCTTCCCCGTCATCCAAGCCTGACCAATCTGAGTGTCTCTTCTAAGGATCTTAACCTTGCATAAAGTGATATAAGAATAGAACATAGTTAGAGTCGGGAGGTGTCCTCCCTTTCCAGAAAGACAGAGTAAGTCTTTAGCCCTTATCATTCTCCTTCTCCTCACATCTTTTAGCTACAGATGCCAGCGTTCCATTGGCACTGTACGTGCACACCCTCATCTAATCTTGGTGATAACCCTATGGGGGTGAGTACCACTACTGCAGTTTTACAGATGAAACAACTGAAGGTTATGATAGGTTCAGAGCTAGTAATTGGTAGAGCTTGGTATTGAATTCACACCTATCAAATTACAAAGCCCTGTCTTTCCTACAATTTTACATTATCAAGAGGCACAGGGTTCTCCCCCAATAGCACAGTAAAATGGCTGAAGGTATTTTGTCCCTTTTCTCTCTGTCCACATACCCAAGTGTTTTAGTATCCACACCACACTGTTGTCTAATCTAGGCTTGTTAGGACTGGGTAGTATTTCACAATCCCCCAAACATCTGTTATTTTTGTGATCTTTCCCCCTGCTTCTGATATCAACAGAGCTTTTCCGCAGTTCAGGAGTTAATTCAGCGCCACCCCTCCCTTCTCCCTCAAGGGATGGATGGTGTGACATTGTGATTTATAATAAGATATGTGTATTGGGTCAGCTTCCCTTTTCTGGCACAGAGCTCCTAAAACCCTTGGAATTTCCTAAGTGATGAGAGTGATAAAGGTGTCTTTTGTTATTTTAATGAGGTGACATTTGGAAGACACCTAAGGATTGGGGGGTGGGGTGGGGCTGGCTGCCAGGAGAAAAAACCACGTGATTAGAGGGTTGGAACTTTGAGCCCCCACCTCACCTCTCCCCTTCTGGGGAGGGAAAAGGAACTGGAGAGGGAGTGCGATCACCAGCAGCCAGTGATTTCACCAGTCATGCCTCTGTGGTGAAGCCTCCATAAAAACCCAAAAGGAGGAATCTGGAGAGCTTCCAGGTTAGTGCGCTTGTGGAGTTGCGGGGAAAGTGTCACATTTGCTCAGAGAGGGCAAGGAAGCTCTGCATCCTCCCGTCATATCTTCCATATGCATCTCTTACATCGGCTGTTTCTGAATTATATCCTTTCATAATAAACTGGTAATCTAGCAAGCAAAAGGTCTTTTTGAGTCCTGTGATCCTCTCTAGCAAATTAATTGAACCCAAAGAGAGGGTCGCTGGAACCTTCAGTCTAGAGCAGGTAGGCCAGAAGCATAGGTGACAACCTGGACTTTTTTTTTTTTTAATTTTTTTTTTTTTTTTGGAGTTCAATTTGCCAACATATAGCATAACACCCAGTACTCATTCCACCAAGTGCCCCCCTCAGTGTCCGTTACCTAGTCACCCCAACCTCCTGCCCACCTCCCCTTCCACTACACCTTGTTCACTTCCCAGAGCTAGGTGTCTCATGTTTTGTCCCTCACTGATATTTTCAATGATTTTCTCTCCTTTCCCCTTTATTCCCTTTCACTAATTTTTATATTCCCCAAATGAATTAGACCATATAATGTTTGTCCTTCTCCAATTGACTTATTTCACTCAGCATAATACCCGACAACTTGGACTTGTAACAGTCGTCTGAGGAGTGCTGCCCCAGCGGCTGACTGAATGTGACCATCACTGACAGCACCTGTCATGGGCACAGCATCGCGCCATGCACCTGACGTGCAGTCTCTCATGATCTTCTGGACAGCTCTTTGAGATCAGTACTGTTACTCTTCTCGTTGGACAGATGGGGAATGGAGGCTCAAAAAAGTAAGTAATTTCCACTAGGGTCTCTCAGTTAAATAAGTGATGGAGTCAAAAGCCAGATCCAAGGGTCAAACCTCAGAGCCTGAGCTCTGAACTAACACAGGTCACTATTTTTTTGAATAAAGACCTGTGTCTCTCAAAGGTCCCTTATTGAAATGAACCTCAGCCATGCAGAAGTCACTGAAAAAAAGTGACTTTTTTTCAGTCCCTAAAGAATGGTGGGGATGAGTCTTACTGAAGCTCCCCAAGGCATGGGCTTTCACCCTGGGTGGCAATTATCTAGCGCTTGGAGCTGTCTAATTAAACAAGTGCAGGCACACTGATCTCCTTGATTCAGGTTTTTCTCATCTCTGCCTTCTGGCTTCCTTTCTTTGAACACTTCGTGCTCTGTCTAGGGGACCTCACCCACTCCCAGGTGTTCATATCCCCTACATATGGATGAATCCCAAGCTCACATCTTTAACCCAGACCCCGCTCCAAATCTCCATTGCCTTAGTTCCTCCTGCCGCCAGGATCTTGGCACCTGGATTCTCCCCTGTGTAGCAGAGGCTGGGGTGTCCCACCAGATCCTGCGGGGTCCTTCTGTTTCCCATTCCCCAGCTGCTGCCTGCAACCCTCTCCAGAGGGTTGCCCTAGGGCAAAGGCAAAGCTGCTGCACCTAGAGGTTCCTGCCTCTGGGCAGACCCCATACACTCACCTTCGCCTGACCTCAGGTGTGGGCACGGTAAAGGGTAGGTGAGGGCTATGAGCCGGCACTTCACGACTGTTCCAAGAATCCAGTACAGATTCTCAGACTAGCAATCAATACCTCTCTAACCTGGCTACAAATCTTCCCTCCTACTCAGCGTCAGAGCCATTGCTTAGCCCTCAGCAGTTCCTCTGTTTTCTGGCCTTTCTGTCTCTGCTCACTCCAGTTCTGCGGCCTGAAATGTCATTTCTCTTCCAAATGCTGAATTTCTACTCATCCTTTGAAGGCCAGTGACATTGTCCCTTGGCCCATGAGGCATTCCCAAATTATGCTTGCTAGCTTACCATATGGGTTACTCTTAGAGACACACAGGTCTCTAATTGCCATGGTGGAGAAAGGAGCTTATCCATCTTAGTGCTATGGTTGAACTGTGTCCCACTAAAAGCTGTTGCAGTCCTAACCCTCAGTACCTGTGGCTTTGACCGTATTTGGATGTGGGGTCTTTGCAGATACAATCAAGGTCAGCTGAGGTCATTAGGGTGGGCCCTAATCTGACTGGCGTCCTTATAGGGAGTAGAGACACAGAGGCACACATGCATAGAATGAAGACAACATGAAGACCAAAGGGCAGAACATGTGAGCACAGAGGAAGAGACTGGAATGATGCATCTATAAGCCAAGGAATATCAAGGGTTGCTGGCAACCCCAGAAGCTAGAAGACAAACCTGGAACAGATTCTTTCTAGGACCCTCAGAGGGCCCAGAGTCCTGCCAACACCTTGATTTCAGACTTTAAGCCTCTAGAACTGTGAGAGAATAAAGTTTCTCTTACTTTAGGGGTACCTGGGTGGATCTGTCTGTAAAGCATCTGCCTTTGGCTCAGGTCATGTTCCCAGGGTCCTGAGATGGAGCCTGCTTCTCCCTCTCCCACTCCCTCTGCTTGTGCTCTCTCTCTCTCTGTCAAATAAATAAATAAAATATATATATTTTTAAAGTTTCTATTACTTTAAGCACCCCAGTTTGTGGTACTTGGTCAGAACAACCCAATGTAGTACACCAGTCTCTCATACAGTGCCCTCCATAGAGTAGGCAACTGACAATGGTTTGTTGAATTCACATGGTGGTGACTTATTTCTCTCACTAGTTCTTTTAGAAACAACCTAATGCTTATTGCATGGCAATGTACTTTGCCATATGTTGGTAGAAACTCAAATTTTCTAGACCTTTGGTTGTTTCATTCCACATCTGTAAGCTATCCTCTCCTCACCAACTGCCTTTACTGATAAATCCTGTATGTATCATATTCGTGAGGGAGAAGAGAGCTTACAGTAATGTATTAGTTACCTAATATTGCCCTTAATAAGTGCTCTAGAAGTGATTGTCATGTTGGTCAGGTGATGTGGCCAAAGGGGGTGGTATCTGTGGTCAAATGAGACCGGAGGTCTCTTATGTCACCTCTACGACGCTAAACCGCTAAACGGCAGGAACTCTGGAGCCACAGTAAGTTCAAGTCCTGGCTGTGCCACCTACTAACTCTTACGAGTTTATACATCAAGGTGTGTCGGGGTGGTGCAATTGGTTTAACGTCTGACTTGGTTTTGTCTCAGACCCTGAGATCAAGCCCTGTGTCAGGCTCCACACTATGTGCGGAGTCTGCTAAAGTTTCTCTCCCTATTCCTCTGTACCCCCTCTCCACCTCATGTGCATTCTCTATCCCTAAAATAAATAAATAACTTTTAAAACAATAGGAGTTTGTACCTCCGTTTCCTCTTCTGTAAAATGGGGCTGTAGATTATACCTATCTCATTTCTGCAAGGTTCTGATGTGGATTTAAAAAATTCATGCATGTAATAGGCTTAGAATGGTGAAATTAGTGAACGTGTGAGAAATGACTATCAAAACATTGATTAGTCCTTCCTCTCCTCCTAATCTGACCTAACAAGGCCCAACCTCACAATGTGTACAGTTCCATCCAGTAAGTCAGGCTTCCCAAATGCAGCAGTCACTGGAGATACCGTGCTGAGCCAATTGGCATAGGCGTGGAGAAGAAAAGAACTCTGTTATTTGCTGAATGGCTCTGGCTCCAATCTCTATGTGCAGGAGCCCATCGTTATGACTGCCTTTTGACAAACTCTGCAGGGCTCTCAGTTGGGAGTCAAGCCTTGATTTATCGTATTTTAGAATAACCTCCATAAGCTCATGTTAATCCAGTCTCTGGGCAATAGCCTGTCCAAAGAAACAGAGAGAGGCAGCCTAAGGTAACCTCTCAGATGAGACTGAAGAGGCTTCCACCCACAGCCTGCTGCAGCTTCTGTGCCCCTCTCCCCACAGCTGACAGCTGCTCTGGAACCTCTGCCCTCTGACTGTCTCTCAATTCTTCATTTTCACCTTTCTGCTCCCACTTCCATGGACACCCAGGCTTCAGTGTCTTTGAGGTCCCACTGCCCTTCCATCCAACTTTCCAGAGCCATATCTCGCCACCATCCCCGCAAGCTACAGCGCCAAACCTTGGAACAGCCTGCAGATCTGATTCTCAGGAGAGGACCTGGAGAAAGGAGGAACTGAGAGGCTAGCCCCTCAGTTACAGGTATGTGGGGTGAAAGGCAGAGGGAGGGAGCCAGGTGTCCTGTCCTGCATCACACTCTGTCTCACAGCCTTCCTGCAGGCAGCCCCTGGAGGCCAGCAGATTCCCACCCTACATCCTTCAGTCCCCTCGGTCTGCAGTGCCCCCCAGCCTCCACCCCTCCCCTACCTAGGCCCCTTCCCTACCTAATCTTTTTTATTTAATTTAAATCTAAATAACCACATTAGGCTATTTAGCCACTAGGCCAGTTACCACCCATCCCTCAAGCCTCAACGCAAATGTCTCCCCTTCAGAGAAGACTTTGCAAATCCACTTACCCATCTTGCCTACCTCTCTCCTAGTGCTTCTACCCTCGGCCATTGGGTTGTTTTGTGGTTTTTTGAGTTTTTTTCATTCATGGCATTCACCATAATTTGCAATCATTTGCTAATTTGCTCCTCTTCCCCCGCACCCGCCTTTTTTCCCCCTCTCACAGCCTCTTTAGAAACCCAGCTCCATGAAAAAAAGAAACTAAGGTCGATGGAAATAGAAACTCTACAGAAACATCCCAGGAGTCAAGCACTTGATAGGATTCTCAAGAAATAGTTACTAGTAAATAAACGATTGCTCTGTGTTTTCCACTCATTAGGAGCTGTGTGACCTTAGAAGAATCACTTGACCACCCTGGGCTGTCACCTGAAAGGGGATGATGAAACTTGCTGCGACTTCCTCCTGAGGTAGTCACAAGGACCAACCTTATAAAGCTTATAAAGCTATCACAAAACAACTCCAAAATGCAAAGCCTTACTGTTTAACAATATGAACGGAGTGGTAAGATTGACATTTCGTTAAGATTTACACAGCACCCCATGGCACAAGTTGCTACCCAGAGGGACACATTTTGCTCAACCATTCTCTTATTCTGCTTTTTCACCCTTTCACCCTTTGAACGATCTCCCCATCGCCCCACAGTACTTTGCAGGGCGAGCACTCACAGGACCCTGTGCGTAGATGAAGGCGCTGCCTGCTGAGCGCGGCCCCTCTCCTGCTGTCAGCTGGCAAAGTGGCCCTCTAAATAGAGAACAGCTTTCTCTCAGGAAAATGCACGTCGCTTTCCACTGCTGGTGTGGGCTGTCATCATCATACTGTTCAGCTCCCGCTGCATTATGCAGCCTGCTGTCAGCAACCAAAGGTCTCCAGGAGAAACAGTGCCTGGCCTTTTTCAAAAAAATAAAAAAATAAAAAGAGGAAGGGTTTTGCTGAAGGGACTGAACTCCTTCCCGCAAAAAACAACAACTCTACCCTGCAAAGAAAAACGACCTAAGCCCCCAGCCTCATCACACTGGAGCCTGGCTATTATTATTCAGCTGACAAAATGCCCGCTTTTCATATTTGCACCTGGAGTCACCAATGAGTCACATCTGGTCGCCGAGTGCTTTCCTGCATTGTGATTATTAGGGAGTGTGTTCCTGCTGCCTTGGACTGGGACTGACAGGGAGGGTGGGGGCCAGGGTAACAGTCTCGCCTTCTGTCCTAGCCCTTGAAAGTGATCTTGCCTCTCTCTCTCCCCCACCCATCTGTGCCCCCAGCCCCATGTCACACACCAACTGCACTTATGCAGGGCTTAGGAAGATATGGCCATGCTCTTGATTTAAAATGAATGGAAAATAAAAAAAATAAAAAATAAAATAAAATAAAATAAAATGAATGGAAAATAATCTAGATATGTGCCAAGTTGACTGCATCTCAGTTTTGTCCCACCCAAGTGAGTGTCATTGCCTGCTATCTGTATGCCTGGTAGCAGCCAAAGGAAACAGATGGTGGCTAATTACTACCCCTTTCCAGAATGTTCTAGAGCAACGTTCTCCAGTAGAACTTTCTGCAATCATCAAAATAGTCTGTATCTACCCTGTCCAATGTGGTAGCCACTAGCTGCAGGTGGCGACTGAGCATGCAACATGTGGCCAGTGTGACTGAGGAGCTGAATCTTTTTTATTTAATTTAAATCTAAATAGCCACACGTGACTACAGTACTGGACAGTGTGGTTAGAGAGAGCTGCCTTTTCAACTTCAGCGTGGACAGGAATCACCTTACTAAAATGCAGACTTTGAAAATAACAAAAACAAAAAAAATAAAAACAAAATGCAGATTTTGAATTAGTAGGTCTGGAGCGGAGCAAGATGGGTTTTTTTTAATGATTTTATTTTTTTAAGTAATCTCTACACCTCACATGGAACTCAAACTTACAACTGTGAGATCAAGAGTCATATGTTCTACCAACTGAGCCAGCCAAGCATCCCCTCTGTGTTTCTAACAAGCTCCCAGGGATGCTGATGGTACTGGCCACCCGTCCACCCTTTGAGGAGCTGGGAGCTGTGATTCTCAGACTCTATTGCACACCAGGCTTCCCTGGAGAGCTTTAAAAATATTGCTGCCTGGGTCCTACCCCTAGCGATTCTGATATAAATGGCCAGGGTGTGGCTGAGACACAGACATGCTTAAAAAGCTCCCCAGGTGACTTTAGTGGACAGCCAAGGCTGAGAACCACCCACACTGCACTGCGAATGACCTAGTTAATGCTTTTTAAAATAACTCATCATCCCAGAGAACAGAGCACTGGCTTTATAACAATCTCTGAAGGGATCTTATTGGTATACAGCCAAACCGTTAGGGAGTTTAGGCTGCTTTTGCCCATCCAGACTAGAAATGGGTAATAAGTTTTTTGTTTTTTTTTGGAACAAGTTTTTGACAGTCAATCCAATTAGAGCAGATGTGGCTCAGGAGAGCCTGGGGGAGCAGAGGTGAGGTGTGCAGAGCTGGGAGGGCTGAGCCTGGAATCCCCCCCTGGGGTGTGGGGGGACACTCCCCTTGCAACTGCCTGCAACTCTGCAGTCCCTACCCTGGATCCAGTGTCTCTCCACAGCGCCACAGGTGCTGGCTGAGTCTATTCCTATAGAGACCTACGGCCAGAGGGGACAAGACCCCAGGCTCTGGAGTCAGAGTACCTGGATTTGAACTCCAACTCTGCTGCCCATCAGGTCTGTGATTCATACAGGTCACTGAAACTCCCCGTGCCTTGATTTTCTCACCTCTAAAATGGGATAAGTACAGCTCCTTGCTCACCACTGCGGGAGCGAGCAGTTACAATTCCATCCCATTTTGACCTCACTGAACTCCTTTTAGTTCCTGAAGCCCCTCAGCTCCCATTTGTCCCCGGCCTCCGCCCAAGCTCGGGCTTCCTGCCTGTAATCAGTCCCTTCCCCTTGAGGCCTGGTTACTGCTCCGGATCTTCTTAGATTAGCCCCATCGGCATCTCCACCCAGGAGCCTTCCTTTTCCAGTCCTTGTGAGCCCCACACTTATTAGTACTTGGTACAGTTCACTCATTCAGTAAGCATTGTCTGAGCACCTACCATGTGCCGTGTACTCTTCTCAGCTCTGAGATTACTAAAGAGAACAAAAAAAAAAAAAAAAAAGACTTTAAAAGAAAGAGAGAGAGAAATCTCTACTCTCACGGGGCTTATTTTCTGTCAGAGACTGACCATCAACAAGGAAACAAAAGAGAAAAGAGAGCAAGAATGCTGGGTGGCCGGAGGTCCTCCGGGAAGAGTGAGGATTGCAGAAAACCCCTGGAGATGTGGAGCAAGCCACGTGCGTACCCAAGGGGAAAGCATTCCAGGCAGACGGAAGAGCAAGTGCAAAGAGAAAACTGCAACGTGACATTGTGTGAATCACTGGATTCATCTCTAACACGCAGCCTAGATATAGACTCCATGGCAGGGGCAAGGAATCGCATGCCTCGTTCTCAGGACCTGGCTGCTTGGCATGCAGTAGGCACTCAGCATGTGCTGAATGAATGCGCTCACAGGGTGTTCCAGCGTTCCTGGAGAATGCGTGTGTTGGGGACCCAGGGTGGAGGAGTGGTTATATATTCACTGAAAAAATCTGCTGCCAGTCTCACTGCCTCTCACCTGTGGAAAATAACTACTGGGAGAAAAATCTCTTGAAATGGAGTACTCCTTCCTTTCTCACATTTCCTTTAAATGATCCTCCTTCTACCCAGCCAGAGGGATCCATCACGGAGAGGATTAGGATTGCGTGGCAGGAATGCACAGAGGGAAAAAGAGCTGATGTTCAGATTTTAACTCCTGAAATAGGCACTTGAAGCCCATTTCCGAGAATTCAATAGTCATGAAAGGCAACGCGCTTCTGATGTACAAAACTGGTGTCTGTGAAAGGAAAACATTTAATAGCTTTATAGAAATGGGTTTTTTTTCCTCCTCCGAATCAAAAGGCAAAGCCGTGAAGGAGGAGGACATAAATTTATCTACAAGAAAGAGATTCAAAAGTGAGCAGACGCTCTGGGGAGACCCACACTGGCAGGGAGGGAGGGAGGAGAGACGAGGAGCTGCGGCTGGGGGCTCACGGGGCCCGGAGGGTCACTCAGAGACAAGGCTGTGTCGTCCTCGAGAGGTGGCCTGGTCCATCGTGTCAGTCAGGGTCCCCAGAGCATCCAGCCGAAGACCCTTTCCTGAGGAGACCATGGACAGAGGTGAGGGCAGGGCGAAAGGAAGCAGTAAGGGGGGGGGGGGCAGATACCCCGAGACCAGCAATCCAGGGAGGCCCTTGTTCCTCAGCCAGAAGGGGTGAGGGGTCTGGGGTTTCTGATCCATCCCAGGACGAGCTGGCACCCCGGGGCTGTGGGACAAGCTGGCACCCCGGGGCTGTGGGATCAGAGTTTCTGCCTGAGTGCTGCTGTGGAGGCAGCAAGGAACAGGGGAGAAATCACGGGCCCCTCCTCACTCTGAACTCCTGCTGGGGCTTCCACTGGGCCCTGGAAGCCACGCCTAACATGTTTGGGGTGTCCCATGCCATGCCCCCCCACCCCACACCCTCTGCTGACTTCAGCCCCAGCTGCAGTGAGATGCGTCATAAAGCTCAGACTCATGCTGACAGCATCCCATTTCCAGTGCACCCACTCTCCGCTCGGGGTCCTCCCAGAAGGTGGGGAGCCCTCTCAGCCAGTCCACGGCGACACCCAGGAATGTGGGGCCGTGGGCAGCTCGTGGACAAATGCCAGGAGGTCTTGGCCCATTCTCGGGGTCCTAGCAGCACCTTTGGCTTTGACAACACACCCTTACATTGCCTTTCCTGCCTTCCCTGCTGCCTTTTCTCCTGAGTCCGGAGACCACCCTACCACGGCCTGCATTCTCTAGAGGCAGACTCTTGGGCCGCATTTTTGGGCAAGATGTTTATTAGGAAACCTAGAGAAGGAAGGAGCCCTGGGTAGAGGGAAAAGGTGAGGTGCGGTGCAGGACCAACAAAGCTTCAGGGAATTTGGGGCGAGCCCCCCTGGGGCTGCATGGCCAGGCCTCTCCATGTCCACCCCTTCAGGCTGTGGGAGCAGAGGGGATGCTAGCAGCCCCCAGAAGGGAGGGCCTGACCTCAGGCACTAGAGCTGCTCTCTCTGCAGCTGGGGCAGATTCTGAAGGAGCTGACTGCCCTGCCCAGGCCACCAGTCCTTCCTTGAAGGGGGATCTGAATGGCAGCTCCCCGTTCACTTGAGCTCTTGAGAAACCAGCAGTCCTCAAGTCCTCATCTAAGGCTCTGCTTTGGCGGAAGCCCAAACAAAGACAAAGAGCAAGGCGCTGCTGGGGTCAGCATCCCAGGGCCCTGAGCAGGGGGAGAGGGGAGAGAACAAGCTTGGATGGGGGCTGTTCCTGCCCAGTGCTGGGGAGTCCTGGAGCAGCACAGTGATCTGAGGGCAGCTTCCTCTTCCACGGAGCTCTCCCATTCAAAACTGCCTACCTGAGCCTCATGGAAAGCCTGTGTGGCTGCTTGGGACACTCCGAGAACCCCGCACGGGGAAAGCCTTCCCTCCATTCCTCAGGAGGAACAAAAGGGAACCTGCCAGTGACGTCCCTGTGCAACTGACTGTGCCACCTGAGCTAGGGGGTCATGAACTCTACCTTTATTTAGGGATCATCCAATTTATAGCTTTTATATTACATTGAAGAGAGCATCACCTGGCGAGTGCCTACAATGACTTCCAGCACCACCTTTTGCATTTAGGATGTTTACTTCATCCAAGAGATGAGGAAAATGTGACTCAGAGAGGTTATGTAACTTATCCAAAGTCACACAGCCCAAAGCAACAGAAGCGGGATTAAGAGACTCCTGAGTGACTTCACATTCCATGTAGTTGGCACCATCAGGCACTGTCTCGGGAAGTTCTCCAGCCACGTATTCACCCCTAGCTCTACCCCCCCACCCCACCCCCAGCCCCGGGCCTTCTGGGGCAAAGCAGTAGCCTGGATGGTGGCTTTCCCAGTTAGTGCAGGATGGCCAAAATCAGGCCGGAAGCCCAAGTTGGATTTCCAGCAGCTTCACAGGCACCGTCTTGCTGTCTTCAATCACGCCGTAACAACCCTGCCTTGTTCATCACTGCTTTTCCTTCTTTTGCCTCCCCTAATTTCTCTCCATATCCTTTATGATGAGCCATTGCATAGCGAGTGATTTACAGTCTCTACTCTCATCTGCCTAGGGGTGGGGGTGGGGGTGGGGGGAAGCAGAAGTAAATTGGCTGGAGCGCTCCAGGAACCTGTCTCTGACTTCAGCCCCTCTCGTTTACCCAGTGATGCATCACGCTGTGTTCTAATGGCTTCGTAATGGGCAACTTAATCTGCCATTAAACTGACTCCAGAAGCACCTCTCGCAGGATGCCTTGGCTGTTGGTCTGCTTGCTGAACCACAACTGCACGGTAGTGCCTGTCCTGAGATGGGTCGGTGTCCTAGGAGGACACCTTCTCTTCCTTCTGGGGTCACAGGCTCCGATGTGGAGGGGGCCACAGAGCTAATGCTGCTGAGTGAAACTGGTGGTGGGGATCCCGGCCATCTGCAGAAAGGGGCAGACCCAGCTCTGCAGCCCAGACTGTTACCTTGGGGGATCTGAGCCCAGATCTTCCAGTTTCTCAATACGGCCAGGAATGCAGGATTTCATGTATAATCTCCCCCGTTTTAAAATGTCAGCATCTATTTAAAAACATTTTTTAAATGCTGGGCAGGCCAAAGAAAACATGTCAGCTGGCAGCTTTGGTCCTAACTGTGAACTCCATCTCCAAGAGACCCAGAGACTCCCCACCGTGTCCTTCCTCGCCCCAGAGATTTCCTATAGCTCTGCTCAGCATGGATAAGAAAATAATAAATCGGTCACTTCGCTATCCAATTAGCAGCCCGGGGCACATTCTTTCCTCTCCCTGCTGGAGGAAAAACAAACAAACAAACAAACAGGAAAACCCTGCCCTGTTTGGATTTGGATCAAGCCAGTGATGTTACCACCTATTTGAGGCTCTCTGGGGCTTGAGTTCTGGAGACAAACACATGCCTCTGCCCCAGGGAGCTCCTCTTACACATGGGTCCCAAGTGCCAAACCGCAGCCACCCACCGCAAGCCATGGATACTTCCCCGCAGGCCCCGAGGGGAAAGGGGACTCTGTGCAGGGGCAAAGCCAGGGCTGGGAACCAGTGAGAGTGAGCCTGGGGGTGTGGCTGGCCTGAGCCGAGCGTTGTCAGGGTAACTGCAACTTTCAGAGCCCTCTGATCCCTTGGAGACCTCTTCTATGGGGCTCTGGGGTTTTCTTTCACAGGCTGTACTCCATTGTCAACATCCCGGCAACACATTCCCTTAAAGTTCTGAAGAGGTGTCATTCTTGAGATGTAGTGCACAGTGTGAACCCTGCGGCCAAACCGCCCGGATTTGTATGCCAGCCTTCCACGTAGCATCTGAGTGAGCTTGGGCAAGACGCTAGACTCTTCTGTGCCTCAGTTTCCTTATCTGTACAATGAACTGACCTTGAAGGTAAGGATTGAGTTAACATGTATAGCACATCTACAGTAGTTCCTGGCACATGGTAAGTACTATGTAAGTGAAAGGTACTATTACTATTATTATTATTATCATGAGAATCTGCTGTCCCCTCAGCTAAGAGGACTCATCCATCAACTGGTGCTTCTGTAAACGGACGAGCTCTCTTCAGAATGCCAGACTCCTCCTTTTACCACATTCTCTCTCCTCCTTCTCCTCTGTTGAAATTCTACCCAACTTTCAAAATCTACCTCCAATACCACTTCCTCCTCCACCAGATAGAGTGATCCTCACTTTCCTCTCGACTCACTTTCTGCTTTATTGGCAGGTAGACTAGAGCACATATCACAATTTATCTTAGACCGGAACTATGTGTGGATATGTCTTATCTCCTTGGAGACAGTGACCTCATCTTATTCTTTATATCCACCGTAGCACTGTGTCTTCAACATAATAGGTGTTAAGTCAACATTTGCTAAAGATATGTTAAATGAATACATGAATTAGATGCCCTGTAATAACCAGGGAGACTCAGCCAGAGTAAGTCGGAGGTTTGAGGGCTTAGAGCGCTCAGAATGGATTTAGACTTGGCCAAGGGAATCTCAGGAGCTATCAATTATAATACGAATAATTACAATAATAAAAAACAACAGTGGTAGCATTGACTGAGCGCCTGCCATATGCCAGATGCTGTTCTAAACCATTTACACAGGATATTTTCTGGAATCCTGACAACCGTCTTGTGAGATGTGTTCTCTGTTCGCCATCTCCCTATTCTAGGTGAGGATGCTGCAGTAATTTGCCCAAAGACGAAGAACTGGTCAGTGGCAGAGAAGGGATCTGAACCAGGGATCTTGGTTCCATAAAAGCAGACCCTGAAATCAGTATCTGAGAGCAAAGAGTTCATCTGCAAGGTGGTCCCAGGGAACACGGGAAAGGAATGAAGAGATGAAACAGAGAAGAAAGCCAAGGGAATGCATTAGTGCCTAGGGTATCTCTGTGGGCGATTAGGGCTCAGGCCAGCCGGAGACCACAGGAAGACTATGGAGCACATGCTTCCGGGACGAGGACACGGGTGTTTATCCACCAACCCCCATTCCTCTTTGGTCGGGGCTGCTGTCAGGGGCATCATCCCTAGGCATACCCAGCCATGCCTGTCTATAAGCTGAGCATACTCCAGTGGCCAGAGAAAGCTCCAGATAGGGGACACATGGCAATGGTGAGTGCCAAGGGGATGGCGGGGTGAGGGATGGTGCTGCCATCGTCTTTGACACCAGGACAGGCTGATTCCAAAGCTCTTTCTATCAGGCCACAGGCCAGTTCTACTCCTGAAAAGGCTCAGAAAGCCCACACTTCCTGATGCTCTTTTCTGGACAGCAGATGCATCCTCTATGGATATTTTTGCCAGTTTTGAGCATTCTCACGATGAGTTCCATCATCTTAGGGTCCTACTTTATATTTCTTAAAACATACACACACCCAAATCACAGACATAAATTGGCAGGAGGGATGATTTCCATTTTGGAAGAAGTAAACTAAGGGGCACCTGGTGGCTCAGTGATTAAGTTTCTGCCTTTGACTCAGACACTTGGTCCTGGGGTCCTGGGATTGAGTCTCGCATCAGGATCCCCACATGGAAACTGCTTCTCCTCCCTCTGTCTATGTCTCTGCCTCTCTCTGTGTGTCTCTCATGAATAAATAAAATCTTTTTTTTTTTTTTTTAAGGAAGTAAATTAATACGGAAAGGTTAAAGGAACTGGCTCAGGGTCACATGGATGGCTCATGATGGAGCCATAGGCAGATACAGGCCTTGGTTTTTACAGAGTCAGAAATGAGCTTTTTCAAATTCATTCGTTCATTCAGGTGAAAATATTGGCCTTTTGATCTGCTTGATAAAATCTTAGAAGTAAGCTCTCATGGCTGAGGTGAAATTCAAGACCCATGAGCTGGCCAAAATCCTTTAGAAATGAGTCACCCAGATGTGCAAGAATGGCCACTTCCCTAATATTACTGTAGCACACAGTGACAGGGGATCAGAAGGACCAGCTGAACAGCACGAGGCCCACTTCATTTTCCCTCCTGCCGCCCCAGACAACCCTCTGGCAGGCAGCAGGCTTGGGAAACAAACAAGCAGGGATCCACATCCCACTTCGGTCTGTTGTGAGGACCTCGGATGGGGGTAGTGCATCGCTCTGAGCTCTGGTTTTCTCACTAATCAAGTGGATATAAACAATAGCGCCTACCTCCTCGTGTTGCCATGGGTATTAAATGAAGTACACGCAGACGGTGGCTGGCCTAATGCCCAGGTGCCAGTGGACCAGAGAGAATGTGGTCGAGGGACAGCCCCCATGCTCTTTCACGGATTTACAGGGAGCAGCTGCTGAGGAAGCTGGAGGTGACCAGGGCGAGCGATGGCACATAGGACTCTTTTCTGTGTTTTAAAGAGATGGACTCTGCCACACAGAAGAAAAGTTATCAACGATTATTTTATTAACAAGCAAGCATGAAACAGTTCACAAGACCTCTTTTGTCACAACCACCCCCTCGGCATGAACATTTACAGAGGCATTTAGTGATTGTGCCTCGTGATTATCTTGGGGCCAACTTTACAGACCTCCCTGAATTCTTATACCCTGTTCATGAAAACACGTGCATGCCTCTAAGGGACCTGAGCCGATCCATGTATCGGCTTTAGTTTCACCAAAGACAGCACACTTCTAATATTCATGAGGCCGGTCAAAGGTTGATATTTACACACACACACAACCTCATCTCCACCATTACGGATGCTACTGAGCAGAGCTTTGGTTGTTACACACAAGATGTGGGAAACAAAAGGCCTTGTAGCTGCTCTCTCCAGAACAAGCCTCTCTGGCCTTTCCCAGGCCAGGCGCTCCTGACTGGGCTGCTCTTAGCACCACTGGGTGCAGAGTCAGCGCTCACAGCACCACACTAGATCTGTGAAAGGACCTTAAAGAAAATGAGAGTCATCCTCAGCCTGAATATAGTTAGTATTCAGTAACTGATAGCAACTAAGGGCTCTTAGTGTCAGTATTGGGACAAGATCATCCCATATCACTCCCTCTGCTTGAACTCTCAGCCAGCTTTGACTCCCAGTGTGACTTTTTTTTTTTTTGAAGATTTTATTTATTTATTCAGGAGAGATATAGATAGAGAGGTAGAGACATAGGCAGAGGGAGAAACAGGCTCCCCATAGGGAGCCTGATGTGTGACTAGATCCCAGGACCCTGGGATTACGACCTGAGCCAAAGGCAGACACTCAGCTGCTGAGTCACCCAGGTGCCTACGACCTATTTTCAAGAGGAAAAGAACAAATTGGTGAAAAACTAGAGACTCTAGAGCCTCCACCCAATTAGCACTTGCAAAGACTAAGATTAGGAGGTCTGCAT
The DNA here is from genome assembly GCF_053574225.1 of Canis aureus. Classification (NCBI taxonomy): domain Eukaryota; kingdom Metazoa; phylum Chordata; class Mammalia; order Carnivora; family Canidae; genus Canis; species Canis aureus. Next base: position 21,052,497 of record NC_135629.1, on the reverse strand, counting down.
TTCCAAGGCGCACCAATTGGAAAAAGGAGTAGTGGACATGGCACGGAGCTATCCAAATACCCCTTAAGGAAGGAGGCAGCCAGTCAGAGCTGCCTCCTCTCCAAAGCCTGTCCCCTTCCATGGGGGCTGCTTCTAACGACTGACAGACAAGGGGGCGTCAGAGCCCAACACCCCCCCCCACTCCAGCTCCAACTCAGATGACTCTGAGGGGAACTCCCAGGGGAAGATACCCTGCAGAGGTGGCTGAGGACTTCTTCGTGACAGCATTGCAGCTCCACTTCTCCCTTTGCCTGGTTCTCCTCCCTCCTCCTCTCCCCTTTTCTTCCCACCCCTCCTTTCCCCTTCTCTTCCACAGACGTTGCCTCCTGCTCACCAATGGCAGCTCGGAGTTGGCTTCCTGGGGGATCCAATGGGCAAAAGGGAGACAGGAATGAATTGAGCTGCACCATAATTTATGGTAGTCAGAATTCAGCTCTGGGGCTCATGGAAAGTCAGGGATCCTCATGGTCTTCGTGGAAATGCCAGGAAAACCTTTGAAGCCAGGCCACTGAGGCTCAGCATGTAGAGGGAGGACTTTCCACTTTCCCACACTTCTTCCAGTAAATAGCTGGGTGAGACCAGATTCAAACCTTAATCCCACCTGCCTCTGGAATCTCTCCCTTCTCAGCTTTCAAGTGTTTATCAAGAGACCATGTGCTCAGGAACAAGGCTTCAAGTGCAAATGGATCCTGTGATGCTCAGAGGCCAGCAGGGCATCTTAGAGCCTCATAGGTCACTGGTCCAAGCCTGTTACTATCAGCTGAGGAAACCAAGACCTAGAACAGGGGATAGACAAGTCCAAAGTCTAAGTGACAGTGGTGGAGTTGGGACAGAACCTGAAATAGTCCAGAATTTTCTTATTTACTTAACACCACTGTAAGGAAGGCAGATATGGGGGGGGGGGGGGGAGCGGGTGGAAGGAATGGGGAGAGGGGTAGAGCAAAGACTTTTCCTTCACAATCCCATGGCCTGGAGCAAAGGCTACCCCAGTGATAACACAAGTGGCCATCTTTTATGGAGCACATACTATATTAAACACTTTGGCTCTTTTAAACCATGGTCTCATTGAATTTTCACAATAACCCAATAAAGGTGGGTAGTTATTATACTCCTATTATCTGAGAACAATCAGACTCAGGTGAAATCATTTGCTCAGGGATGCCCAGCTGACAACGATGGGACAATTTCACTTTAGTGTCCTCTCTCTTCTAATCAAGTCTTCTCTAGAGTATTTTGCTGTTCCTTGCTCACTTTTTCTAGCCCTCTGAAGATGTCATTTCTTTCCTTGGCTTGTTACTCTTCCCCTCTCTTTCAGAACTACCAGAAGAGGAACATTATCTGTCCTGTAAATGAGTGTGTAGGACTCTGGCAGCCTCAAACAGTAGGAGGAACTCGAGATCAGAAGATTCTGGATTCAAATCCTGACTGTCACTAACTAACTAGCTCTGTCCCTTGTCTTAGCCTCTAGCTCCCTATTGGTAAAACATTAAGTAGAAGACTTGTGATTATAGACTTTTATATCCTATGAGAGCAAAGCTTTTCAGACCCTCCTCTTCCAATCTGTCCTCACCTAGAGAGTTATGAGTAAAGATGGCCTCAGGGCTGACAATTACTGTAGCAAGAAGAATTGTAAGGAGGGGATATGCAGTTGATATTCAACACAGTCAACCAACCAATGGCGACTGGCCTTGGCCCTCAGTTTTCCCATCTGTACAAGGGGAACGAAGATAACAGAACCTGCTTCCCGGGGTTGTGTTGAGATTTGAATGAAATAATGTGTGGGAAGTGCCAAACCTGGTATCTCACAAATGATCAGTGAATAGTACTGTTATTATCATTACTCCAGGGACAATGGATGCTAAGTCCTGAGAATCACCCCTGGACACAAGCTTGAACCTAGAGAAAAATCTGGACAAGTGGTTCTGAAACTTTAGCATGCATCAGAATCACTTGGAAGCAGTGCTGACTTCATGGGTGCTTAGAGGACTCCATGTTTTATTCAATGCTTTGCTGACACCTCCTTGAAATTCTTAATTTCTGAACAAGGGACCCTGTGTTTTCCTTCGGCATTGGGCCCCACAAATTATGTAGCCAGTCTTGTCTGGATAACTTATTAAAAAACACATAAAACTGGGCCCACCTCCAGAGTTTCTGAATCAGTAGGTCTGGGAGGTAGCCCCCCAAATTTGCATTTCTAACAAGTTCCCAGGTCATGTTTATCCAACTGGTCTATGGACCACATTTTTGAGAACCAATGACTGAGACAGTGGCTATGAACACTGGTTTTACATCAGAATCACTTTCTTTCATCAGGGAAAGTACCTGGGCTCCACCTCCACCCAATGGAGTGGAATTGCTCTCAGTACATTCCTGGCTTCAGTATTTTTGAAAAGCTTGCCAAGTAATCCTAATGGACAGTTGGGACTGAGAACCACAGGGTTACAGCAGAGAACCCTGACTTCTGTTCAGGGAAAGGAACCCCTGAAAGCATTACCCACATAGCCCAAGGACCCATCTAGACCCATTGCTGTGGGGAAGCTCCAGACAGGGGCCAAGGAGGCTATGTGTTCAGCAAATACCTCAGATGATTCTTACTCTGGGATAATTTAGGAAGAAACATTTGGAGAGGCATTCTTCAAGCTTTACTGTGCATTAAACACCCCCAGAAAACACCTGAGGTCTTGTTAGGGAACAGATTCTGATTCAGCCCATCTGGGGTAGGGCCCATGAATTTACATTTCTTCCTTGCTCTGGGGAGTGCTGATGTTGCTGGCTCAGGGACCACACTCTGAGTAGCTCAGATCTAGGCTGGAGAAACAAGAAAGTGATGGGGTGGCTAAATTTTGGTGAAGCAATCCCCAATTGTCCAATCCAAGAAGCTGGAAAAAAGGTAATGCACCCAAGCTCTGCTGGAGCATAACGTCTTCACTTCATTGGATGAAGCTACATGTCACACATCATTCTCAAAATGGAGTCTAAGGAGTCCCCCCCGCCCCAACGGTGCATTCTTATCTGCATTCATATTGCAAATAAGTACTTTAGTGCATTTGTAGGGTTTTAGGCCAATACTAACCCCCAAAGGAGTTCCTGTGTTCGACTCATCGAGCCTGGGCCAGAGACATGGCTTCTATTCCTAGCTCTGTCATTTGCTGACTTTGGGACCTGGAAAGAGGTCAGCGCTCCTATCTGAGCTTCGATCTCCTCAGTAGCAAGAGTGGCGTAATACGCATTATTATTATAACAGCTTATTTGATCACTGCTTCTGGACATCAGAACATGAAAGATGTTTTGATAACAAAATTCCACACCAAACGTCATTCCTGTTATTTGTGCATAGTAACTGGTTCTTACGTAACCTCTTCTCAACTTTCCCACACCTTCTAGGTGAAACTGACCAAGATGTGACATGCTTCACGGCCCTGGAATGCTTTCCCTTCCCTTAGACCACATACCTTTATTGAGCTCCCTAGGAACCTACCAGCTGGGTCAACTAAAAATACAAGAAGAGGCAGTGGGGATGAATGGCAAGTGAGACCAGGTTCTCTAAAAGAACTCTCCAAAATGTGGAAACCAGAAGAGTTTCCCCAAGAGCGAGTGGAGAGGTGTGTCCAGGTAGGAACACCATGAACAGATGAACTGTATTTAAGGATCAGTAAGGATCCCGGCTGCTAGGATGTGATGTTGGAACAGGTCCCCTTAGGGTCTCCTACAGCTGCAATGCCCCTAAACCAGCTCAGTCCTGTAGGGAAACGGAGGCTCCAAAGGAGGGACTGTATCAATGAAGCAGCTTTCAGTTATAGGTTAACAAACAGTCTCACAGAAGCCTGAAGCACTGCCTAAGTCAGAGATGATTTTTTTTGGCAACCGAAACGACAAGTGCCCGGCCCACCTGTAGGCCGAACAGTCACCAGCAGATCTCCCTCGCCAGAGCGCTGTCATAAATTAATCTTTAATTTCCACCACCGGGTCTGTGGCACAGCTAATCACGACCACTAATTGCTACGACAAGCTTCTCCCTTCTCTTTTTATGTTTCCATATTAGCCTGTTTAGTATGCTTTGTGTCTGTTTATTTTATAGCCGGAAATACTTTTAATAGCCTAGTAAATTGAAAATGGACTTTACTACCATCTGACTTTACCAGAGTTTTACAACCATTCAATTAATGGTATCAGTAATCTTCCTTCATAATTAGGCGGTTAGTAGCTTTGTCAGGCACTGCTGTTAACTAAATTAGTACTCAGCATCCACCTAATCGTATTTTGGGGGGCTCCAGATAGGAAGCCCTCAAGCCGGGGGCTGCCAGGATGGAGTGCCACGATTAGCTGGCTGTAAATACCGCCTGCAAATATATGGTTTATTATAGTGATAACGGGCGTTTGTAGCTTACATAAATCTGAGCATTCCTGCTGACAGAGGAGAAATGGTTTTCCCCGGTTGCTAGGAAATAGAGTTAGTTCCTGGGTCTCACATGCTTCATTGCCTTCTCCAGGCAGCTGATGGATTCTCTACATGAGGGGATGGCAGCCGTTAGCCACCCCAGAGCGAAGGTAGAGAGCATCAAACCCGATGCCCCCAGTGTGCACACCCGAGGGGGTCTCCTCCGTGCCCGAGGATGCCGGTGAGCTACAGCTGTGTGCAAGAGGCAAGCGGAGGACGGGGCTAGAGATGTGGGAACAATGATCTGAAGGCTGATTTTTAATGTCGGGAAACAATCACAGTCTCATATGCTGGAGAATTTCTGCCAACTGTCATACTTTGAAAGGAGACAGATTGTGGAAGCGCGTGCGAGATTGGCAACTGGTAACATATAACCCAAGTGGTCCCATTTCCATATCTGCAGCAAGTAAGGCCCCCTCAATGTATTTCAGTATTTAACAAAAAAATTAAACTCCTTTGAATAAAGAAAGAAATGCTCCCTCTTAGATATAGCTCAACCCCAAATATTTCCCATGATTGAAAAAGCAAAAGGACTGGAATTTCATAATGCAGGCACATGTGAACGAAACTTCAGTAAATTATTCAGCTACGTTTCCGACACTCTCCTGAATGTTCAGATAGTGGATTCCAAACACTGACTACTTACTACCAGAATTCCATTAAAAAAAAAAAAAATCTGGGTAGATACCAGCCTTTCAAAACTTCTGAATTCTGACAACATTTGAAACTGGACTGAGTTCTAGGTTCTTGGGATATCAGGAAGCCCTCACTAGAGGTTTGGAAAACAGGGTCTTGTAGGAACAGGGAAAAGCAAATGGATCTATCTAAGCTGAAACACAACGATGGCCTGACTTTAATCAGCAAGTCAGTACCGTAGAAGGAATGGAAAGCCTGAGTTATGATGCTACCACTGCCCAAGACGAGCTGTGTGGCCTGAGGTAACCTGCTCACCCTTTCTGGGTCTGTTTTCTTCTTCACAAAATGGGGATAAAAAATATGTGCTCAGAGAATTGTTTGGAGGATTATCAACAGATGCCGTGTATTGTAAAGCACTCACTGCGGGTTAGGGTTGCTACCAATGTTAGCTAGCACGTCCTCCTCCTTATCCTCTGAAATGTCCTAACCAGACTTTACCCCTTTCCATTCGGTTCAACAAATGTCAAATTCTGCAGAAGATGCAAAACTAAGGCCCTACTCTCAAGGCTGTTTGGCTAACCTTCCCCACCCCCCCAACAAAAAACCCAAAAGCCCTGTGTTTGGGGGGAATGGAGTCTTTTCTCAAATGTGGAAAGAGCATCTGAAATTTCTGTCATGTGGGCCTCCCTAAAACAGCCTCTGAAAGCCATACACCTGATGGCACTGAAGGAAACACAAACGTGGGAACCGACTCCATGGTAGACGAGACTTCTAAGAAGGTGATTTACACTATGAGCGGTTTGCTGGGATCCCTCCAGCAAAGCCTATTGGTGGACACAGGCTCGTCGTCCATCACTGGAAGACTATTCCCTCATAGTGAAGGAAAAGTGATCACCCAACTTGGCGACAACAAAATATCCTGTTCACTCATAAGAAACTAAGGAAGGTCAGGAAGATGCAGGGAGGCACTGGAGGGAGGTTGGTGGGAGCCCACAGAGATGGGCGAGAACCCCAGGGTAAAGAGAGTAATAAATCCCTTGAATGGAGTGGGTTTTGATTTGGGAGCAATGGAAAAGCCTGAAGGAGCATGAGAGGGATGAATCACAAGGATCAGAGGAGGTCAGGCTGTGAGAGAACAGGACATAAGGACTAAGCTGAGCAGAGTTCAGACAGAAGGCTGGACTGAGTTCTAGGTTCTTGGGATATCAGGAAGCCCTCACTAGAGGTGAGGGTGGAAATGCGCCAGTTTTTGGCCATCAAGGTGCCTGGTGTGTGCTTGGGGGGCAATGCAAGGGGGGCCAGCTGGAGGCCGTCTGACGGGGTTGATGGCTTAGGCCTGGGAATACATAGCCTGTGAAAACCTTATGGGTACTCAGCTGTGTCAGGCTAAACTGAGGAATGAGGGTGTATACATACAATTTATGTACCTGTTTGAACCCAAAGCTTGCAAATAAATTTAGCTCCTGGCCAACAGCCTGAGCACGTGTGTTGGGCTGGAGGACTGCCACGGAGGACAACCAGAGTGGAAATTGAGAACAGATGACATCCTGTGCGATCACTCTTTGGAGGAAAGCCACCACCCACCCACCACCACCATCCACTCTGCCACTCAGCACCCACCCACCCAGGCCCCGGGGAGCTGTTAGCAGGCCAGGGTTCTCAGGACAGAGCTTTGCTTCCCTCCCAGGCTGCTCTGTCTTTTTCTGAGGTCACATTTACCGACTGTGTGAACGTGGGCAAATCAATTTCTCTGCAGCTTCAGTTTCCTCCCTGAAAAAATGGAAATGATAAAACTGTCTACCTCATAAGGATTAAATAACTCAATATCTATGTAAAACACTTGGAGCTCAGCGTGACAGTATGTACTCAGTGGAGGTGGGCTGCCATTATCGGTACCATCACAATGGCCAAAGAAAGCCTTTGGACACACTGCTCACTCCACAGTCGATTGGTGCCCACCTTCCATGCGTTCATGCAAAGGATACAAAGATAACACACAACTCTGTGCTCCAGGAGTTTCCCAATATTTGCATTTTAAACTGGAGTTTTAAATAATTTAACCCCAAAATGGCAGAGAACTTTGAGAGTATCTTGCACCTTGGTGAAGCCACAGAATGTTCTGTGCAAGAAGACTTTTGGGCAACTGTTGCTTCTTCATCCCTCAAATGCCAGGAATTTCACTTTACCCTCCCGACAACCTGAGATAGGAGCTATTACTGCTACCCCTGTTTTATAGACAGGAGGAAAAAAGTATATTGCTGTTAGTTATACAACTAACAGTTTCACGATTAATAAGGACGGAGATAGGACTCGAACCTATAATCTAACTCCAGAGATCAATCTGTAGACCCCGTGTGTTCTAATGTCTCTGAGCGTAATACGATACGGATGCCCAGGCAAGGAGAAGGTGGTATAAGTTGCAGCAAGACTAATTAAGGAAGGTATTTCTGAGAGCACAGACTCAGAAGACAAATGAGAGAGGGCCAGCTAGGGAAAAAGGTGACACTCCTCATAAGTTTAATGTTTCTGTCTGGAAGCGAGAAATCAATGAAATAATTTGTCAAGGTACAATACTGACTGCATACCCATTGGACACATGCCATTTTGCCTCTCCAGGGCCTGGATTTCAGATGTTACTACCTCTGATTAGCCCTGGAAATCTTACAGCACCAGGACACCTTCTCATCAAATACGGAAGGAATGACATGCTCTCCCCTTACAACTCCCTGGGCAGCCCTGACCACGGGGTAAGCTTTAACACGCCAACTATTAGAATGGTAATAAAGCAAGGACTAAACGCTCAGAACGTGGCGGTTCTAGTTGGTTGCAATTAGGCGCAGGACTACCTTCCCCTTGGTGAGTTTGGAAATGTGTGGAGGTACTTCTGTTCGTCCCCGTGGCTGGGAGGCCCCACTGGCATTTAGTGGACAAGGGCCAGGCTTGCTAAACATCCTGTAATGCATGTAGCAGCCCCTCTCGAAGAACTGTCCCACCCCAAATATCCTTACCAATCCTGTCGAGAAACCACGGTAGACATCTCCAGGTCCCACACCCTCCGCAGCCACCAACTGTGGCCATGTGGCTGTGCTGAGCAGCACTACCTCTGACTGTAGACCTGGAGATGGTGACAAAAAGCCACCTACTCCCGGGCTCATTTTCCACTTACAGTGAGATCCACTTCCCCTCTGTCTCAGTCTGCTCAGGCTGCCATGACAAAATACTATAGAATCAGTGGCTTCAACAAAAGAAATTTGTTTTCTCATAGTTCTGGAATCTGGAAAGTCCAAGATCAAGGTCTTGTCCATTTTGGTTCCTGGCCTGTGGACTGCCGTCATCTCTCGATGTGCTCCTTTGACCTCTTCTTTCTGCATACATGTGCAGAGAGAGAACAAGCAAGCTGTGTGTCTTCTTATAAGGACACGAATCCTATCATGAGGGTTCCACTCTCATGACCTCTTCTCCATCTAACTGCCACCCAGAGGACCCATCTCCAGATAGCATCTCATTGAGGGTTAGGGGTTTAACATGGGAATGGGGCTGGTAACATTCCTCACTGGGAGGTCTTACACAGTGACTATTTGAACCTTGCAAAGGGCAAATTATCTGTACTCTATGCAAAGTTCAGAACTCTGGCTAAAAAAGCATATAACTACAGGCCTCAGCCACAGAAGTAATTTTAGGAGATGGGTACTGATAGTAAAAAAGTCAAGCTCAGAGAATTCTTCAATAATAAATGGAATGAAATATTGGTGAAAATAGTTTTCCAATAGCACACTCCTGTGGCATGGCTACCTGGAAATCTAGCCCTGACGTGCTCATTTACTTTATGATTATTGAAAAGCTTCAAACGACAAACGTAAGAGCTTCCATTATGTCACTCCATGAAGTTTTCTTTTGAGAAGAATAGGACCTGGGAAGGGGTCCTTCTAAAATCTGTGGCCTGTGATGTCTGCTAAAAGCTCCTGCTATGCCTCACTTCAGGGCCATTTCTATCTTCCATTTCTTCTTTCTATCTTCTATCTAGATCATATCTTGTGGGCAAGTCTTCTCATGAAACTAAGATTCTACGCTAAGAAATAGTTCTTTCCTCTTTCTCAAGTCCGCATTCATACCCTTGGGAGAGGGATACCTGGGTGGCTCAGGGATTGAGGGTCTGCCTTTAGCTCAGGCAGTGATCCTGGGGTCCTGGGATTGAGTCCCACATCAGGCTCACTGCAGGGAGCCTGCTTCTCCCTCTGCCTCTGTCTCTGCCTCTTTCTCTGTGTCTCTCATGAATGAATGAATAAATAAAATATTTTAAAAATAATACCCTTGGGGGAGAGGAGTCTACTCATATCAGAATCTTGTTGTTTTTAAATGATGGAGCCCCTACCCAAATTTGCTTTGGCAAGAACAGAATTAATCAGTCTGAGATCAGAAAGCCCAGAAATGCTTTGGCTTCAGGCACAGCTGGATCTAGACATTTCAGTAATGTCACCAATAAGCATCAGCCCCTCTCTGCCTGTTTCCATTCCCTCACTTTACTTTCTTCTATGCTGGCTTCATTCATTCTCAGGGCAGTTGCTCCACTGTCAGGGCAAGACGGCTGCCAGCTACCGTTTGGTGGCGTATAGTCCTCTTGACCTCAAAAGCAAGTATCTCCTTCCCCGATAGTGCTAGTGAAAGTTCCAGGGAGGACTGTGATTGGTCCAGCTTGAGTTGGGGACCCAAACTCATCACCGTGGCTGGAAGGTGACAGTGTTTAGGTTATGGGAGCACGCCTTGGGTCAGAACCTCATAACCTAAAAATGAAGGTTGGGGCAAGCACTGGCAGGCTCCAACCATGAGTCCTGGCACTCACTGTTCCTACACCCATGGCCTCCTAGTGGAAGCACCTGTGACTCCCTGAGAGCTTCCACTAGAGAGGAGAGCATGCTCTGCCCATGCTCAGAGAAGACCAAAGTGTTGGGGAATTAATACCCCCAGGATCTGCCCCCAACCAATGGCACATAGGAATGGATGGAAAAACCATCCAACCCAGCTTCCTTGCCCACCCCTCCCTCAGTGGTACAACTCGGAGGTCTCCTAGGGACCCCCCCACAGGACTCGGCTTTAATCGTCCGTGACAGTGACTTTAACACAGCCTCTACTGGCTTCTGGGTCCTCCCTGTCTCACTTGCACACTCTCCTGCTGCTGATCCCCACAGTTGTCTTCCGTACTAACTACTATAGTCAAGTCCCAGTCTTTGCAGTCTCCTGGGGAGACCCGAACTAAGGCAGGGATGCTGGGGACTCAAAATGCTCTCTCTGTAAGAGGTGGCTGCTATCACAGAAAGGGCCTTCTTACTCTAGTGCTGGGGGTTCATGTATTTTTTAAAGTATATATTGTGCCAGTCCAGGTCCTCTGAGGGACAGATACCAAGATGGGATTAGACAGACAAGGTTTTTATTATGGAAAACACTCATGAGAGAAAGGGAAGGGAGAGACTTCAGACAACTATGTCCATCTGATCCTGCCCCAAGGAGAGAATGGAAGTGTAGAGAAAAGCATCCTAGGATTTGTGTAGACTAAGGAAAATTCAAGAAGGTTTAGAGCCAAAGTCAGCATCCAAAGAGTCTGTAAATCCCAGGAATAAGTGGGCCCCAGTATCCACTCAGTCACTGGCGGGGAGCAATCTGTGGGAAGCATGGCTTTGGTGTAAACGCAGGGGTGGAGCTCAGAGCCCAGGAGCTGGAGTTACAGTGGCTCACACCCAATGCTGCCACATATATTATTAAAGAAACCCCGCACATTCGGAGAATTTTTTTTTTTTTTTTTTTGCCTTATTGTTTTGAGTCCGAGCCTCAGAAGGCCTATTTGGCGCTCATTTTTTTTTTTTTTTTTTTTTTAAATGCACCGGAGCCAGTAGAATCAGACCCCAGGGACCATGGACATTGGTGGCATTAATGGTCCTGCAACAGAGTTGTGGGAGAAAAGCAGGCAGTGAGCAAAGCCCCATTGGGATGCAATGGTCCCTCTGTCCTCCGGAAGCCATAAAGCAGAGCACATTCTCGGTGTGGCAGACATCCCAATGCCCAACGGTTTTGTTTTGTTGTTTGTTTTTACAAGTACCTCTTTGAAAGTAAATCTGATCAGTTTAATCTCAGAACCATTAAAAGTGATTAAAATCTCATCTTCTAGAAGCTGTTTCAGAAATCCCTAAGGCCTTTTTGTGCATTTCCTTAGAAACAGAGTTCCCATCATGTTCGTGAGGGATGTTTGAGAAAGCAGCACTTTAGAATCCTTCCCCCCATCGGGAAGTCGGCTTCCTTGCCAGCAGAGCACTTTTCATTCCCAAACTTGCCAGGGCAGTCCCCAAAACCACTCAGTTTAGACCAGGGGTTATCAAACTACAGCCCATGGACCCAATCAGATGCTGCTTGGTTTTATGAATAAAGTTTTATTGGAACATAGCCACATCTACCTGTGAATCCTATCTGTTGACTGCTTTTCTTCTACAGAAACTAGTGGAATAGTTGCAACAGAAACTGTAGGGCCCCCAAAGTCTAAGATGTTCCTGATCTGGAAAAAGAAAAGAAACAGTTGCTGATCCTGGCCTAGGTTATATCCAAAAGGGAAATGGAGTGGAAAAAAAAGAGAATATAGGCGAAAAATATGAGAATTATAGGAGAGAATAGAGGGGGGAAGCATATATATATTTAATTTTTTAAGGATTTTCTTTATTTTAGGGAGAGAGCAAGTGAACAAGTGTGGGATGGGGTAGAAACAGAGGGACGAGGACAAGCAGACTCTGAGCTAAGCATGGAGCCCACACGGCTCGATCTTACGATCCTGAGATCACGACCTGAGCCAAAACCAAGGGTCAGATGCTTAATCAACTGTGCCAACTAGGCATCCCGAAAAAAGCATTTATTTAAAAGACTGCATCACCCTTCTAGCAATCCAATGAGGCTGGCATGAAATACAAGGAAACGGAGGCACAGAAGGCTTAAATGCCTGGAACAAGGTCATAGGGCCAGTAAAGAATGGACATAAAATGGGCACTCAGGTCTCTCTGACTCCAAAGTACATACTTTTCAAAAACAAAACAAAGCAAAACAAAACACAAAACAAAGTCCATGCTTTTCAACTTGACCCCACACGTAGAAGCCACTGTGTCATCAAGGGTTGACCCTAATATGATTTGTCATAACAAATAAACATATCCCCTCCTATGGAAGTTCTCTGAATAGTACGTAAAATTTACAGGAAGGCGCCTTAAATTCTAAGAAAAGCTGTGCGCTTGCTGCCTCAACAAGGCTCAAAGACAAGTCCACCAGGGCTGGGCGCTCATGAAAAGCCGCAGTTCTGAGATAAGTGTAGAAACACTGGAATTGCGACTCATGACAATAGCATCCCCTGGAACTAGGGAGCTCTCTGAAAACACATCATAAAGTGAATCAAGTCTGCCTTACAAGTCCTCGTCTTTCCTTTGGACGGTTCCCACAAATAGATGTGACATTCCTGGGACCCCCTGCTGCCTCATCTTTAAAATGGGAATAATAAAACAATAAAACTAAATACAATGGGAATAGTCAGAGTAACCTAGCTCATAGGGCCCTTCTGCTCTGAATATCAAATGAGATAATCTGCATAAAGCCTCGCCTGTGCCTGGAAGGGAGCAAGCCCTCCATAAACGTTACCCCCTGCACTCCTGAGCTGCCTCTAGCGAGGCCTACCTGGACTTTTTATTTTTTTATTTTTTATTTTTATTTTGTAAAGATTTTATTCATTTATTCATGAGAGACCCAGAGAGAGAGAGGGAGGCAGAGACACAGGCAGAGGGAGAAGCAGGCTCCTTGCAGGGAGCCTGACGTGGGACTCGATCCCAGGTCTCCAGGATCAAGCCCTGGGCTGAAGGCGGCACTAAACCACTGGGCCACCCGGGCTGCTCCTACCTGGACTTTTTATGACAAAGCTCCCAAATCTAGTGTTTCATCCTCTGAGGTACAACTTGCCAGTCCCGTGCTTCTTTCTCTCAAAGCTTTGATATGTTTTAAAGAAATTACTTCTGGGGAAGGGGCAAGGAGGTGGATGTATATAGTTCCTGTTTGGGACCGTGGGCTATCCTCCTGGGAAACACAGGCAGTAATACACACGGCCTGAAAGTTCCAGGAGTTGTTCAAAACCGAACTGTCCCGAAGATTACTTCTATTCCTCGCCCGTTCCACCACGCCCAGCTCCAGGTATCTGGTAATGCCACCTGCACCACACCTGGGCTTCGATCCGGAAGCGGCCGTGGCTGCACTGGCCCCTGTGCGTCCCTACCAGCCTTGCCTCTCCTCGGCCTGCGCCTTCCCACTGCATTCCCACTGCCTCTGCCCTAATTCCTGTGACCAGGGCTCCCCTCCTCCACTCCCTGACTCAGAACTGAAAGGCCCAACGCACGGCCAAGTCCGGGCCTGCAGGAACACCTTCTAGGGCTCTCCAGAGTCAGGGTCCGCACACCTGGGCTTGGCACCCGGAGTCACTACGCGTGGCCTGACTCCCCAGGGCCAGCCTTAGCTCCATTACCCTCTCTACAGTCAAGGGCAGCGGTGCTGAAGTACCTGACAAGGAGCCAAAGAAGCACTGACCAAGCAGACTGGACGTCAGTGGTGCCCTGCATTAACCCTTTATCGTTCCTGGTTCTGGGAAAGGCCTGGTCGAGGACCCCTGGGGGGGCCACTGGCTCCCTACCAACCAGTACAGCACATTTCAACACTTAACGACTACCAGACTTCCCTGGGGCCAAACAGAACTTCTGATTCCCCTTACGTGCCCTACAAGGGCCTCTCTGCATTTACAAATCCAGCCCCTTGTCACAGACCACCGGAACTGCCATTTTTTTCTACCCTAGTGCCATGTAGATGTCACCTTTCTCTGTTATTCTGAATTCCCATACCATTTCCCCAGTGTGCCTCTGTTCGAGCACAGCACTGTCCCCATTACAGGATGGGTACCAGCATATATGGGTTATATGATTTGGATTTGCAAACTGCCAACCCACAGACTCATCCCAGCTTACAGATATTTGGTAAACGTAAATTTATTTATTTATTTATTTATTTATTTATTTATTTATTTATTCATTCATTCACTCACTCATTCATTCATTCATTCATTCATTCATTTATGGCTAGAGAGTTCAACTTTCAAACCTCTGTGTTTTTGGCTTCTCTTGAAGCACGGGTGAGCAGGGCCTTGCTAGGCCTACAGGGTGATGATGGGCTGGGTCTGTGCAGCAGTTGCCCCCTGAAAAAAGGTGGAGCTGTCTGTTTCCCCACATTGCCCAGCCGGCCTATTTCTCTCTTTTCCATCTCCTGCCTGCTCCTGGGCAGCATTTGCTTTTGCAGCCCTGTTGTACCAAAGTTGAGGGCAGAAAGCATCCCTTCTTAATCTTCATGGGGTGCGATGGTTAAAAGCATGGACTTGGGACCCAAACCAGTTAGAGTCCTGCTTCATGCTGCGGCTCACTAGCTGTGTGATTTTTGGCAAGTTACTTAACCTTTCCTTGATGCGGTTTCCTCTTCTGTAAAATGTGAATAATCATGCTGTAGTACCTACTTTATAAGATTCTCGTGAAGGTTAAATGTGTTAATACATATAAAGTACTTAAAATGGTGCCTGGTGTGTAGGAAGAAATCCAACGTCAGCTTTATATACTCATAATAGTTATAGTAAAGGGAGTAGACTATTCCTCACAGAGCCTAGCGTACTTAGCAGGCACCTACAAGCACAGTTGGAGGATAAATGAAGACTTCAAATAGTAGGCCCAAGAGCCTCACAGAAACTCTGGGCTCACCCAGATGAAGGGCAGATATGACAGAATGCCCACCAACACGAGTAGCCCGTACGAAATATCAAGGGGCTACAGGACATTACAGGGCTCCCTCAGTTTGGGCTTTTGGCAAAACATCTACGCATGCACCCCAGGAAAATACAGTTTTATTGAATGGTGGAGATCATTACAGTAATTATCCAAGTAGCAAATCAAGCTTCAGTAAGATAGTCTGAATTCCAAACAGTGGCTCTGAACAAGTTCCCTCTAGAGATGCTTGGAGACAATATGGTAGAAGGGAAGGGAATGGCTGGAAGCCTTGGTGTGGAAGTGCATCTACAGAGAAGCTCCTTATTTTTACTCAGGTAGTATGTTCATTTAGAATGACTGGAGGAGGATCAGTGGATAGAAATCATGGGGGAATTTAAATTTCTTCTGTGTACCAGACCCTTCCAGGTACAACTTCCAATCTATATCAATGACCATATACTTGTTGAAGCATGTAATAATAGCAATGAAAACAATACCTACATTCAAATGCAGAGAAAAACAGATATTCAGCCTCTAGAAACATCCAGCTCTCTGCAATGTCTCTCAAGAGGAAGATGTAATGGAGCATACCAGGGTGTTCTTGGCCCTATCCCTGAACTTATCGTTAAGGATTCTAATTAAAAAGTGATTTGTTTCCCCACGGTGGATACTTTATGGAGGAGGTTTGGCTAAGTTCAAGCCAGAGGAGTGCTCAGAAAGGGAACTTTATCGTCCTCACAAAAGTCCAACAGCTGGAAGAGATTTTATACCCTTTCTCATTAAGGTAGATTTTTTTTTCTTTCTTTCTGGAATCCCTTCAGGAATGACCTCAGGGAGGATGATGTCAGTGGATCATCATCCCAGGGCCAAAAGTTCTTCCTTCTAACAACAAGACCCCAGAACCCCACCTAGAACTGACCCCGCCCAGACTCAGGCACCTTTTTCCTCAGGCCACAGCTCAACCCTGACTTAGGGGAAAGGTGAGCTGTGATGGTTTTGAAAGCCCAAGTCTGGCATAGTCTGAAACTCATGTGATCACAAGTTCTCAGCCCCAAATTTGGAAGATCTCCAAGGAAATTTCTCTCCAGAGTACCAAAGGAAGCCAAGAGAGATTACAACATCTGGGACCACTGCACATTTAAAGGTGATGATTGTTTAGGCAAGTGATTTACTGGTGACCTGCGGGGAAAACCAAGTCAAGCAGAGGAGGGGACTGACGTGGCAGGAGGAGCGAGCCAGTAAAGGCCGTGTGTATGAATCACAGCTGGCCCTGTGCCAAGACCAAGTACCTGTAGCGTAGTAAAGGGAACTGGAAGAGAGAGCAGGGGAACCAGGTTCTGGTCTCCTGTCTGCCACTTCTTTTCTCTGTAACCTTACATTAGCTGCTTCTTTAGACCTTGTTTTCTTCCTCTATAGGATAGGAGGGAGGAGAGAGGTCAGTAGTTGGATCTCAAATGCCTTCAGGGACCAAGCCGGGAATGTCAATGAGTGAAGGAGCTTGGGTGAGGCAATGGGGAGTCAGGGTATGTTGGTGACCTCGCTGATCAGAATGTACGCTTCTGGCTAAAGGCTCTCAGGTACACGGCTGTGAAATCACTGCTCTAGCCACCACACCTCTGGTCCCAAGTGGCCTTTGGACTATTATCTTCAGACCCAAGGAGGGGGTGATGCCCAGGGCCACATTCTGCTCCAAGACTCTTGGTGTCTGAGCCCTAAAATGGGTCCAGTAAAGAGTCACACCATACTCTTGCCTTAAATGCAAAGGCGATGGGGTCAAGGATTGTTTGGATTAAAAGCATGGGCTTGGAGCACCTGGTGGTTCAGTGGTTGAGCATCTGCCTTCGGCTCAGGTGGTGATCCTAGGGTCCTGGGATCGAGTCCCACACTGGGCTCCCCACAGGCTTCTCCCTCTGCCTATGTCTCTGCCTCTCTCGGTGTGTCTCTCGAGAATAAATAAATAAAATCTTAAAAAAAAAAAAAAAAAAGCATGGGCTTTACGGCAATCTGGGCTCAAGTCCTCTGCTCAATCATTAACAAGTAGTCTTGTTTCTACTTCCAAAATTCAGGAATTTTGAAAACCAAAAGATTTTCTTTAGGTTTGTGGAAAATTCAATTGGTGGCAAAGCTGATCTGAACCATTTAGAGATATTACTTATACCAGGGGTCAGCACATTTCTTTTTTCCGTAAAGGGCCAGACAGGAAATAATTTAGGCTTTGCAGGTCACAACTGCTCAAGTCTGCCACTGTAGCATGAAAGCAGCCATAACAAATAGGAGGGGCTGTGTTCTAACAAAATGGATTTACAAAACAGGTGGGATTTGGCCTAGAAGCTATAGCTTGCTAACCACTGATGTACATGATTTGGCATGAATGTATACACATTTTGCTGCAGAAATATTAATGATTCTGATTATGACTGCTCTCCTAAACACTTCTGGTGTTGTGTTAGATAGAAAAAGATAGAATAATGGCCCCAAAAATATCTATGCCTAATTCCTGAAACCTGAAAAAAAACATTATCTTATATGGAAAAATGGACTGAGTGGAGATCTAATTGAATGAAGGACCTTGAGATAGCAAGATGAGCTGCATTATCCATGTGGGCCCACTGTGATCACAGGGGTCCTTCTAGGAGGGAGACGGAGGGCTCAGAGCAACAGGAGCCAAAATGGCAGTAGCAGAGGTCAAAGAGAAAGAGTAGACTGGAAGAAGCTATGCTGATGGCTAGGAAGCCAGAGGAAGAGGCTGGAACCAAGGACTGTGGGTGGCCTCTAGAGCTGGAGAAGGCAAGGGGACAGATATCCCCTGGAGCCTCCTCAAGGAACGCATCCCTGCCAACTCTTCGATTTCAGGTTTTCTGACCTCCAGAACTATAAAATAATGAATCTGTGTTGTTGTAAGCCATTAAGTTGGTGCTTATTTATTACAGCAGCAACAGAAACTAATACAGAGATATAGTGTGATTTGTGGTGTATGCACTAAATTTCCTTTCTAGAAGAGAAAATTTTGAATCTAAAACTCTTGTCCTGAGAGTGTCAGGCACTGGCTTGTGTATTTATGGTTGTATGATCTTAGTCAGATCTTTCAGCTCCTTAAATCTCAGGTTCCTCATCGACAAGATGTGCATACAGTCACATCTTCCCTCAAGCTCTTTGTGAAGGACAGGGGGGTACTCTTCCTAAATCCCCCTTCAAGGAAGGCCTTGGTGCCCTGGGGATGAGAAGTGCAGTTGGTAGATCAGCTGAAAACCCATCAGTCCCGAGGGACTGTCTCAGCTGCAGAGAGCCCTTAAAGGAGGGGGCACATCTATGTCTGATTGACAAGGGGGTAGAAAGGCCTGGCCACTTCCAAAGCGCTGAGCCTTGAAATTTCTAATTGTCAGTAAGCATTTCACTATAAACTTTTTAAATTGGGGAGTCAATGTGGGCGCTTCAAAATAGTTCACCAGAGTCATAAGACATGCCTAATCTTCCGAAAGTTAGGTGGAGCTGAAGATTGTAGTAAATTTTTTTGAATGAAGAGGGTTTGCGAATTAATTATAAAAATTCAAGATATAAATATTTTACTTTATTTTTATCTTTAAAAAAGATTTTATTTATTTGTTCGTTTATTTGAGAGAGAGCAAGAGTCAGAGAGCAGAAGCAGGGAGAATGGCAGAAGTAGGCTCCTCACTGAGCAGAGAGCCAGGTGTGGGGCTCTATCCCAGGACCCCAAGATCATGACCTGAGTAGAAGGCAGAGACACTTAACTGACTGAGCCACCCAGATACCCCCAAAATATAAATATTTTAAATCATTATAAATAAGCCAGTGTCTTTTCAAACAGGAGGTTATTGAAATAACACAATGATTAAATCAAATGATAAAAACACGAGGGTATTAAAAAGGAAGGAGGGAACTATCAACTCCTGTCAATGGGGTAAGCCACACCTACAAACTTCAGCTAACCTTAAAGGCAAAGCTGGATGCTCATAGCCCAACCATGTACACCATATACACCCAACCCTGGTGTATAACTGTGTGTCCTCAATCTAGCTACCAAGCTTCCACCTAATGTAGCTTTAACCTCCAGAGATTGTATTGAACTTTTAGCCATTATAATTGAATTTGCATGCACAGGCTCAGTGGGAAGCTGGTGATGGGAAATTTACCATAATTTAGAAGCTTCTAGAAAGAGATGAACAAAGGAGGGGAGAAGTTGCTTCATTGAATTCAGTCTTCTTCCAAAACTAGGTGGAGAATTTGGAAAAAGAGGAATCATAGGAATGAGGAATCACAAAACTTTCAAATCAAGACAGCTTAACACAGAAAAATTTCAGGCAAACAGAGACTTTTCAGAAGAAAAAAAAATCCATGGTTCTTCTGTGGGCACATTGATTGGAAGCTCCTGGCATTTCTCTAAGTTTCTTTTTTTTTTTTTTTTTCCTCTAAGTTTCTTTTCAGTATCCCAGAAACACCGGCAGTAATCGTAGCCTGGACATTTCCTACTGTTCCTTCTAAATCCATGCTGTGCCCTTTCTCAACTTGCTTTGTGCCCTGTTCATATCTTCCCCCAGTTTCTTTTGTGTTCTGGAGCACCAACATGAGGACGTTAGAGGGAGGGAAGAGAAGGAGGTCAGGATGCTGATTTCCCTACCCTCCTCCTCAAGGCCCACCATGGTGGCAACATCCATCATGACCATTTTGTCAGGTGGTCCTCTCTACAAAACTCTTCAGTGTCAGGGTTCTGGTAAGCCTCTCCCCACTCCCCCCTTCCCTGGCCAGGGGTGGTAATAGCCCTTGGTAAAACTGCACTCTCCCTTTTAATGTCCCTACAGCCTGCCTATACTTTGTAAGCAGTCTATTAAATTCTCTCCAAGGTACCAGTCAGAGTCTGCCATTTGCTTCCTGCCATGAGCCTCACTGGTATAAATGATATGGGGATTATTAAACACTTACTGTAAGCTCTGCAAAGGCTGTTTCATTTAATCCTCCTCTCCAACAATTCCATGAAGTGGGTATTGTTATTCTGCCGTACAGTCAATGACTCTCAGACCTAGAGAAATTCCAATTCACACAATCAGAAAATAACAAGCCATGACTGGAACCCAGGCTGTTTGAGCACCAACTACAATTTGAACCACTATGCTATACTGCCGTGATGACCATCCAACCTCACCATGTGCACAACTTCAGCAGGTCAATAATGTATTTTAAAGAAACTGGTTCCCTCCCACTACCCCTCAGCACCAAAGAGATTAGTAGCTGGTCTACACCTGATGAAAATGAGCAGCATTATTGCTGACACCTCTCAGAAGTACTCACTGCAAGCAGCCTTTCCTCACCCTTTCCTAATGGGCTAACACAAGTTTTGAATCCATGAGGTCTGCAGGCACTGGTGTGTAAGTGGTAGCAGGAGAAAGACAGCACGAGAGAACGAAAA
Source organism: Canis aureus (assembly GCF_053574225.1). NCBI lineage: Eukaryota > Metazoa > Chordata > Mammalia > Carnivora > Canidae > Canis > Canis aureus. The sequence continues at coordinate 21,032,153 of NC_135629.1, read as the reverse complement.
GGTCTAGACAGGCAGGTCATGCTTAAATATCAAGTCATTCCTACCCAGTCTTTGGTCTGCAGTAAGAGGGTGGCAGATGTACACGCTTTGAGTGTTGACCTTTGAAATCGAGAGCAAGCTTTTATAGACAGGATCTCATCTCTTGTCCAACAGAGGGAGAGGCTTATGTGCTCTAGATAATGAAATTTTTGTCTGCCAAATTAGACCAGCCAGCGGCCCTTTATCTTTAAACCAGTGGTTCTATAAACTGCAGTCTCCACTTAATGCCACCACAGATCTTTGCAGCCTCACATTTCTTTTTCAAAGCCTTCTTGAATATCTTGCACATACAGATGACCTTTAGACTCCATTTAGCAAGTTCTTAAATCTATGCTATCCCGCTGGGATTTGGGTTGGAAAAGTATGAACTTTACTATTAATCTCAGTGAGACCCATTGTTGTCTCAGTTAGGCCTCTTTGCTGTGGGCAACAGAACCCAACTCTGGCCAATGTAGGCAGAGAGGAACTTCTCGAGAGGATGTCCAGGGCTTGTGGAATTTACAGGAGACCTCTGTTATTTTTGGAGACTGGATTTAGGACCAACAGGAACCAAGGAAGTAGGAAGGTGAGCTGCAGTCTGGAACCTAGAACAGTCCGATCCAAATGTCTTTAACTCGGTGAGAGCCTTCTAAGCTGTCCCTCCTCTTGTACTCTTGGGACCCGAGAAAATGCCTGAGGGACTCAGCTGAGGTCTTATACTCTCTATCCCACATCACCCCCTCCCTCTCCACCAGCTGGCTTTCCCTGTGGTTAGTGGTCACCAGAAATTGCCCTCTGCAGAAGCTGCAGTCAATGCTCATCTTTATCCCCTCATCCTACACCAGAAGCTACCTGTAGGTTCACCTATGTATAGACTGTTTCTCTCCCTGGCCAGTGAGCTACTCCCAACCAATGAGGGACAGGGTCTGGAAGATCAATAATTCAGCCCCCTCATCCTTCAAAAATAAATTCTGAAGTATGTTCCTTCTCAGAAGTTCCTCAGTGTGATTGAGTCCAGTTGCCCACAGTGATGACCAGAGTTTTAATGCAAATAAGAAACAGTGGCCTCCTTTCCATGTCCTACTTCCACACTCTCTCAGGGTTTCCTGGAACCTTTCCCCAAATGACCACTTGCACTTAAATCCCCGTCTCAAGGTCTGCCTTATAGGAACCCAAAGAAAGACATTTTAACCAGATTTTCTACATAAGGGAAGAATAACGTCCCTGATAGAAATTCCAACTATGAGGTGAAGGAAATTGGAGTAGCTGCAAATGACAAACAACTGCCACATCCATTCACAACAATACCCCCCCCAAAAGGTTTTTTTTTTTCATAAGACTTTTAAGAAGGGGAAAAATTATTGAAAATGTTTCCTATTATAGGTTTTAATTTTGCTATTTTATTTCAAGATGAATTAAGTAAGACTCTCAAGTTGTACGATCATGTTTTAGTTATCAATTGCTTTTCCCGAAACGTGTAGCTTAAAACAATAAACATTTACTATCTCACAGTTCCTGTGGGTTAGGAATTTGGGAGCAGCTTCGTTGGGTTGTTCCAGCTTAGTGTCTCACAAGGTTGCAGGCAAGATGCCAGTGGGGAGCCACTGTCATCTGAAGGCTTGACTGAAGCCTCCAGGATGGCTTGTTCCCATGGCTGTTGGCAGGAGGCCATAGCTCCTCACCACATGGACTTCCCTATAGGATTGCTGAGTGATCTCCTGACGTGGCAGCTGGCTGCCCCGAGTGAGTGATCCAAGAATAGCATGATGATGGAAGCTGTGGTGTCTTTTAGGGGCCAGCTTTGGAAGTCACATCGTGTTTTTGTTTTTGTTTTTGTTTTTGTAGAATTCTACTGGTTACACAAGTCAGCCCTATTCAAAGTGGAAGCGTTGGACATAAGAATTTAAATATCAGGAGATAGGTAATACCACGGGCCATTTTAGAGGCTGGCTATGCAGTATCACTTTCTTTGAAAGCAGCCCACTCTTTTGGAAGTCTTTAAGAACATGACTGATAATTCTACCGAGTAGAGTCAGGGACCCTCATCTTACATCGGGTGGGTCTACAGCTAGATGCCTTAGGGTAACAGTTTAACATGTAGCCCAATTGTTTTGCAAAAAGAAGGACCTTAGTGCAATTCATTTCACTTGTGCTTATGATTCTGGCCTGGAGTCTGAGGATAACCAGATCTCCAGAGCTGGAACCAAAATGTGACTTGTGCTGGATAGACTTGTGTTTGGATAGACAATGTCTCCCCTGCCAATACTTTCCTTCCTCCTCCATGGAGATCCAATCCCAAACTCCAGCATGAAATAAACAAAACAGGGAAAATTCCTTTGTCAGCCCACCAGAACCTAGTAAAAACAGAGCCATATGCTGCAGAACCCAACCCGGAAATTCCAGCTTAACATAAAAAATATAAAATACCATCCTCAATGAGCCAAGCCTTTATAAAGAAGATGAGTGACTCTGCCAACCCAAATAAGTGGGAAGGCCACATGAGTTAAAGCTCCAAGCACATTTTAGAACTACCCTCCTCCCCTCCCCACCACCAAATCATAAATCTAATGTAAGGAAGGCCTGGATAAGGGCCTGGGAGATTATCTTTCATGGTGTTTCTCTTACCAAGAGCCTAGGATTCAATCTGTATGTGTTGTAGATTATACTGACCCAGAGCTCAAAGGGAGAATAACATCATTACCTGAGAACCAACCCCTAAAAATAGGCTCTAACAAGGGCATTTCTCTTCATGAGAAATGGAAATTACAGATATTTGGAAAAGCACTGACATGTATACAATAGCCCTATCATATGCATTGATTTAAATAGTGGGTCATTTCACCACAAATTTGTGACATAAATACAATGATTCAGATGACAAAATGCCAGAGATACACAACACTACAAAGCTCTTTCACAGAAATGCTAATTGTGTGCTCTCTTGGCCCCTAACTCAGTAACTAGTAACCATGTGGTTGCTCAGGCCAGAAAACTGGAAGTGTCTTTGACATTTGTCTTTTGTGTGCATATGCTCCACTTCTAATTTATTATCAAGGTGTCTGCATCCTACACCTTCCTCAATGTTTTCCACATCTCTCCATCACCATCAGTCTACTCAGGCCTTTGGGTGGTGAGCTGCAGGCATCTTGAAACTGTTTTTCCGGGATGCTTGGGTGGCTCCGCGGTTAAGCATCTGCCTTTGGCTCAGTGCATGATCCTGGAGTCCCAGGATCAAGTTCCACATTGGGTTCCCTGCATCCAGCCTGCCTCTCCCTCTTCCTATGTCTCTGCCTCTCTCTCTCTCTTTCTCTCTCTCTCTGTCTCTGTCTTTCATGAATAAATAAATAAAATCTTAAAAAAAAAAAAAAACTGTTTTCCCAGCTTCTGGTTGGTCATGCCCCTCCTCTACAGTACTTAGCATTTGTTTCTGCTGCAAGGGACAAACTCAAAATAAAAATGCAGAGATGTGATTAGCAATTCAGGGGTGGTGTGACATTCCTCAAACCACCAGAGACCCAGCCTTCATTCTTGTGTTTTATGATGTAGCTTCTGTTCCAAGGTCACCTCATGGTTCACAATGTCTGCCAGAGCTCCAGCCAACACATCTGCATTGCAGCTAGCAGGAATAAGGAAAGCATTGAAGAACATGCTCCCTTCTTTAAAGGGTACTTCCCAGAATTGTGCACACAAACCTTTGTTTGTGCAAATGTTGCATTGTCCGTAACTTACATACAACCACACTTGGAGGCAAGCGAGACTGGGAAATTTAGTCTTTATACCAGTCATGTGCAAATCAGGGCTGTTATTACTAGAGTAGTAATTGGGAAGCACATATTGGCAATTCCTCAGTAGGGACTTGCTTCTCCTGTTATGCAGAGAGTCTGGTTAAGGTGTCTTAGTTTGGTTTCCCTAAAGTAGACCTTGAGACAGTTTGTGGTCCTCTCCTTCCACATCATTTCAGCCAGAAAACACTCTTTATATGCCCTTTGAGGACTTACTCCTGGAGGTAAAGAGTTTAGTTTGATCATACGATGAGAAGCCACTATGGGGTTTTGAACACGAGAGTGACAAGATCAAATTTTCAATGTTTTCAAAGATCGTTTCCGCTACTATGTAGGACAGATTGTAGTGAAGTAAGCACCAAGCAGGGAGACTATATGCGAGAATATTACAGGACTTTAAGGGGCAGCTGAAGGCATCTAGGTACAGATGACAGGGATAGAGGTGCAAGAGAAGGACAGATTTGGGTCATATTGTGAGTATACAGCCAATAATACTAGCTGTCGGAAAGACCCCACAAAGGATCGTGGATGAGGACGCCACTCTTTGAGAGGGGACTGGCTGGAGGAGGGGCAAGCCCACAAAGGGAAAGAAATCAAAACTTCTTTTTAGGATGAGTCAGCCATACGTAGCAGGCATCCAAATGGAGACATCACGTAGGCCAGTAGCCCGTTAGTTCATGAGCCTGGTCTGCAAGCACAGGGCCATGGCTAGAAGTGTATTTTTCAAATTCACAAGCACATGGCAAGATTTAAAATCACTGAACTGGGTAAGGTCACCTGTGGAGGGTATAGATGAAAGAAGAGGCAGGGAGAGGATGGGGGGATCGAGGACAAAGCCTTCATGCCCTCCAACATGTACCAACTCTAGGTCCAAGGACATGGATCCTGGAAAGATTCATTCCCCACTGCGTAAAATGGGAACATGTCCTGGGACAACACGCAGTGCTTTAAAAATGGAAACAAAAATAAATAAATAAATAAAAATAATAAAAATGGAAACAGTCCTTATTTCTGCATCAAAAAGTAAATAATTTGAAGCAACAGATTACCTTTATCCAGTCAGCTGAAATGTTTTATAACCAACTGCTAGAAAAACAAGTTGTGGTTTGATTGGGTTTAATATAACTCTGTGTTGTGCTTGCTCTCTTTTTTCGTATTAGTTTATGTGTTTGGGCAGAGCCCATGAAACATCATATAAATGTAAAAATTGTTATTGAAAGCGTTCATAAAAGCTCCTTCATAATTCTCTTGTTTTATGTTACAAATGACATCCCAAAACAGCCCCCACGGAAAAGGATTTGGAAGATAAACATTTAAAAGACGAGGAAAAAAAGTTTTTTTTTTACATTGAATACATCATATTTTTTACATTTTTCTGCATGTCATGATAAAAAAGAAAGAAGAAAGAAAGAAAGAAAAGAAAGAAAGAAAGAAAGAAAGAAGAAAGAGAAAGAAAGAAAGAAAGAAAGAAAGAAAGAAAGAAAGAAAGAGAAAGAAAGAAAGAAAGAAAGAAAGAAAGAAAGAAAGAAAGAAAGAAAGAAAGAAAGAAAGAAAGAAAGAAAGAAAGAAAGAAAGAAAGAGAAGGAAGGAAGGAAGGAAGGAAGGAAGGAAGGAAGGAAGGAAGGAAGGAAGGAAAGGGCACCTGGGTGGCTCAGTCGGTGGGTTGTGTCTACCTTAGGCTCAGGTCATGATCAGGGGGTCCTGGGATCAAGTCCTGCTGCATCAGGCTCCCTGCTCAGTGGGGAAGCCTGCTCCTCCCTTTCCTTCTCCTGCTCCCTCTGCTTGTGCTCGTTCTCTCTCTCTCTCTCTCTCTCTCTCGCTCTCGCTCTCACTCTCGCTTTTGCTCTTGCTCTCAAATAAATATCTTCAAAAAATGAAAGGAAAAATGGCCAGTATTACTTAAGCGCCTACCACACACAAGGCACTGTGATTATCATTGCGTGCACTACCTCATTTGATTTTTCTCCAACTCTCCTAAGCAGCGGGCATAATGCACATTACAGTGGAAGAAGCCGAGGCCCAGAGCGCGTGCGTTAACTTGCAGGCTGGACGGCGGCAGGACTGGTCTGTAAACCCAGGAGCCCATGCCCTAAGCTTTTATCCTACTGTTTCAGAACAGCTTCTTCTATACTTTGTTTCCTACTGCTGCTGTAACAAATTAACACAAACAGGGATTTAAAACAATGCTAACTTTTATCTTACAGTTCTGTAGTTCAAAGTCCAAAAATAGATCTTAGGGACTAAAATTAACATGTCTACAGAGCTGTGTTCCTTCCGGAGGCTCTAGGGGAGAATCTATTCCTGCCTGCACAGTCTTAACAGAGTTTTTGAATCGGGGGGGTCTGGGAGGAGGCCTGAGGATGTGCTTTTCAATCAAGTTCCCAGGAGATGCAGACACTGCTGACCAGAGGACCCTGATTTAAGAGGCTTAAATAGAATGCCAAACATTCTATTTCCTCTGTTAAAATAGTGCCGTCCTCTTGTTTTCAAGATGACCCCTGTCTGACTCCATGGCCTTCCCCGAAATAGTACACACCCAGATCCACGAGTTTGGTTTGGTATGTTGCATGGGGCAGGGAGATAATCCCACCACCCACTTCCAACCTGGACCTTCCCGTGGGACTGAATCACTATTCCTCAGAGCGTGGCCCCTTCCAGCAATGAAAGCAACGTGGCATCTGCTTCCATGCTCACACCTCCTTCTCGGTCTCTGGCCCTCCTACCTCCCTCTTATCTTGTGATTACATGGGCCCACTGGGATCATCAACATTCCTGCCTCAAGATCCTTCCCTTAACCCCACCTACAAAGTTCCTATGCCATGTAGGGTAACCTATCCTATGGGGTTTTGACCTCGGGAATTCCACGTGGACACCTCTGGGAGCCATTATTCTGTCTACGATACCTGCCTGCCTCCTCTTTCATGCTCCCTTCTTCCCATTTGAAGAAGAAATTGCGCTAAAGCATTCAAGTTCTTCACTCAGTGTCAGGTCCTCTTTCTGGGCCTTTGCTCACCCGTATCTATCAGTATTTTTAGCACAGGAACCATGGGCCTAACTTCTTGATGAACTGGTCCCTCCCATTCAGTTATTGTCTTCAGGTTGGGTACTCAGACACTGGAAAAATGTGGGGGAAATGGGTGCCTCCCTTGACATTTGACAGCCTGGAGACAAGATTTCTCCCCCTTTCAAACAATTTCTCCCCTCACCTCCACATCTTCCTCCCAAGGGGAGGGAGAGAAAAAAGCAGAGGACCCTGACTTGAGTGAACAAAGACACTTTGCCTTGGCATTCAAGGCCCTTCATAGTCCAACCATATTCTCCATCCCCAGTAATAAGATCCAGCTCCAACCATAGCCACAAGGTTGTGGCTGAATATGCCACAACCTCTCCAGCATGAATATGCCCTGCCCTTCCACCCATCACTCCCTTTGCACACACACCGCTCCTTCCAGTGCCTCTGGGCTCCTCTGCCGGGTGAGGATGGGCTAATCTTTGAAGAGGGCCCACGTGTCATGCGCTTCAAGAAAACTAAGTTGATACTCCTTGTCAAGATTAGTAGGACCAGTTTCTGGGTTCCCAATCACTTTGTTCACACCCACTATTAAGGCAGAGATCTCTCAGCTCAGCTCAGATTAGGCCAGTATAGATAACTTCCAGACTCAGGAAGGTGATGTTCAGGGGCAGGTCTAGCTTCAACCATGGCTGGATCCAGGGTCTCAGACAGTACCATCAACTTTGTCAGTTTCCTGTCTCCTTCTCTCTTATCTCCATTCCTTAGTTCTGTCCCCAGATGTCCTCTTATATGCAGCATGGGACAATGACTGCTATCTACATGTAGTCCCAGTTTAGCAAGCCAGTGGAAAACAAGACCCTCTCTTTCAACACACAGATGGCGTTTCCAGGGAGGTATCATTGGCCCTGTTGTTCCTCTATGCATCAGTGAACCCAGTATTTTGGCCAGGGAAGACAAACTTTTCAGTCTTTGGCCATCTGAGGTCATGGGCCTAACCTCGCCCTGAGGATGCAGGGCACTTTAGATGGGCTTCAGTGGGACTCACAGCATGTGGAGGGGATACCCAAAGAAACATGCCCAACAGACCAAAATTACACTATCATAGACCTCCGCAGCCTAGGGTAGGACCTACCTCTTTGGATTTTTCCTTTATCTGTTTATACAATTAGCTATTCCTAATAATCACTTTGGTGCTACTACTTGAGCACATACTTCTCATTCACTGAACAGCTATTAACTAAATGGCTACTGTGTGCCGGGCACTGTGCTGGGCACTTACTTGGACCCTTACTCCTCACAACAACCCTGAAGGCTGAGCACTTTTTTTTTCCACTGTTGACCAAAATACTTTAATTGTACAACTTTCATGTACAATATGAAGTCCGTAATTGCTTGAAATTCTCACCTGGCTCCTGCTTGCAAAGAGTTCAATCTATATTTTCAGTCTTCATCATCAGGAAGGATACCTAGTTTCTCATCCATCCACTGGGAAGGATCTGGATATGGAAAGTGACCCAGCACAGCATCTGAGTCATGCCAAAAAATGCCAGAGAATCCAGAACCACATGGTGCCACTGAAGAACTCGGCCTGGATCATCTGGGACCTGGTCAGCTGGGGAAGCTGTCTACACCGGGGCTCAATATGCACCTTGCCACCAGCATGATGGACTCCACCGCCTCCAGCCGCCTGCTGGCCGGGGCCTCTGAACAACTGGCCTCCAACGTGAACCAAAGACGCCAAGCGCATCAGAGCCGACATGCTAGCCAGCACCCGGAGAGCCCCTCTTAAGGCTGAGCACTTTCATCACCTGCCCTGCCTACTACTGCCAAGAATAGAAGTGAGGCTCAGAGATCTCATGTGACAAGCCAGGGCCACCAAAAGTTGGATAAAAATAAAAGCAGAATCTGAACCAAAAGTCATTTGGCTCGAAGGACTAGATTCTTCCTATACCCTGTGTGAGCTTCGTGAGGGTAGGGCTTGAGTCTTGTTCATCTCTGTTTTGTTCTCTAGCATCTGGCCCATTGCAAGGCACCCAGCAGGTGCTCAATAAATGTTTGTTGAAGGTGTGAGTCAGGGAACTATAGGAATGTCACACCTGCTGATTCTCTGCCTGACGTATTCTGATAGGAAGTAGAGCTGAGTCAGTGGGATCCTCCAAGGCGAAGACTGTGAGGAGCTTCAAAGGGGACGAGGAGGGAAGAAGGTAAGGCAATAAGGCCCAGCAAAACTGAGATCTTCTTAGTTACGCCAGAGGGTAACTAAGGGTGTTATGTATTGAATTGTGTCCCCCCATATGCATATGTTGAAGTGCTAGCCCCAGTATTCAGAATATGACCATATTTGGAGAGAGACTCTCTGCAGAGACAATCAAGTCAAAATGAGGTCATCAGGGTGGGTCTTTATCCAACATGACCAGTGTCCTTTGTAAAGGGAGAAGTACGGACACAGAACATCCATAAGGAAAGGCGCTGTGGAGACACAGGGGGAAGAGAGGTGACTGTAAGCTAAGCAGAGAGGCCTGCACCAGATCCTCCCTCACCGCCAACCCTGGCAATACCATGATCTCAAAATTCCAGCCTCCAGAACCACAAGTTCATACATTTCCATTGTATAAGCCACCTGGTCTGTGGTACTTTGATGCAGCAGCCCTAGAAACTATACACGTAGACTTATGATGTGTGCCTACATGCGCACACACCCTCACGTGCACACACACATTTTTTTCATTAACATTAAAAAAAACCCTAGTGAAACAATAATGGATACTTAGCTGATAAATAAAATTTCATTTCTAGACATCACACCCTCCCGACGAGCATTAGAATAAATGGGCCTCATTTAAAAGAAGTAAAACAACAACAACAACAAAACAAAACAAAAAAACCAAACTTTCTGGTCTCCCACTTTCTACACAAAAGGTTCACTCAGGAGAAACCACCATATGAAATCCAAATTTATCCGGGTTTTACTTGGAAACAGCCTCACCGGAATGCAGAAGTGGAGCAAGAGATGAGAGAGACCGTCTGGAACCCATGTGCGTGCTGTTGCTCGGGGAGGGAGCCCAGGGAGGAAGCCAGGAGCTGCCGAGGTAGGGAAATGCCACCAGGTCCCCTGTCCTCTCCTAGGGCCTGGCATTGAGGGTTTCCCAGACATGCCGCTTGCAGGGCTAAACTTGGGACAGTCCTGGGCAAACAGGATGGGTGGTCTGCAGTCCTCAGAAGAGGCTCTGGGGTCAGAGAGCTGCTGCGGGACCCGCAAGTCCCTACCTCAAAGCAGGGCACACGGCTTCGCCTCTCCAGCTTCCCATTCCTCGGCTCTAGCACGGAGACAGAGTTGCCTCACACAGGTGCTGCGAGATGGGGCAGGGGCCCGTCTGCACGCACCCTCACCGGCAGTGCCCAGCCCTCTCCCGCGCGAAGGCCGGCCGCGCTCTGCGTGAGGCGCCCAGGCCGCAGGAGCTTGCGAGGCTGGGGCTAAGGCCCAGGCCAGAGCAGTGCAGGCTCCGTGCCCCCGGTGCGGCCTTCTGCCAACCAGGTTTGAGAGCACTGCATGAATGTTCCAGACTCCCTGAGCTACAGGCACCTTTCTTTCCTTTTTTTTTTTTTTAAGATTTTTTAAAAATTTATTTATTCATGATAGACACAGAGAGAGAGAGGGAGAGGCAGAGACACAGGCAGAGGGAGAAGCAGGCTCCAGGCCAGGACCCCGATGTGGGACTCGATCCTCGATCTCGGGTCTCCAGGATCACACCCTGGGGCAAAGGCAGGTGCTGAACCGCTGAGCCACCCAGGGATCCCCCTTTAGGCACCTTTCTGAGAGGTGTTCTCTATGCTTCTCGAAAGCCCCAAGGCCATTTGGCCCCCGCAGACTGCAGTAAACTTGAGAAGCCCCCCCCCACCACCTTCCCCATTTGCTCCCCTCACTCCGGCTTCCTGGGACCACTTCTCAATTCCCTGCACCCAAACTCGCTTTGGGCTGGGCATTCAGGGGAAACCCAAACTTAGGAAGACTAAAAATCACCAGCAAGGGGGCACCTGGGTGGCTCAGAGGTTGAGCATCTGCCTTTGGACCGGGGCATGATCCCGGGATCCTGGGATCCCTCAGGGAGCCTGCTTCTCCCTTTGCCTGTGTCTCTGCCTCTCTCTCTTTCTCATGAATAGATAAATAAAATCTAAAAAAAAAAAAAAAAAATCATCAGCAAGTTTAGCAGATGTCAAGCAGCCATTTTAAGAATACCCACTATTATCACTATTCATCCGGCGTCTACAGTTGAGTAGACATGAGTGCTGGGAAACCTTGCTTCTAAGGTGGGCTAGCTCAGAGACTTAGATTGTGCCCAAGAGCCTTGATACACTCTTAGTAAGATACCACTTTAGGCCTAAAAATGGATTGAGTCCACCTGTGGACTGTTGTCACTTGATCAAGCCAAAATTTGTTCAAAATGGAAATGCCTCGAAATGAAAATGGAAATGCCTGAAGTACTTCATCGGGTCAGATGAGAGCATTTTAACTCAAGTCAATGTAGAGAGCTGTGGGTGTCTAAAATTATAAACCTCTCCCTGTTGGTTTTTATGTTCGTGGTCTAAGGGGGAAATGGTAAAAGAGAAGTATGCACAATAGCCCAACACAATGGTGTGATATTTCTAGTACATAGAGGATTTTTATTGTACCTTCCACTGCTCATTTAGCTTTTTATACAAATAGCTAGAGGCAAGCCACCTTGTAACAGAAATGTTTCTGAGATTTGCAACAGGACAAGCCATTTGACATTAACTAAAGTCTGAAGTGCACAGTTGGAAGTGGCTCTGGGTGTTAGGAAACCTTGCTATAGACTGGAATTAAAAGGAAAAAAAAAAAAGACACTGGCTTTCCACAACACGGACATTTGAATAGAAACCATTTAGCATTAAGTATTTCTGCCTAGCATTCTCCAGATAAGGAGTAAAGAAGAGCATTTTATTTATTTATTTATTTTTAAAGACTTTATTTATTCACGAGACACAGAGAGAGAGAGAGGCAGAGACATAGGCAGAGGGAGAAGCAGGCTACCTGCAAGAGAGCCTGATGCGGGACTTGATCCCAGGAGCCTAGGATCACGACCTGAGGCGAAGGAAGATGCTCAACCTCTGAGCCACCCAGGGGCTCCAAGAAGGGCATTTTAAATTCAAGCACTGAAAGTGTGGCATGATTCTTTTTAGCTAGTGATTTACAGCGAGCTACCCCTAAGCTCTCTAGCCATCACTGAAGAACCAGCTAGAAAGGGAGTTGCCAGGGACTCCAGGGGTCAAAACTGGAAGAAATTCACCTCTGAGACCCTTTGACTTCCAGATGTCTTGAAAGAGACAGAGTAAGAATAATAAGCCAGGGATTGTGATCCTTAAAGCAGCACATCTCCAACTTTGATGTAGAAGATTTGAACCACCCCCCACCCCTATCTTGTTAAAATGCAGATTCTGATCCCTGGGCTCTGGGACGGAGCCTGGGAGCCTGCATCTCTAACAAGCTCCCAGGTGATGCTGATGGTTTCCCGGCCACATTTTGGGCTGTGAAGTTCTAAAGACCAGGGGTTGTAAAACTGACTCCCAGTAGTCAAGAAGTCTGGCTCCAAATGTGGTCCCACTGCTAGAAATTTGTTCAAAGCCTCTTGTCAAATCACACTCGGGGAGGGGTGGGGGGTGAGGCTGCCATCTCCAGAGAGGCCAGAGAGACAGAGACACTGGGAAAGGCCATGTGTAACTACTTCTCTTTCACTGAAATCAGAGAACAAAGCTAATTCCTCCAGCTACTATTATGATGTCTGTACTGAGAGTTGCCTTAATGAAATAAATACATTCTTAGTCACCGTTTCCTAACTAAACTGTCAGCACCCGGCCCCTGTTAGCAAGAGAATCGGGGAATGTTAGTCTGGGAAGGGCCCCCAGGGATCAATTTATCCAATTTCCCTGAAACATAGGGCCTGAAAAGCAAACTTCATGGGACCGGACTACCGAGCAAGGCTTTTCAAAGGAGACCGTTAGGAGAGGACTCTCAGCCTGCTGCTGCTGGGCTGGAAATATGGCCCGTCTGTACTTTTGTTGTTGCTACTATCTACGCTGCCCTATGGACACCTGTCCCCCCAACCCTTACCCTTCCCTGCTGCCCTAAGCAGTGAAGGATTCCTTAACTGACTTTCCATCTCATTCCCTAACGTGGCCATCCCTTCTGATTATCAAAGCTGCCTCACTTTGGATCTTAAGGCTTAGCCCTACCCTAAAGCTTGAATCTAACATTTGACTGAAAGGCTTGCCTACTCTTCCCAACACTGGACTGAGCATGGTGTCTGGAGTCTGCACTGACCACAGAGGTTGTTTCCGCCTCCCGCAAGAGTCCCCCCAGTGATGGAGTGAGAGAAGGAAACAGGCTTCCTTTTCCTTCCTTCTGCTGCTGCATTCTTTCTGGGGTCTCCCTAGGGCAGGTGCCAAAGACTCATTCGTGGTGAAGTGTATTGGTGGAGGTTTTAAAACATGTCCACGATTTCTCCAATGCGCTCTCCTTATACACCAGCCTTCGTGACTGACTTCCTAAGGAACAGAATCCTGTAGAAATTATGCCATGGAACTTCTGGGCTAGGGTAGAGAACACAATCCAAATTCCATCCAGCTCTGTCTCAGGGGCACTGGGACCAGGCACCATGTCGTGAGGAAAACCAGCAGCTGATGGGGAGGATGGATGGAGGTGGGAGGTGGACCAGCGAGCAGCCCCAGGGAAGGTCTCAGCCAACAGCTGGTGAGCACCACCACATATACCAGCAAAGAAGCCCCCAGGTGATTCCAGCCCTGGCCCGGGACACCCCTTCGCTCAGGATGAGTTGGTCAAAGACAAGCTGTCCTTGCTGAGAACCACCTACCCACACATTTATAGCAAAATAAATCCTGTTGTTTTGTTCAGCTTTTCAGTTATGGGATAGTTTGTTTATTTATAGCATTAGATAACTAGAGCAACAATCGCTGGTCCTCTGGAAGGCCCAGTGGGGATGTCCCTGCCATAAGGACCCTCGACATGGGAAATCGGGCTCAGGCTCAATGTCCTCCTACCCCCATCTGCAGGTCCTGCTTTGGGCCATCTGTCTCATGGCTTCTTGTTGCTGAGATCCCTGTGGTGGCAACAGCCAGCCACCTTCACTGGTAGCCACTGACCCCCGTGCCTTAGTCTGCGTGGGCTGCTAAAATGAAGCACCACGGACTAAGTGGCTTACCCACGACAGAAATTGATTTCTCATGCTGTTTGGAGGCTGGGAATTCCAAGATCGAGGTGCTGGAAGATTTGGTGATGAGAACATAAATCCCATTCATGAGGGCTCCACCTTCCTAACCTAATCACCCCCCAGAGGCCTCACCTCCTAAGACCATCACGGTGGGGGTGAGGATTTCAACCTATGGACTGGGGAGGGGAGGTGACGGGAAGGCTCAGTCATAGTACCATGGGAGACACTAATCGGGGGTAGGCTGGAAGGTGGGCCTGCAGGCTATCCCGTTTCTTCCAGCTCCCTCCTGCCCCTTCTCCACACTCAGGAGTCACTGGCCTGGAGCTTGACAACTTTGGAGCAAAAGGACCATGACCAGTCTCTGACTTGTTCTATACTTTCCATCTCATAAGAGGTGGAGAGGCCAGGGGGAAAGGTGGTTGCTATTCCACATACCATCTGTGGCCCTCTGATTACTGCCTTTCTCTCTCTCATCTTTTCTATCCATGGATGGCAATGGAGAAAGGGTGCTGACGATTGTCCTGCCAAACAGGACTACTCACAAGTCCTGTGGGCATGTGCCTGGTCTCAGTAGCTAGTGGCTCTCAAATCTGGGTTGGGGTGCACTTAGCCCCATGGCCGCTACGTAAAGCTGTGCAGGTTGGGCACTGCAGCACTGAAGGGTAGAGGCCTATACATTTTTACTGTAGTAGTAAATATTTTAGGTTTTGAAGACCACATGGTCTCTGTCTCAACTATACAGCTCTGCTCTTGCAGCACAAAAGCAGCCAAAAATAACATAGAAATAAATGGGTGTAGCTATGTTTCAATAAAAGTTGATATTGTCAATCAATAAAAGTTTTATTGAAAAACTTTATTTTCCAAAACAAATACTGAGTAGCTTTGGCTTAAGGTTAGTTTGTCACCCCTCACCCTAGGAGATTCTATTCACAAAGCTCAGCATGCACAGCCCTAAGCTCTCTGCTCAGCAATGTCCACCCTTGGGGGCCTCAATGTGAACACAAGAACAATCGCAGTGAGTGGCTACCAACAGCCAGGGGAGTGGTTTTCAAGGACACAACAAAATCCTTTCTACTGAGTGTGGGATCTTCATTACCCTTAAGGGAAGCTTCTTGGATGCACTACTCTTTCATTCACTGAAAAGACACCTTCTGAGCACCTGCTGTGTGTCAGGCTTATGTCCAGTGCTGGAAATAGAACAGAGGACAAGGCAGACACAGTCCTGGCCCCTAGAAAGCCTGCAGAATGGCACAGAAGACAGACTTTGAGCGGGTAGTTATAAATGGGATGAGTCTTATGAAAGGGGAAGCTGAGAGCCAGTGGGAGCTCTCACAGGAAGGTGAGGCCATCTCAGGGGCCCGGGATCAGGAGGAAGCAGAGGTCTTAAGGATGAGAAGGAATTAGCCAGGCAACGCATTGGAGGACAAGTGTTTCAGGCAGAGGGACCAGCATGTGCAAAGTGAGTGGACAACATATGTGTGCTGGGGGTAGGGGGTACATCTGCAGAGACCTCTGCCTCCATGGCGGCGTCTCTCCACCATCTTTGCTTTTCTGCAGATGATCCAGACCCGGCATCTCTCATCAAGCCTGCACTGCTAGACTACTTGGTACCACAACGTTTTAAAACATTAGAACTACTTGCTAATATGGGGAAGTTAAGGGATTTTGAGTAACATCTGGATCTCTGGCTTTCCCCCAAAATTCCTGGCCTGTAAGTCCAATTCCTACAAGCAACAACTAGCTTGGAGCCCCTGGCCCTGCCCCCTCTGATGGGAGGCACCCTGCTCTTTCTGTCCCAGCCCCTGTCACTCCCAGTCACCTCACCACACGGCTGATTCACCCTCCACTATCCTCCTGGCCCAGGCAGGCATCTGACTTCTTTCCCAGGCAAACCTCATGCCACAAAGGGAGACATAGATTCAAGACAGTGAGAAAGGTTTATGGGGACCCATTCTCCAAAAATAAACAAGCACCGTGGCAGAGGTGAATTAGGCTCGCCTCGAAAATCCAGCCCACGTGGCCCGATCTGCTGAATTCCCCAGGTGAGATGCTGGGTGCTGGGATAGGAAATCTCTTCTCAGAGCCCTTGCAGAAACCCTGCCCAGGATTGAGGACAGCAAAGAGAGGCTTCAGAAAGCACGGGCTGAGCTAGAGCAAGGCCTCTTCTCATCAAATCAGGGCTCTCCCTCTCCAGAAAATCAATTCCACGGTGTGGAGGCTATTCTCCAGGGTGGAGTTTATCAAAGCACCTGCCAAAGAGGGCCAGGAGATCCAAACCACATCGATAGGTGTTTCAGAAGCACACAGTCCTGATGCGGGAGAAATGAGGTCTTGGCAGGCCCGGCTCCCCAGAGGCTGAGTGGAGAGAGCCATTAAGGGCACAGCCCGGGACGACCCATGAAGCCTAGTCCCACCGGGGCAGCTTTGGCTTGGTCCTGTGGGGGAACTCTGGGCTCTCAATTAGCCTCAGAGCTGCCCCAACTAGGACAGCATATTGGTCATTGCTTAAGGGCTGCCGCGGGGGTGGGGGGTGGGGAGTGGGGGGTGTAAATTCCAGGACACCATTAGGCCTTCTAGCCAGAGGGGAGTTCTCTGAAAAAGCACCAGGGGGGCCATTAGGAGTGACTGCAGGCAGAAAAGTAGGGGTGGGATGGAAACAAGAACCAGGGATCTGAGGGATGTGGGTGGAGTCCGCCAGTGTCTGCTACCTGCCATTCCAAATGATTCACCAGGCTAAAAATGTTTCTTGGGTGCAGACCTTTTCAGAACCTTTACTGTGATGATTATTATCTCTACAGAAAAAGATATGATATACAGCAATTCCTGGACCTGTCTACGAGGCTCTCTTTTTCCAGAATTCCTAGAGATCACGGTTTGGGGGAAATACCACTCTTTGGGGTGTGCGTGGTGGGAGTAGAGAGCAGGAAAGAGTTTCTCTTTCAGTGTCAGCTGAATGCTGTCCTGAAGTCCTCTGGAACGCCCTGGGGAAAGCCAGCCAGCCTGGGCACCAGGCCTTCTGGGATGCCCCCCACCCACCATGGCCTCCTGGCCCCAGCTGGATGCTCACGGTAGAATGCCCTGGATGCCTTCCAAGCACAGCCCTTTCAAGCTTCTTTCCGCTCTTGGAAACCACTGCATCCTTCCCTGACTTCGAGCATCAGCATTCCTGACCCACCCCTCTCCCAGGACATCAGCCAGCCTCCCATCTCCATCTGTCGCTGCTCCACTTTGAGCCTCCTCTGCCCCCACCAGACCTGCCTGTTACCCCCTAACCTTCACGTGCTTGTAAACTAAACTTGTGACAACAGGCAGTGACTCGGTTTCTTTCTTGTTTGACTCTTGCTGTGTTTTTAATTTTTCACTTAGGTTCATTTGAATCTGCCAGACTGTGTTGGGAGCTCCATGCTCACTGCCATCTTCGTCTTCGCCCTCACCGACGTGTGTTAAGTGTCACTCTTTGGCCCAGCAAAGGAACCGAAGAGGACGAGCCTGTGAGGAGCCCTGTGCCTCACAAAACACAACGTGGGGCATCTCCCCCATGCCTGACCCCTGCATGGCGATGCCCCATCCTGACTGTTCACATCTCGGGAGGAGGCGCATTTCTCCTTCCTCATGTGAAATAGTTAATGGCATTCATGAAATTACCCTGAATCATAAGATCGGCTCCAGAGGAAATGTTGCTCTGGTCAGGTGGTGACTTCTAGTTAAGTCCATCCATTGAGATTCACCGAGTCCCTTCTAGGTCCCCACCACTGAATTTGGAATAAAATCACCAGCTCTGTTGTCACTCCCGTTGTTGCATTTTCTCTCTAACTCTCACTAGGTTGGACCCTGAGCAAGGCACTTGAGCCTGAGCTTCAGTTTGCTCATCTATAGAGTGGGTACCCAAACTGACTTTTACATCGAGGTGAGACAGAGATGAAACATACATTGAAGGCACTTAGCGCTGTGTCTGAACCATGGCCAGTGCTCAGATGTCTCTCTCAATACAGTAATAATAATAAAAGATGGGAGATATTGGGATTCAGTCTTCACCCACATTACAACTATCCTGGGACATATTCTCCTGAATTTTCCTCATGTTCACTTTCCCTGCACATCTCCTTCCCTCCCTTATTCCCTTCCAAGCTCTCGGGATTTACACAGTGTTCATGAATCCTCCGTGGAGCTCTCTAAAAACACAGATTCTGGGACCCCCACCTCCCCACCCCCAACCCAGAGATTCAGTGGGTCTGGAGAGGAGCTCCAGCATCTGCATTCAGACAACCTCAGATAATTCTGTTGTGGATGATGTGGGCACCGTGTCGTACTAGTCAATGTTTAATAAGAGTTTCAGAGTGCAGGGAAGGGCTGGTTTGTGGCATTTGCTAAGAATATTGCCACCATGGCCAACATCTGGCTATCCATGTGGCATCACCGAGGCAGAGCTGGACAATGTTCAGCAACACACCTACAGATACAACAGACATACCCAGCTCCCGGAGCGAGACAATAGTAACAGGTATACACATCAGGAAGTATTTATTACCTTTGTTTTCAATATACTTATTTTGTTGTAAGTTTCTGTCATTTAATATTTAATGTTTATGTTTAACGACCAGCTCTCCAAATCCCTGAAAATGTAACAACCAGCTCTTGGAAGCATGGCCATAAGACACGGCCACAGGAACCAGACTGGAAGAAGCCCATTGGATGAGAATTGCACGAACACTCTGTCCCCTTTTGCCCTGAAAAATGCGCAACCTTGCAGAATTTTCCCAAAATTCCTGGAGACTTTAAAGACATCCCAGAGCCTATCGTGGATTTTGGAGACACCCCTGCCCCCCTTATTCCTTCCTATGCTATCAGAGCATCTTCAGGGCTGGTGGGAAGGAGGGAAGGAAGAATCAACATAGCTCGGGGAAAGGATTTTTACAGATCTTTCCCATTTCCCCATCCTCACTCTCTGCCACCCTTGCCCCATGCCTGATTGCGATGAAGGACCCCACCAGCCCAGGCTTCAAGGAGTCTGTGTCCCCTTCAGCTCCAAGCTCTTAACCTCCCTCCCTCCGGAGCTGTGGGGGCCCACCCGGCTGGCCCTATCTTATCAGATTCGGGTGACAGACACAGCAAGTCAAGGGAGGAAACAGAGGTGCCTTATCTCCCTCTCCTGCATCCGGCTGGAAGGCAAGCTGCTCCCTCTCAACGCAGGGCACAGTCTTGTGTCACCGTGCTTGGTCTGGAACAAGAAACCCACTGCCCTTAGCAGACTCAAAGCCTTACAGGGTCACGGGCAGGCAGGGGCTCGGGAAATAAGAGGTAGCAGGCTCTGGGCGTTAGAACCATTAACACAACAGCCCCGAGGGAGGTTGCTACAACTGTGATCCTCACTGTACAGAAGAGGAAGCAGAGGCTCAGAAAATTAACCGGCCTATGGTAACACACAGTAGCAGAGCCAGCATTCATAGACCAGTCTGCCCAGTTCAGAGATCAGGCTCTTAGCTGTCCTGCTATTGTCCTCACAGTAGCCTGTGTCCCCATCTCCCAGATGACAAGGCTGGGATCACCACCAAAACCCTCAGAGCCTCCGGAGGGGGCATCCTGGACTTGGGCAAGCCTCTCTGCTAATGCAGTGAGAGGTCTGTAGCCTTTGCAAGACTGCGATTCTGCAAGGGTGGAAGGAAGAGGAGAAGGGAGAGACAGGCAGGATTGGACGCTGAGCGACAACAACAAGGGCACGAGCAGATTGGGGGCTGAGCGACAACACCCACCCTTGGCAGGCAGGCTCCTGCTCATATCCAGGTATGGGAAGAATTAAAGGGGGTAGGTGGGTAAGGGAGAGCAAGAGCAACTCCCAGACACTGTGGTCAAGTTCACAGGTGTCTAGAGATGCAATCATGAGAGCTGCTCCTTTGGGTCTCACGGCAACCAGGCTGCTCCCTGCCCACCCCCCAGCTTCCACTGCACTAGGAACGGGGCGGGGGCGGGGGGGCACGTCACACTAAGGTGCTGGCATGGCTGCAGTTCCCATCACTGACCTCCATTATTCTGAGGGTTACCTGATGGTAGCCATGGCAACCAGCCCCAGGAGCAGTCATTGAAGGTGCTCATCCCACCTGGTGGGCAGGGCTGAAGTGCCAACACCACGCCCACGGCGGTCTCCAGCCTTGCTACTCCAGGCTTCCTTGGGTCAAACCATTTCACATGGGGACAAAACTTGGGCAAGTTACCAAACTGCCCTGAGCCACTGACTCCTCATCTGTCCACAGGGAGCATTCAGCAATCCTCACCATCGCCATCACAATCATCATCATCATCAAAGAACAGGCAGTGTGACTCATCGAGTAATGAGTTGGGCAGATCTGGCTATGAACCCCCACCCCTAAAAGTGACACAAGCTACTGTCCTTGGGAGCTCCCAGTTTCCTCACCTGTAAAATGTGAGTCTGCAAGCACTTTCCCAGTTATCACGGTATCTAGTTGAGCAGCTATGAGTCTTAGTTTGGGTTTCCCTAAGAGCAGGGCCCAACATGCGGTTTGGATGCAGGTAGTTTGTTTGGGAGCTACTCATCAGAAGCACAAGGCAGGGACTAGGTGGGTGACATGGGGGACCGTGCCTCTGATCTGTCCCGCCAAGAGACACAAAGTTGGGGTGTTGATCTAACAAATGCCATCCCACAGCAGAGAGAGAGGCCTCAGGGACAGCAATGCCAATTTGGGGTGGGAGGCCATCCCTGCCTCAGGGAAAGGCAAAGGTGGGCAAGAGCTATAACAGAGAGCACCCAGCCTGCGTGGGCACACAGGGGGTGCTCAAGGAACACATGTGTCTGTGTCCATTCCACAAAAATGTGTTCCCACTTCTACTTCTGCTGCTCCACACAGACATTTTTACTTTGTAGAAGCCACTCCTAGTTCCACAAGACTAGGATAACAAAGAGCCTGAGGTTTGGCCTCTTTGACACAAGTCAGCCCAGGCATAAGAACCAGCTCTGCTTCTTTTACTAGCTGGGAGGTGCTGGGCAAGTGCCTTGATGCCTCCAAGCCTTTGTTTGTCCATCTGTAAAAAGGGACAATAATAGTACTTAACTCACCGTGCAATGTGATGAGAAGTGAATGAGACACTGTATGAAGGGATGGCAAAACGTTTCTATAAAGGGCCAGATGGTAAATATTTTAGGCTTTGCACACCATATGGTCTCTGTTGCAACTATTCAGCTCTGCCATTGTACCATGAAGGCAGCTGTGACAGTATGTAAACATATGGGTGTGCCTGGATACCGATAATACTTTATTCATCAAAACAGGAAGTGACCAGATCTGGCCCGGTGCCCACAGTTTGTCGACCCCTGGTATAAAGCACAGGACAGAGGTGATACTCAACAGGCAGGAGCTGTAATTGTGGCCACAGCTTAGAAAGAACTCGAGCCAAAAGCTCTCCCCAGCTTAAGAAAGTTTCGACCTCATCCCCTTCGATGTTGCCTGTCAACCATTCAAAGCACGAATATGTGTTCTAGCCCTTGCTACTCAAAGTGTGGTCCACGTACCAGCCATACCACCCTACCTTAGCGTTCTTGAGAAATAATTCAGCCTCTTAGCTTCATCCCAGATCAACCAGATCAGAATCTGCATCTGAACAGGCTCCTGGGTGAGAGGGTGAGATGAGTACACATTCCAACCAAAGATACCAAGATACCAAGGTCCTCATGGATCACCGGCCTGCCCTTCCCAATCATATGAGGCTCTGTCTGCCCTAGCTTTGGAGCCAGGTCCTCCAGGCTGCTCACCATTTATCCTTCTCACTTCCAAATCTGGGGCATTCTTTTTTTTTTTTTTTTTTAACCGCCATGGCACAACTGCTCAGTAGGCTCTACTTCCCTATGGTCAGCGGGTGTCAGCAGTGCTTCTCCTCAGGTAGATGCCTTGTCTCTCTATTCCTCTGTCCTCCATCCTCAGCAGTCCACCTGTCCCAGGCACTTGCACAAACAAATCCTCTGACTCAAGCCTGTCTCCTGCTGGGGGCTGGTCCCCCACTGTGCTGCCCAGTGCCATAACCACTCACCACCTGTGATGACTGAGCACTTGATGTGTGCTCGTCCAGAGCGAGATGCGCTGAATCGAAAATACACAGGGTTTCAAACACTTAAACAGACCAAAAAAAAAAAGAGAGAGAGAGAGAAAAAGAAAGAGAGAGATGTAAAATATCTTAATACTACTTTTTAGTATCAATTCCACGTTGAAATAGTTCAGAAACAGAAAAATATGTAAAAAATTAATTTCATTTTGTTTCTTTCTCCTTTTTTAATGTGGCACCAGAAAATCTTCAGTGAAAAATGTGGCCGGCATTATAGTTCTATCTGACACCACTGGTCTGCCGGGACAGTGTAAGGATTAAGAATGTAGGTCCCAGAGTTCAACTGCCTGTATTCTGTGAAAGAAAAAAAACTATATGACAGTTGTTAAGATAATAAGAAAGACTTTATTTAAGACAAGTGCAACAGGGGAGAGAGATTAGGCTCAATGTAGAATCCAGCAGGACCAGTAATGGAGAAAGGAGTCGGTGGATGGAAGATTATTAAGAGGGGACATCAAAAGTAAGGACTTTTGGCAAACCGATCTCACAGGATTCTTGTGAATGGCAGGTCAAGGGCTGACACATCAAAGACAGACTACAATGACCAGGTATTAAGGGTGAGCAGACATCAAGGATGGGGCCGGGGGGGGGGGGGGGGGAATTCTTTCTCAGCGACTCAGCAGGATTCTTTGCTAAGACTGGGCTGGACAGGCCCAAGAAGTTGGCCAAGGAAAGAGTCTGTCAGTCCAAATCTCAGTTCTGCCCCTGTGCGGCTGTGATAGAACTGGATAACCTCTCTGTACCTCATCTAGAAAATGGGGATCCCAAAAGTATGTACCTCCAGGATCGGATGAGGATTAAATGAGATGATGTATGCTAAACTCTTTGTACTTTTCTTGGCCCATAACAAGCACTCAAATCTGAGTTCCTGTTTACCGTTCCTTCCCCCATGACCCAGCCAGCACAGAGCAGACCACAGATATTTGGGAAGGCTAGTTCTGAGACCTCCAGGAATCTTGGATTCAGAGTGATGGAGATGATGACACAGATCCCTGGCTTTGTCCCAATCACATGTCTTTCCAAGAGTCATGAGCACCCTGTGCCATTCTCTTACCACAACTTGATAATTATTTCCTGTTCTCTGAAATTCTCTCTCTAGCCACATAGCCATATTCACCAGGAAACAAGAGTCGCACCGTGTGGTGAGTCCTACAAAGTGAAGAGGTCGGTGGTCATCTCAACCCCTGCCCCAGCTACTCACCTTCATTAGTGTCAAGACACACACTGTCCAAACTTGTGCCTCATCAAAATAGCAAATGGCTGTGGGTCACAGAGCTTCGGGTCCTTCGGTTGGTCTGTGAATTCTAAGGTCATAGCGGACTTCAAATAGGTCTCCGCACTTCCCTCCCTTTTTGCTCCCCACCCCTCTCCCCATTTGAAATTCTTGGTAACCCCAGAGTGAGCAGATCACAAAGGAACATTTGTCATGGGCAGACACAGCAGGCCAGGACCACTGGCCAAAGCTGGGCCGATAAACATTCGTCATTGTTGGGACGGGCAGCCTAAATCTCTAGTGAGGAGATTTAGAATTCTCTAGAGAGAAGAGAAATCCATTTCTTTGCCAGAAATCTAGCTCATTCTATTAGAGAGGCCTTAAAAACACATCAAAACAAAGACAGCTGACTATGACACCCAGGCTCACATGGGTAAAGTCAGCTCCATTTATTAGACCCAGATGTAAATTGTGTTAAAAGGTCAGGCTCTTATCTCTGGGGGAAATGATTTTCTGAGAGATCCTGGGCCCAGCAGAGACCTCAGGTAACCCAAAAATGGCAAAGAACACCCCTTCCGTGTTCTCTGCCCTACCTCTCTAAAATTCCCCTTTCCTCAGAGAGCTAGAGAAGCTTCATGCCAGTGATTCTTGGACTATTAAGTACATTAGAATCACCCAGAATGTCTATTTAAAATGCAGATTTCACTGCCCTACCCCCAGGTTCAGAAGGCTGAAATGGCACCCAGGGAACCAGCATCTTAATAAAAAAGATAACACAGGTGAGGTAGTAATTCTAGCAGAACTTTCTCCTTGGCCCGCAAAGCTGGAGAAATCTGGGTGTACAGGCTGGACGGCCGGCAGGGACACGCCCCTCTGTGCAGTCCAGGAGAGGCAGGTCTGAAGCTGCAGAGGGAGTTCCTGTCCTGGTCTCCCCACCCTGCCCACAAATGCCTGCCTTGGCCAGGGAGGGAGACAAGAGTTTGTGGTTGTTTCTGGTACGAGGGCAAGAAATTTGTTTTGCTCCCACTTCACAAAACTGCTTCATCGCTGTTGTGATCTGCTTTACCGACATCATTGATTGTGGTGACCTGAAGGAATCCGGCCCAATCCTTGGCTCATCCCACCCCCTAGTCCTTCCCAAGATCTGCTGCTCCCAAGTCTCTTTCCACTAGGCCAGCAGGTGTGCACCCCTGCACTCCGGTTGTGGTTGCGCTGGGAATCGTGGGTGGGCTTTGTTTTAACACCAGGGAACAGGCTCCACCCCAAATAAGGAATCGGGATGGTGGGGGAGTGGGGCCTAGTGGGCCCAGTAGTGGGGTCTTTCATCATGCCCTGGGTGGTTTCAACAGTACTCAGGGTTAATAACATTTGCGTGTAGTTTTCTGCCCTGGGTGCACATTGGACTCCCCAGGGCAGCATTAAAAACCCCGATGATGCCTGAGTGAGTCCCACCCCCAGAGAGTCTAAATTAATTGGTTTGGTGTTTTTGTCAGGCCCTGGAGAATCTTTAAGACCTCCCTCAGCTGAGAACCACTGTCTAGGTAAGCCCTCTGTTTCTGCAAACGAAGCACAAAGTCCTGCTGGGGTCATCTTTAACTTGGGGGATATCTTCAGGCATCTTTGGGGGCCTAGGAGTTAAGAAGCTTTGGCCCTCAGGGTCTGATGCCTGAAGACAGGGAGGTGTAGCACTCAGCTGGGGCTTCATTTATGTTTGTTGACAAATGGGACATTGTTTGGCCTGAATGCAAACCCTGTGGCGGTTCAGGGGATCTAAGTGCCATGCTACTCAAAGCATAGCCCCCAGGACCCCAGCAGCAGCATTAGGGGGAGCTTGTTGGAAATGCAAGTCTGCAGGTGTCACTTCAGACCCACTGAGTCAGGAGTGCTTGCTGGGGCAGGGCTCTACTGCCTGTGTTTCACAAGCTCCGTGGATGATTGATGCCCACCCAAGCCTGGGAAGACTCCTTTAGCATGCATAAGAATGTCTCAAGAAGCTGTATTAAAATGCAGGATTCCTGCACTCATTTCCCAAGGGTCGAATCCTGGAGGTCTGGAGTAGGGCACAGGAATCCATATGATTAACCAGTACTCTGGGATTAGGAAAAAACAACAACAACAACAAAAAGTCCAGGGCCCAACTTTGAGAAATCCTAAAGAAGCCAATTACCCACAGAGGCCTGCGCTCCATCTGGTCACATTTCCCACAGGTCTGCAAAGGACTCCTGTCACTCTCCCAGACTGCCACTCCCACTGCAAAGCTTCTAGGACCTTAAGCCTTCGCCACTCACTGTCCTTCCCAAGAAAATGGGCTGTGCCAACCTACAGGCCAGCTGAGAGGAAGGGGCAGGGGCAGGGGCAGGGTGGGGGTGTCTGCTGTGGCTTGGCAGGTTTGCATAAGGAGCCTTTCCACATGGTCTGGGAGGATGAAAACATGCAATTACCCCCGGACGGTGCTGGGCTGGGTGCACTTATTGGTCCTAACGCTCCTGGCTGCTCGCTTCCAGATGCACAGTCCCAGAGAGGACGGTTGGTTTGCTCTCGGCTTGGTCCGCGCTGCACCCGAGGGTGGCACAGGGCCCCGGGGGAGCTTGCCTCGCATCTGTCAGTGCTTCTCCGGGGCTGCCTCCCCGGTGGCTCCCCAGCCACCGGCCACCAAGCAGAGCCCTGCGCCTTGCACGCAGCTGGCCTCTGTCCAGCTCCCTCCAGCCTGGGTCCCCGGGGTGGCTGCCACCAAGCAGCAAGGACTTGCGGGGCGCTTTGCCCCGCGCGCTCGAGTTCTCTTATCTTTGCGGGGGCTTGCCTTTCCATTTGTTTCTGGGGCAGCCACACTAATAAATGGGACACAGCTGAAGCTGTCTGCCCAACAATAGCCGCTCAGCCAATTTGTCTCAGGCCCCGTTTGTCCTGGATCCTCCAAGCCCATTAACCCCTGAACCTGGGAGATGGTATCTCCCCAGGGATGAATTACCTTTATTTCCAGACGTGTGTTTGCTCATTTGGCACCCTATTCATAAAGGCAGCCCCGTTTTGGCAGCCCTCCCCAGAAACGAAGCAGGAAGAGCATCCCCACCCATGGGAAGGACATGCAGTTTAGGAAGAGCAGCTGGCCATATCTAGGAGTGACAGCTGACACTTGGCAAACACTCCATGTCAGGCACGATGCCGAGTCCTTTTTCCGCCTGCTGTGGTGTAGCCTGCATCGCCAACCCAGGGCTTGGGTGGAACTGTAACCCCATTTTGTGCAGAGGGCATCTGAAGCACAGAGAGGTAAAATGACTTGCCTCAGAGCACTCAGCATCTCAGTGGTAGGGCCGGGATTCAAACTCAGGCACCTGCTGATTTTAAACCAGCTCTCTCACCAGCTCGCAGAGCTCCTACCCTTCACCTGTTCTCACTGGTGGTAGGGACACAAAGACAGATTTGGGTCACAGAAAAGAAGAGTTCACTGGACTCCAGTGATCCTTACCAATGGATTTCACTTGCAGGGGAAAAGAAAAAAAGTATTGACAGAAGTGCCACCTCTGACTATTTTTAAATCGAATGCTTATTTTTAATCCTCAAGTTTATTTTTAGTTACACACACTGTTTTATTCATGTGGGTGGAGGGAAAGAAAATAGTAGTTAATATGTCACAGCTCTGTCACCATTCAGTTTGAATTGAGATTTACCAGTCCATGCTTTTGAACGCGGTAGGATGTGACCAGGGCTCCTGCCGGCTCTGGCTAGTTCCTGCTCTGCAGATCTTAGAAGATGGAAGTGATTCATCTCCCAAAATTAGATTTCTGATTGTTAGGAGTTGTGTTAGTCTCGTATAACAAAACTAAAATACCAGAGTTTAAAATATAGTCTATTCTCTTATGCAAGGGTTTATTCTTTAACACAGTGTTCTCAACCTTAACACATCAAAATCGCCAGAGAAGCTTTAAAAAAAAAAAAAAAAACCACCAGGATTCCTAGGCTGCACTCTAAAAGGCCAATTACATCAACATTTCTGGGGGTGACACCTAAGCACCAGGATTTTTCACACTTCTCCAGGTTATTCTAATGTGCAGCTGCAATTGAAAACCGGGGCTCGACCATAAGGCAAATCCCAACATCATTCCAGGGATGAGATGGTGGCTCTGCAAAGTCAACCCAGATCCTCTCCATCTGTCTCCACTTTCATCCTCAGCATCTGGCACTTATTCTCAATGTCACCACATGGCCCAAGATAGCTGCTGAAGCTCCAGCCATCATATTTGCATTCTAAGTGGGAGGAAGGGGGGAAAAGCAAAGGTCATACCTAGCTTCCTTTTTTTTTTTTTTTTTTGCTTTTATTTATTTATTCATGAGAGACCCAGAGAGAGAGAGAGAGAAAGAGGCAGAGACATAGGCAGAGAGAGAAGCAGGCTCCCTACAACGAGCCTGATGTGGGACTTGATCCCAGATCTCAGGATCAGGACCTGAGCCGAAGGCAGAGGATCAACTGCTGAGCCTCCAAGTTGTGTCCCTCCAAGTTTCTATGTTTAAGTCCTAATTTTCATTTTGACTTTATGTGGATTTAGAGCTTTTAGGAGATAATTAAGGTTAAATGAGGTTATTTAACCTTAGGTAGGGTCCTAATCTGATAGGATTGGTGGCCTTATGAGAAGAGGAAGAAAAAGAAAAATGTCTTTTCTCTCTCTTACATTGGGAAGGCAGCCAGCTGTAAGCCAGGAAGAGTCCTCACCAGAGAACCAAACTGGCTGGCCTTGACCTCAGACTCCCAGCCTCCAGAACTGTGAGAAAATGTCTATTGTTTGCCGCCCGCGCCCCCCACCCCCAACCCCGGTCGATGATATTTGTTATGGCAGCCTGAGCAGACTAAGACATGGCTGAGTCAGCCCCCTCTTACCACCCTTCCCAGAAATTCCATCAGAGCCTCTGTTTCTATCCTATTAGCCAGACATAGTCACACAGCCACACCTAACTGCAAAAGAGACAAATGGAGTCTTTTTGCCGGATTCATTACCACTTCCAATACAGTTGGGGTTCTAGGACCAAGGAAGAGGGAAGAAAGGATATTTGGTGGCAACTAGCAGTCCCTTGATCCCAGCATCAATAACGCAAACAGGTGGGAGGGGATGGGAGAGACGTGGGGACACCTGAGAGGGAGCACTTCAGAAAGAAGGAAATGAAGCTCCAGTAAACCTGTAGCACACATCAGGGAGCACCAGGAACAGAAGGCAGATTCCTGAACCAGAGCCTCAAGAGGACCAAGCGTCCCCACTGTCCTTCCAGGGCATGACAGCTGTTGGTAAATAGGCCTCCGTGTGGAGCCCAGCTGTCGGAAGAGCAGTCCTTCTCCTGGTGTGGCCTTCGGAGGACACACAAGTTTGCACAGGCAGGGGTCCCAGGACAAGCAAAATGACACTGCCAAGCAAGAAATGTTTTTGGTTTTCGTTTTCGTTTTGCTTTATTGCATGCATTGAACAAGTTATAGGCAAGCCTTTCCTGGGCCAGCGCAAGAAGGGCTGGATCACCGGTGGAGAAATTGAAGGTGAAGAGACAGTAGAACAGGCATGGCCTGGAAATACAGCATGGAAGCCTCTCTTTATTCAGGGAGCAAATATTTGAGGATTTCCTATATGGCCGTGAGCTGCTAGTAGTGCCAAAGAGAGAGACCAGGTCCCTGCTTTCACACAGCGTATGTGCCAGAGTGAGAAGACAAACACTCAACAAATCCACAGACAAGACGGTTTCACGTGGAGTAATGAGGAAGGGTGGGGGGGACAGCGATAGGCAACTGTCAGAGGGGCTCTCTTTGGTGAGGAGGTATTTGACTTGGGAGCTGAACGGGGAGGAAATTAGGGGAAGAATGTTCCAGCAGAAGACAGAAGGAAAAATTGCACCAAAGAACCCAGTGAAAAAGTGGTGCTATGCACAAGGATGGGGGCAGGAGCCCAGAGGGCAGAGGGAAAATAGGCAAAGACTGGAATTTCACTGAAGGGCAGTGGGGAGCTTCTGGATATTTTAAGCCAGGGAGAGACACCGTCTGACTACTTTTTAAAGATTGCTTTGGCTGCTGTGGGGATCTTGTGTGGCACAGGTGGCAGGAGTGGAAGCAAGGAGATCAGTTTGGAGGTTTTGTACTGTCTGGATCTGGGAGCAGGGGTGTGTGTGTGTGTGTGTGTGTGTTGAACAGCCGTTGGCAAACTGTGGCCTGCGGGCTGCTGTCTTTGTAAATAAAATTTTACTGGAATGTAGTCATGCTTGTGTTTACTATTGTCTATGGCTGCTTTTGCACTAAAGATACATTGAGTGAGTGTAACATAGATCATCATATAGTCCTTAAGGCTCAAAATATTTACTATCTGACCCTTTACAGAAAAAGTTTGCCAACCCCTGGACTAGAAAGAAGTGAGGTGATGGGGATTATTCTGGATAGGGAGACACTGAAGTGTATTTTAGAGGTAGGGCCAACGGGATTTATAGGTAGATTGGATAGGGGGAGAGGGGAGATGGCATGCAAGTTTTGGGATTTTGGCTTGAGGATTTGGTGGACGGTAGTGCCATGTACTGAGATGAGAAGGGCATGTCTGGGAAGGAAAGCCAAGAAGTCTTCTCTGGGTATGCTGTTTTGAGATGGCCAATGGTCCACTGATGAGCAGAGCTGAGAACATCTTCCCATCCATGGGTCCATTTGGATCTGTATGCCATTTAGATAACTCAGTGGCTAGTAGCAAATTGCTCAGTAAGGGACCCAACCTTCTCATACTAGGGAGCATGGTCACTGGGAGAGTCAAGAACCCAGGCAACTGATGATCAGATATCCTTACACGGAGCCTTCAGTGTTTTCGGAAACTTCAAGAAGCAAGCAAGAAGACACAGTGAGTCTTAGCTTGAATTTGGCCAGGAGGGCCAAACATTAACTAGGGTGGCATTAATTCCCCTTTGCTAATTAGCAGAGTCAGTACCAGCATTCATTTATCTATCTGCTTAAATGGTGTGAGATGAGTCACTCCGAGCTCCCTGTTTGCTCCCGCAGCCGTCCTCCTGTCTGAGCTGGGTACCACTGTCTCAGACCCCTCCACCACTTCTTGTTTGTGCTACATCACATAAGGTCACTGGTAAGACAAGGATGCGGTCATTCCCTTTCCAGGTACCACCATACACTCTCTTACCCAAGTCAGAAGCCCCAGAGTTCTCCTCTCTCCCTTTCTCTCATTCATTCCTTTCTCTGAAATGTCTTCCAAATCATCAGCCCTCTACCTTCTAGCCTCCACCAAAGCAAAAGATGCCTACCTCCTCCTCATGTGGTCCCCAGGGGGACTGTCCTGGGACACACATCTCATTGTGACGGACAATGACAGCCTTGTCTGCCAAGAACAGCAGCTCCCTTCTTCTGGGGGCATTGCCAAATCCCTCGGACCCAGCATAGGTTTGCCTTTCCCCAAAAGTTCAACATTTCAGTTGACTGAGCTGACAGCTGAGAGATATACAAGAGTTAGCCAGGCAAACAAAGGAAGGAAACGTGTGCTCTCGGCAGAAGCCACAGCTGGTACAAAGGCCCAGCGGCGGGAGGGAGCAGGGAACACTCGAGGCCCAGAGAGGCGGATGCAGCTGGAATGGGAGTAAAGAGAGCCACAGGGAGCGGGCTGCAGGATGCCCATCAGGCCTGGCAGCAAACCCACAGCAAACCTACAGCAAACATTCATAAACTGTCCTGTCTGCCGGGCACTGCTCTAACATCTGCACGTACACTCCCCCGTTCAGATCTACAGCAGTGAGCAAGGTAGATATTATTAGCATCCCAATTTTACATCCGAGGTGAATAAGACAAAAAGAGCTGAGGCCCCATACCCATGTGTGAGAAGGGACAGAGAGAGACAAAAAGGGGAACAAATGGCACGTGCCGAGCAAATGAAACACTCAGGCTGTTAGACACTGCATGCTCCCCGTGCTAATGGCTGGCGTGGCTGGTCGGGGGGCTGAGAGCTGGGTTGGCCGAACTGGGGCTGTGGTTGGTGTTGGCTTCACCAGCTCTGCCCCACACGGAGCAGGTGCCTGGATCTGCTTCCTGCCTCTTCTGCTGCCTTTCCACATGGCTGGATTTATTTTCAAAACAATTTATGGTTATATTAAATATTAAAGGCATTTTGCAGGTGGTGTTTACTGTTCGAAAAGTTAACAAATGTATGTTGTGCTGTATAAAATGGCAAAAACCAATTTGGAGTGCTTGATGGCTGGGGTGAGGTGACAACAATATGATAGCCATTCCCAGATTTTAATGAGACATCATTTTCCGCGTGGCCCCATTACATGACTGGGCAGGAGGGTACAGCCAGGGGCTGGCTGAGCGATGGAAGGGCCTCTGCTAGCCCCTGCATTGCTCAGGGAGCCGTTTGCAAAGGCCATGGTCCACACTCACAAGAAGCCCAGGTCTGCATGGAAGCCCATTCTGTCCTAAAAATATTATAATACTATTTTTATAACAGGACTTTCACCATGTGCCCAGCTGTGTGATGAACATTCTCTACTCATTATATGACACATTCATTGCTTCTATGAATGTTTATGGAGTACTCACTCTGTGCCAGACATTGAGCACAGACACCCAATCCCTGCCCTCTTGGGGCTTACATCCTGAGAGGGAAGACAGCAAGAGGCACATAAGCAGACTCAGAAACATGTTAACTGTTGAGTGGGACTCGTACCAGGAAAGAAATATGTGACATGTAGAGACATGGAGTAATGAGGGATGGGCAGGGGTGGATGGTAAGGGAAGACCTCTCTGGTGAGGTGACATTTAAGCTAAAGCCGAAGAGATGGCAGGGATCAACCACAGGGAGAGGCAAGGCATAGCTATTCTGGCTGAAAGAACAGTACATGCAAAGGCCCTGGGGCAGAAGAGAGGTTGGCACAGTCTAGAAACTGACAGAAGACAAATGTCACACTAAAGAGCTGAGAGCAGAGTTTCTGATTGGGTAGTTCTGGGGTGAAGCCTGAGAACTCCCATTTCTAACAAGCTCCCAAGTGATAATGATGCTGTTGGTCTACAGACTACTCTGCTTCACTCCCAGGGCGATGGAGAGTGTTTGCTTTCAGCGTAAGAATCGTAACAAAAGTTAGAAGCTATGACCTCCCCTAGCACTTGTACTGTGCCAGGCACAAATACTTGTGCTTTTATGTATATTTTATATATATTGAATTCTCTGAGCCCTTTGTGGTAGGTATTATCATCATTTCTAGATTTCTATTTCTAGAGAGGTGTATACTGAGGCATGGAGAGGTAAAGTGACTTGCCCAAGTTCCCACAGCTAGTTCCAGGCTTAAATGGGTTTTGAACTCACCACTCAGGCTTCCTGGTCCACCATTCAGCATCTCTGAGAAAACCATTTCTCGTTTCTAGGTCTCTGGTACCATTCGGTCAAGTCATTAACGGACTGACTAACCCTGCTGTTTGGCATTACCTCCCTAGCCCTGAGACACGGGGTTTGTGTGTCCTGCACTGCACTGAGGCTTCCTTTTTCCTTTCCAGCTCCCCTTCTGTGATGGAGTTCAGCAAATATTCAAAGGAGTGTGTGTGTGTGTGTGTGTGTGTGTGTCTGTGTCTGCGTGTGTGTCTTTGGTTTCCTCTGACTGATGGGGGTTATCACAGGCATCCAAAGAGAGCCCCGTCTGAATTTCTCAAAAATTTCCTGTGTTTGTCAATCTCACACCCTATGAGGTGGGGCAGTCCATGCCCCCAGGGCTGAGGCTGATGGGACAGACACCTGTTATGGGACAGGTGTTGAGCTAAAGGCTTTCCAAACGCTCTCAACTCTACTACAAGCAAGTAGAGTTATTATCACTCCCTGTCCTTGGACAGAACCACCGAAGTTCAGAGAAGCAAAGAAAATCGCTCCAGGTCTTGCAGCTGGCAAGTGGGTGGCGGGATCCCGAGCCTATATTCTTCACAAACTCTCTGGCTCTGTCAGGATTACCTGTAAGGAGAGCCTTAAAGCACCAGAGCTGGTGTAAGAGGGGCCCAGGACACGGGGTCAATCACGATGGGAAAACACTACAGATTCCCGTGGAAGGAACAGATCGGTTGATCCTTCCAAGCCCACCTTTTGAAAGATGGGAAACTAAGTCCCCAGCATGGGACATGATTGATTTCTCTTCTTTTTCTTTTTTTTTTTTTTAAGATTTTATTTATTTATTCATGAGAGACAGAGAGAGAGAGAGAGAGAGAGAAAGGCAGAGACACAGGCAGAGGGAGAAGCAGGCTCCATGCAGGGAGCCCAACGTGGGACTCGATCCCAGGACTCCAGGATCAGGTCCTGGGCTGAAGGCAGGTGCTAAACCGCTGAGCCACCCAGGGATCCCCGATTTCTCTTCTTCATCATGCATGAATCCAGGCCTTTTCAACCTTGGCACTGTTGACATTTGGGGCAGATCCTGCTGGGGACTGCTCTATGCCTGTTATGTGGGATTGTTTTATGCATCGTTGGATGTGGAGCAGCATCCCTGGCCTCCAGCCACTGAAAGCCAAAAGCATCCTCACCCAAGTGTTAACAACCAAACATGTCTTCAGACATTGTCAAATGTCCCCTGAGGGTGTGTGTTTTAGGGGGAGGGTACAGAATTAGATCAGACCACTTACTTGCTTAAAATTCTTCAAGTTTTCCTGGACAAAATCCAAACTCCTTTGCCTGGTCTGTCAAACCTTCAGCAACACGGCCCTGCTAAAATTTTGGCTCTTGTGAGTCTTTCTCCCACCCGAGTAAAAAAATCATAGCAGACAAATAACTGGGCACTTCCTACACACCAGGCACTGTTCTAAGTCAAGCTCCCTCACAGAGTTACCATCCCTATGTCACAGCTTAGAAAAAGGAGGTCTCTACGGTTTAAGAAATGTGTCCAGGGCCACTGGTTAGCACCTGACTTAAATCCTGGCACCCAGGAACGCCTTGGTGGCTCAGTGGTTGAGCATCTGCCTTCAGCTCAGGGCATGATCCTGGGGTCCTGGGATCAAGTCCTGCATCGGGCTCCCTGCATGGAGCCTGTTTCTCCCTCTGCCTATGTCTCTGCCTCTCTATGTCTCTCATGAATAAATAAATAAAATCTTTAAAAGACACACACACACACACACACACACACACACACACACACACAAAATCCTGGCACCCTGATTCTGACCCAGGAACTTTCTGCTTTATATTCTGGCCAGTACGCAATAGAACAAACCAAACTGACCTGCCTCTCAAATGTGTCCCCTGGCCCTGCTCCCCCTTGCCCAGGGAGGGAGCGCCCCCCTCCTACCCCAGCCCGCCCCCGCCCCCGGGCACCCTCCAGCCTGGGTCTGTATCCCACCGCCTGGCCCTGGGGCACATCCAGGCTCAGCCTGGGTTGGTTAGCATCGGAGAGCGCGTCAGGCCAGCCTCACCTCTCCCAGAAGGGCTGTCTTAATCAGGGATCATTTGCTCGGCAAAAACAAACCCACTTGAGCTAACTTAAATAAAAGGAAAGCAATTATGAGGAGTTAGGTTATCTCGTGGGCCCCAAGGGCAAGAATTCATTTGGGTACCCACTCATTTAAGACGAGAAATGCTTCACAAGAGACTGGTACTGGGAATTGGAAAGCTGGCAGGAATCAAATCGGCTCTTTATCCTCTTTCTCTTTGGGTCCCTGGGGAGCACTTTCCTCTTCCTCTGCTTCATTCTCCCGCCTTAGGCTTCAGAACAGCCTTCCAGCTCTTTCTGTTCGTTCCTCAGAACTTAGGGCCCCAGCATGGCCGTCCTGGTCTGTCCGGCTGCTGTAGCCAAACCCCACAGCCCGGGGGCTGGGAGGCAATGGGAAGTTGTTTCCCACAGTTCAGGATTCTGGAAGCCCAAGATCAGGGTGCCAGCATGGTTGAGTTCTGCGGAAGGTCCTCTTCTTATGTCTTCACAGGCAGAAGCGATGAGGGGTCCCCTTTGGGAAAGCACTAATACTATTCATGAGGGTTCTGTCCTCATGACCTAATCACTCCCCAGAGACCCCACCTCCCAATCCCATCACCTTGGGTTACGTTTCCACGTACCAGCTTGGTGGGAGGAACACAAATCTCAGGCCCCAGCCATGGCTGTACCTACACAGGCAGTCCCAGCCCGAGTCTACATACCTGAAAGGTTTACTCTGCCAAGCTGCTCACTTCAAATCTGAGTCCTAATGCCAGGTAACCAGGTGAGGGGGAGGGGGTCTGATTGGCCCTGCTTGGGGCAGGTGGTCAGTAGCCTATGGATGAGGGGGCAGGAATCAAGGACTATAGACCCCTCTGCAGGAACTCTGAGAACAAGCTCTCTCAGAAGGTGAAGTGGGCTGGGAGGATTCTGTTATGCGTGATGAAGGAATCAAAGGGCAGGGAACATTCATGGTGGAAGAAATAATCAGATAGAAGAAAAGCCTGCTGTCTCCCTGATTGTTCCGGGGATTCCCTGGGGACAGGTCTTCTCTCCTCTGCAAGAAGTGGCCCTGTCAGTCCGCTCTTGCTGGCAGAGCTGTTATTTTTTTTTTTTTTAAGATTTTATTTATTTGACAGAGAGAGAGAGAGAGAGAGAGAGAGAGAGAGCTCAAGTGGGGTGAGCAGCAGGCTGCCCCTGTGCAGGGAGCCCAATGTGGGGCTGGATCCCAGGACCCTGAGATCATGACCTGAGCAGAAGACAGGTGGTCACCCACTGAGCCACCCAGGCACTCCTGGCAGAGCTGTTCTTGCAGGCAAGGCCTCTACCAAATCCGAGCAGGACCCACCTGATGAGGCCACCACCACATAGTGAGTTCCCCCTACACACACACACACACACACACACACACAGGCACACACGTGTGCACCTTAGGGCATTTAAGTGGCAGCTGCTGCTTAACTGCTTAACTGTCTACAAGTCTCAGAGAAGAGACAGAGACGTAGAAAATGTACAGAACTGCTCCTGCAGCTTGTCTGGAATGGGTTCCGATAGCCACAGGCCGACTACTTCAAAATTATGTTCTCAACCCACATTCTCCATCTGACCACTGGCTTCCAATTAGCAGGAGAGCTGGTGGGCTTGGGTGGGGACGGGGATGCCAGAGAAGTTTCCAGGTAATGAAGGCTAAGCCAGAGTTGAACACTGTCCCTAAAATGAGGTTCTTCCTCTCCCTGTGGAGGAGACAGGATGTGAGAGGAGGGTCCGTTGGCTTCTGGCCAGCCCAGGTTATGGCTCTGGCGTGACCCGTATGGCACCACTAGGGCTTGCATCTTCCACCCAGAGGACGGCACCCTATTCCAACCCAGCCTGCTGGATGCAAGCAATGTCTTCTACTTTTTTCCTCCTCCTCTGGGCTCCGCTGAACCCAGAAAGTCTAATCATGCTCTGATTCTTGGGAGAGGACAGAGAAGAGAGAGACAAAAGCTACGTGGGCTGAAGAACAGGACCTGACTGGGAGGCTGAGGGAATGGGGTGTCCGGCAAGAATTATTCCTGTGCAGGAAGCAAAGAAGAGGCATCACATGAAGAAAGGTCCAGAAGATACAACATCTTGCAAAGTCTCTGCCAGCGGAAGAGCGTGGGACGTGGGGACCATCAAGGGAAGGGTAAGGTTAGAGCTAGAAATGGTCAAGGGCAAGGTTGAAAAGTGGGCAGGAGTCAGACTAGGAGAGGGCTGGGAGACCAAGAAGTGGGTGATGAATCTCGTGGCTGGAGAAGAGCCGCTGAAGCGCTGTAGTAGAGGCATACATTGTAGACGTGTGTCAGATTTCCGGACTCTCCCACCCTCACACATGGGCACCCCACATCCTTGCTCAGAGTCTGTCCCCTCCTCATGGGTCAGGGAGCCAGCAGTGGCAGAGGACACATGACCTAGAGCCCGTGCTCCCTTCTAGGCTATATACTCTTAGTACCCAGAGCTCAGAATTTCCTGCTCCAAAAGCCCCAAACCCACCTCTAGGGCCTCTGCAAGCCTCCGTTTTCCTTCTCCAGAGAGGCCACTGTGGTCTGGGCCAAGCCCTGGGACAGAGGGCTGGTCTAAGAGACAGCTGTGAATGCACAGGGGGCAGTGCTTGGACCAGATTTGGGGCATCCACATCCATGTGGAGCTGGGAATATCCCAGGACTAGGCCTCCATTTATACCTTTCTCCCAGGCCCCAACAAATAACAGGGGCAGGGCTATTGCAGATTTGCTTGTTGGCTGGTGAGGGGAGTATATTCAGGGAGGCTTGCAGACCAGTTGTCAAGCTGTTGCTAAAATCCCAGCAAAGAAACAGTGACTTCTAGTGAAGTTGTGGGAGATCAGAGGAAGAAAAGCAGAGTTGATTCAAGAGCTATTTAGTAGGTGACCTCATGCTGTTCCTTATCCTGTCTCTAACTGCTCATGGGAATGAATATATCATTGCACAGAGAAAAGGAGAATGTAATTTGAAACTAGAAGGAGTTGGAGGCAGAAATAATGGCCTTGCCCACACTCTACGAGAAAAGTTAAAAAAAAAAAAAATCGGTGACTCATAAAAACTAAATACCGTCAACTCACTTGCAAAACAGCACTGCTAAATCCTAGTGAGAACAATGACCTTTGATACATGGTAGGAACAATGGGGAAGAGAGGTCATGGGAGGGAAGCTTGGCATTTATGTGATGATATTAAGGCTGGGTGGAAATCTCAAGATCTCTCCTTGCCCTACCCAGATCTGAACTATCAAATAAGCTCAGGTGGTCTGACCCAGAGCCCAGTTCTCTGTAGTGTCCTCGGGGCCTGGTTCCAGAGGTGAGGGGAACACAGCCCACATTTCTGCTGAACCCCTTTAGACCCTAAAGGCTCGGAGGAGACGCTTCCATATTCAGTCTTGCTCAATGGCCAGGACTCATCTCTACAAAGACTTTTTCCATGGTTAATGGAGGGAAGACACTGGAATTGCTGACCATGTTGGAAACTCCCAGCAAAAAAAAAAAAAAAAAAAAAAAGAAACTCCCAGCAAGAAAAACAACTTTGGCTATTATAGTGATCATCTTCATATAGGCTGACGTTTATTAAGCATTGATTGTGTGTCAGACACTCTTCAGGTACTCAATTAATCCTCACCATTTTACAAGATAAAGGTAATATTATTGCTCCTCTGCCAAGAAAGAAATGATGGATGGGAAGGTTAGGTAACTCTCCCAAGGTCATGGCTAGGAAAGGCTGGAGCTCAGATAGTGAATCTAGGAAGTCTTCCACGGAGGGTAATCAAAGGACCTGGGGAGTCCAAAAATACTGTGTCCTCATCACCTCTACTGACCTTCCCCACCACTCTGCCTGGAAGAGACAATTAAATCTAGCACTGATTGGGGCATCTGGGCGGTTCACTGGTTGAGCATCTGCCTTTGGCTCAGGGTATGATCTCAGGGTCCTGAGATCGAGTCCCACATCAGGCTCCCTGCAGGGAGCCTGCTTCTTGCTCTGCCTATGTCTTTGCCTCTCTCTGTGTCTCATGAATAAATAAATAAAATCTTTTTAAAAAATTATAAATAAATCTGGCACTCCTTCCAATACTGGGAACCTAGGTTCTCACAGCTTCCTGAAGGAGGATGGAAGGATGCCTATTTCTCAGATGGAAAAAAAAAAGACCTAAGACCAGAATGAAAGTCTCTTTAATACTTTTTCTAAAATGGGAATATCTTCTGTTTTATTTCTGACAACATATGATCAATGTAAAAACTGCAATGAATACAGAAGTAAAAATCTCCACCCACTCCGAGGCCCCTAGTGTTATATGCCTCTTCCTCAAAATAAATGCTTCAACAGTTTGGTGTACATTTTTCTAAGCCAGCATTTCTCATAATATGATTTGCAGACCCTGAAGGTCCTGCAACCTGTTCAGAGAGTCCTCGGGTCAAAATTATTTTCATAATAGTACTAGGAGAGTATTTGCCTTTTCACTGTGTAATTTGCACTGATGGTACAAAAGCAGTGGGAGTTCAAACCAGCACCCTAGCACAAATTAAAAAATAGCACCAATAAATCATTGTCATTGTCAGTCATTGGATTCATCACTTCCACACATTTGCAATTTAGTGAAATTGAATTTTTCTAAAGATTGTCCTTGAGGAAGCCTTATAAACTATTAATTTTATTAAATCTCTACCCTTGAGAACACATCTTTTTCTTTCTTTCTTTTCTTTTCTTTTTTTTTTTGAGAACACATTTTTTCAATATTCTTCCTGATGAAACAGAAAGAATGCACGACACACTTCTGCTGCATATCATGTATGAGGATTGTCCCAAAGAAAAGTGTTTGTGGGGTATTTGCGTTGCCAGCTCAACTAGCCACAGTTTTCATGGAACACCATTTTTACTTGGAAGTATGACTGTCAGACAAGCTTTGGTTATTGCATTCTTGGAAATTTGGCAGAAAATTTTTACAAAATTTACAAAGTGGCCTGTCATTTCACAAAAAGCAACTGACAGTATTTGTTGCCAATGAAAAATTTGAGCTTTCAAGCAAAAATTGGAATTTTGAAAAACTTGGATCCTCTACTATGTGCTTGACAGATTTCCTGTGTTTAAAGACTTTTCTGATGAGATCAGTGTTGATATTAACAAATGTGACATTTTGATATTGTATAATGAAATGTGTCAACATTTGAAAGATCTCCACAACTCAGTGAACCAGTATTTTCCAAATGATGTTACAAAATCTTGCATGGGTAAAAGATCCATTTAAAATACAACATAGACCAACTGATTTTAACATAACATGGTATTAAAGTTTACTGATCTGGTTTTCGAATTCATGTTGCAACTATCCTTTAAAAAACTACCACTTGGTGAGTTTTCATGTAACATCAAATTACCACAAATATCTGAAAGGCTAATAAAATTTTCCTTCCTTTTCCAACTGTGGTGAAGCTAGATTTTTCTCATATATATCAACCAAAACACCGCATCACAACAGATGGAATGCAGAACAGACATGAGAATCTGGCTATTTTCAACTAATACAGGCACTGAAAAGATTTGCAAAGGTGTAAAACAATCAAATTTTAAAAATAGATTTTGTCTTAAAAAGATAATTTTTTCATAAAAATATAATTTACATGTGTTACAGACTAAATGTGTGTGTCCTCCTCCCCAAATTCCTAAATTAAAATCCTAATCCCCAGTGTGATGGTATTAGGGGGTGGGGCCTTTGGGAGGTGATTAGGTCATGAGTGGGGAGTCCTCACAAATGTGATCAGTGCCCTTATCAAAGAGACCCCAGAGAGCTTTCTCACCCTCTTTCTGCTCAGGTGATGATCTCTTGGTTGTGGGACTGAGTCCCGAATACTGTTCCATGGTCAGCATGGAGTCTGCTTCAGATTCTTTCTCTCTCCCTCTCCCTCCTATTCTGTTCTCCCAGCTCACAATCATTCTCTCTCTCTCTAAAATAAATAAAATCTTTGTAAAATTGTATCAAGGATATCCTTCCATGCCAAAGCTAATATCCAATAATATAAATAACACCTACTTTTTATTAAGTGCTTAGAATGTGCTCAGGCATTGTGCTAAGCAGTTAGTATAAAAGCAAGTCATTTCCTTTTATTTTGCACAAAAGAACTTGTGTGCAGTAGGTACTATTTCTCTCCTTCGACATATGAAGAAAAGGACACAGAGAGCGTAAGCTACTTGCCAAAGGATACACAGCTAATTAGGTGTTCCAGAAAATTTTGAATGCAGGCACTTTGATTCTAGAGTCTGCAGGCTTTATAGATGTCAAAAATGGGGAAGTCCAGGGGAACGTGGGTGGCTCAGCAGTTGAGCGTCTGCCTTTGGCTCAGGTCGTGATCCTGGCTGGGGTCCTAGGAACGAATCCTACATCAGGCTCCCTGCAGGAAGCCTGCTTTTCCCTCTGCCTATGTCTCTGCCTCTCTCTCTCTGTATCTCTCATGAATAAATAAATAAAATATTTAAAAGAAAAAAATAAGTAGGGAAGTCCCAAGATCTCTATGCATAAATGCACACCGAATAGTTATAAATGACGAGAATAATATATAGGGTTTTAATCAGGAATAATCACAACATAAATTGGGATAGTTGATTTAGGTACAGGGAATCACCAAGCACCATAAGTAATCTGTGGTTTTGTTGTACCTGTTGTGTTTCTGAATAGGACTTCCAGTACCTAAAAGAGCTCAAAGACAAAGGAGGACTGTCTTTCACCTTGCACACTGTTTCAAGACCCTAGGTGAAAGCCAGGGGTTTCCCTATCAAACTATGCATACATCAACTCATTTCCTTTCACTTTTCACATAAGAAATTGTGTGCGTTAGGTACTATTTCTCCCAACTCCATGCCCAGCTAATCCAGTGTCTGTCTTACATGTTTTCCCAAGGTCCTATACTTTTCCTTATGTCATTTATCCCAATTTGTAATGATCTGTTTGCAGGCTACTCCCCTCTATCCCAGATTGTGTGCTCCAGGAAAACAGGAACACTGCCTGTTTGCACTCACCCTTCTATCCTTGGAGCCTAGGACAATGCCTGGCACACAGGAGCTGCTCAGTAAACACTGTTTGAATGAATGACTGGAAAGCAGACACTCTCAGAATCTACACCTAAACCCTCAGATCCCTTTTTTGTTATCAGGTGCATGAGCCCCAAATGTGCTGTGGCCCCCACCCAGCCCGCACCTGTGTCTTTGGGGGGTGCTAGAGCTAGCTTCGTTGGTACCAGTGCAGAGCTGGAAGTACCTGAAAATGTATGTCCTTCTGGAGACAGCCCTCACCAATGACTAGCAAGTGATGGTAGCAAGTTTTAATGCTTTGGCTCTGTCCCTCCCTCATCAATATACTGTGAGTATACCCTGCTCTCTTTCCAGAGCTCCCCCAACAAGACTGAGTCAAATGCATTCTCTATAGGACTTGGCTTCATATCACACCATTTCCCCGCCATCCTATCAGTTTCCCCCTGAGACACTTTCTAATTAGTCACTCAAATTCTTTGCCTCTAGGTCTGCTCCTGGGGAACTCAACCCAAGGTAGACTGGGACCCTTAATCTCTGTACCCCTCGTGCCTCTTCAACACTTGATTTTATTTGTTGGATGAATGAGTACTGGCATCCTATGTATAATCCTGGAGCTCTAAGGCAAGGAGTGGGATGGTTAAGAAAAGAAGCTATTGCAACAATGTACTCTAGAAATCTTAGTAATTAAGACCTTTGGGAATGTGGTATCAACAGTGGTGTGCTGGAGCTGGTTCAAACTGGCTTATGCAAGCCAACTGTTAAATATTCAGAAATTTTGTAAATTGGTTGTTAAATCCTTGGTAGCTTGAAATTGGCCATGGTGGAAGTATTTACACTGCAGAAATTGGCAGATTCTACAAATCAGGGCTGGTCTCCATACCTCCTGCCCAGTGGCTCCCACCCCCTGCCCCGCCTTACCCCCCCTTCAACCCTACTTCCTAAAACTAGTTTACTACTATACTACTGGGAATAACATTTCACGGTTAAAAAGGAAAAACTTATATACAAATAAGCTATACTGTGGTGGTTATACTGTGGTGGTTGTGAAGTCAGA
This sequence comes from Canis aureus, assembly GCF_053574225.1. Lineage (NCBI taxonomy): Eukaryota > Metazoa > Chordata > Mammalia > Carnivora > Canidae > Canis > Canis aureus. The sequence goes on along the minus strand of NC_135629.1, from coordinate 20,989,287 downwards.
GAGACCTGGTTTCAACTGTGCTGTTCCTTATTGATTCTATGACCTTAGGCAAGTTACTTAACTGCTTTTTGTCTCTATTTCCTCATCTGTGAAACAGGAATAACCTTTTTATTTGCCTCTTGACATAATAAATGTGAGAAGCGCTTAGCTCAGAGCCTGGCCCATAAAAATAGCTCAATGAATGATAGCTATTGTTAAGTTAGGAGAATCAAGGAGCATAGAAAGGCTTCAAACATAGTCCTGGAGACTACAGTCATGGTATCCCCATGTCAGCAGCCTTCGCCTCAATGGTTTACTCTTTAGTTGTCAGCTCATGCCTATAAGGTCACCTTGACCAAAAGCTACAGTTTTTGGCAAATTCTTAAGGAGATTAATTGCTCGGCTCAGTGCTTATCACATGGAAACTCCAGGCTCCAGATGCTGGCTTATTCTATGGATAATTCAGTGAGGGGGGCACTGGCTCATGGCCTCTGTAGCTCCCTTCAAGAAAAGACAATCCATTCAAGGCAGATTTATTAGCAGGTAGTGGTGCCCACGTAGCAGAAATCACACTGCCCTAATTAGACTCATGCCCCCAGGGGTGTTACAGTGACACAAAATCATCCCATCAGATCTGACAATTATTTAACATGCACTACATATCCTGAGTCAAATGCAAAAGGTTATCTGAAAGGTCAGCAATAGTAGGATGGCCCAGCTATAGGTGCCAGCGCCCCGCCTATGTCTCACTGGGACCAGCTTTCCTACTCCTGCTGGCTTTCCCACAGCCACCTGTGGCCCTGGCTACAGGAGCATGGCCGTGGAAGCAGTGCTGAGCCAATGATTGATGGGAATTTGTGGCTAAATCCCCGGCTTCCTCTAAGGCATATTCCACAGTGCCTCGTGTAAGTTACCAGTGGGATTGAACCCATAGCAGTTGTCAGTAGCAACCCAGAGCAGTTGATCCACAGCAGTGATCTGCTTAATTATGTACGTTCCCTTCCCTCATTTCAGCTTCTTACTAGTGCTTCTTGGGTTCAACCCCCAAAGGGAGTACTGATATTCCATGCTTTGTCTCACGGTTGGGGTGGCAAGGTGGGGGGCGGTAGATCCAACCAAAGACAAACAGATGCCGATTATTCAACACCTACTATGTGCCAGCAGGATCTGGTGCTTTCCTCTGTGGACTGGGGTTCCACGGCGAGGGGACAGGGTGAGTGTGAGAAGGGGAGCTGAGCGGGGTGAAGAGTGGCAAAGCAGGATGGGATTTCAGATGAACAGCTATTCATCTCCTGCTCTCCCTCCATCCCTCTTGGGTTGTGACATGCAATGCATATATCATACTTGTAAATGTTGACTGCAAGCATTTGACCCAGAGTTATGGGCTTGTGGGGGAAAATGGAGCAGACGTTTAATATGGAACTTCCAGATGGGCCTTTTCCAGTAGTAATAATAAAAGATAGCATTAATTAAACTCTTACTGTTTGTCAGATACTGTGATCAAAGGCATGGTTGGATGCAGTTGCCACAACACTGTGTAGTAGGTACTATCACCTTTCACTTTATGGATGAAGAAGCTGTCTCAGAGAAGTTAAGTCACCTGTCCAAAGACATACAGCAGAAGACAGTGGTGTAGCCGGGACTGGAACTTAGAGCCCATGCTCCCGAGACATGGCTGCCAACATGCTGGGGCCCAAAGTGTGATGAGGACTTACAGATCAAATTCTTTCTCTCCCACCCTCTGGACCACAGGTCATTCATTGTTCAGTTCTCCTGGGAAACAGCAACCCTCTGATTGGTTCTGTGTTCAACATGGTACTCAGACTGGTCGGGGAATATTCCAAACCTCCCCCTCCTTTCTCTCCTTTTCTGCTTTAGAGACCTCCCACATACATTCATTACAGTACACCAGGTAGAGGGGAATGGAAACCACGGTGTCCAACATGACAAAGAAAGCCCACCATTGTCACTTGCCAAGAACCTGACAACAAGTCATTGTGCTTCAGTCTTCTGTGGAAGAAAACTAAAGGTCATGTGCATCAGTCTGAACGTTGGCTATGAAACTGATACTTTGGCCAAATGACTCAGTCAAGACGGAAACATTATTTTGTTCGCACTGGCGTGGGCCAACATTCCCCCAAAAAGAACACTACTGAGGATCAATGGAATGTTCGAACGAAATAGAATTTCATTCTGTCCTTCAGTTTACACTCCTCAAAGCTACTTTGGTCTTTCTGTTCACTGCCCTGCAAAGACCTAGGAGAACTCACGGTTCTCCATTCTCGGCATGCTGAGCCTCTGGAGAGAAGATGCCTACACGGAGCCCTTGATCCCTGATTGACTGAGATCCCCGCTTGGGAAGGGGCTGGCTGCACAAGGCAGCAGTACGCAGACTCCCTAGGGAGCCGGGATCAGAAAGCTCTTGGCACTGGACCGACTGTCTGGGAGCAAAGGGTCAGGATGGCGTGGTTTTAACAAGCTGGCTTTGATTACTTGGTTTTTGGCTGTGTGTTCTCAGCTCTCGAACCAGAGCCTGGCCAGGTCAGCTTGACCCCAGGTTGTCGCTCTAGGGGACTGTCAAATAACTGGCATCATTAACTGGCCACTGATGACCAGGCCTGGAAGACAAAAGTCTCAGTTGCTAGGGCTTTTGTTGGCCGGCTCCAGAACTAGTTCTCTTGGCCGGCAAATTGTCATAGTTCCTGGGGGAACTGTACTGGTCCTGGGCCTTCAAAACCTCATAAATATTCCTTACCCTTCAGCTTCCCTGCTTTGTGTGCAGGGCCGAGCAAGGGGCAGGGAAAGGGGAGGACAGAGAGAAGAGGAAAGACTGACCCCCTGCAGGTTGGGTTTCTCAGGCTCCGAAGTCAGCAGTGGCTGGGACTGGCCAATGGGAGGTATTATTAAGATTTGAAGGGCTGGAAGAGGAGAGTGACCAGGGCATCTCCCCAACTCTATCTGCACCTCAAGGGATCCCAATTTTAAGGAAGCAGAATCCAAAGGGGGCAAGATTAGAATGAAGTGAATGATGCCACGTTGTGCAAATAGAGGGCCAGGTACGGACTTTTTAAAAAAATGTTGCTAATTTGTTCATCGTAACATTTTGGCATTAATTTTACTATTTTTAAAACATTGCATGGAAATATTATTTATCTTGATTCTGATTTTTTTGATGCCCCCATAGAATCTGCAAGTATCTCTTTGCCCCAGGCTAGACCTGGCCTTGCCTTCCTGTATGTGAGTCACATGTGGGTTTAATTCTACTTGATGTTCTGTAGGCTGCTTTTGTTCATTTGATGATATGTTGCTGAGCATTTCTTTGTTGATGAATATAGTCCTACATTACCCATTGCTTAAAATCATGTGTTATGCAATTTTTTCCCAACCCCTTCCTGATGGGTCTGGCAATCTCTGCCAGTGTCCCAGACATGTCCCTAGCTTTTCTGTGTGCTCCAGCCAAATGTCACCATAGGCAAATGCATTTCTGAACTAGAAGTCTTATTCCAGAACTGGAGAATGCAGCAGAGCAAGTATTGAGAATGAACACCTGCCAGGAACAGCTCTTGGCCAATAACAGGGTGGGGTGAGATGGAGTAGCATATAAATAACCCCAAATACCCCAGGTCCCCTGCCCGTTGGGTGGGGCAACTCTGAGGTGTGTGCTCTACACCAGGTCCCAGAGCTGTCCTATGGAAACCAGCTCCAGGTGCCCACCGCAGTGGGACTTGACTTAGTAAGACATCTTTCATTAGTGGCCTGCTCCTCCCTGTATCACTTCTCCATTCCCTTCCAAGACTGTCTCCACATCCTCTTCGAAAAATGCGCTCAAATATTTGTCTCCAAATTGGTTTCTGTTAAGATGGGCCTTCAGATAATTTCTTTTACTATGGTGACCACCATACAGATTCTAGCACATTAATAGGCTCTTTGGGGACCATGGTCGGAACCAAAGATAACAGAATATGATTTTTTATAAAGCAAAAAAAAAAAAAAAAAAAGAGAGAGAGAGAGAGAGACTGTATTAGATGAGAGCATCTTGGGATACATCAGATAAAATTATCATTTTTACTATGTGCCATGGCATCAGAAATTTCAAAAGCATTGTTCTCACCTACCGGACTGTACATTAACTCTTGCAGCTCCAGTGATTGGAACACAGTAGATGATCAAGAAACATTTGTCCCATGAATAATAGGGGTAATTGATGAATGCTCTGAACCTCTGCAAGCTGAGTACAGGAGACCACACAACTTCCCTGAGTCACTGAGCTTCTGTGCCTCAATGTTCTCTAATTCTCTAATCAAGACAGAGAACAGTGTAATACTGAGGTTAGCAAAGTGAGTTGTAGGCTGCCGCGGAGATATAAAATGGGAGTCCAGTCTTTAGAGATGAAAACGTGCTCTGATCCTAAATGGCCACAGGAGAAGAATCAGAAGAACCTTTTTGAAGTGACAGTCAGGCTTCAATGCCCACCTTGGGAGGGCTTCTGTGCCCACACATGTTGGCAAGAGAAAGAGCTTTTCCGTCGTCAGTGAGGTGAGAGGTTACAGCCTCACCGGCTTCACCCTTTCCCTCTCCCTCCTCTGTCCTGGCTGCAAAGGACCAAATATGACTTCGTAGGATCCCTACACCCCGTGAAGCACCTCAAGGCTCAGGGCTGTAATGAAAGCAGGATTTCAGAAAAACCTAGACAGCCCTACTAATTCGATTGCTCTTAGTTGACTCTAGAAGCATTTTTCTAAGATGATGAGGGAAATCTAGTTCTTCCAAGAGCTGATGAGAGAAGGCTGTAACTTCTGCTGAAATGTCCTCACAAGAGCCCTGGCTTCTCTCTCCCATCCTGACCCAGCCTCCAACCCACACCAAGATTGGATTTGTTGACATTGGTCTTAAAAAGCTTCTCCCAGACAGTTTCCTCTCTGGTTATTCTTAAGCTATCTGCTCTCTCTTCCACACCAAAGATTCCTATTCCTTGAGAACAGGCTCTCCCATTGCAGGGCCACTGATCTGGCTGAGGCATGCATCCCAAGAGGCAGCAGGCTCTTTGCAGGGAGCAGAGAGACAGGGGTGTGTGTGGGGGGCGGGGGGGGGGAGTGGGGGCAGCCTTCCAGTATTGTGCTGAAAGGCTTAACGTTTGAAAGGCTTAACATTTTATTTTCTGAGTTTTGCATGCCTCTGCTTGGCTGCTTTTCTCTTTGTTTGCCAGGATGTGTATCTGCACTTTTGCCCATCCTTAAGTCTTGGTCCACAAGTTGTCCAGTGTGGAAACAAGAGTCTGGACGTGGCTTCCCACCAAATAAACATCCTAGACTGTGCACACACACAGACCGTTTACCTGGGGATCTCCAGAGACTGATGAGTATGGACAAGCTCAGGATTCAGGCATATTCCCAGCAGCCTGGCCCTTCTCTCTTGCCAAAAAAAAAAAAGCAGCTTTTTCAGCTTCCCACCAGTTATCCATCCATCTTTACCATAACACCTTTGTAGGACAACTGTGCAGAAGTGGCCTCCCAACCCAACGGATCAATCTGAGTGAGCTGTAGAAGGCTTCTTCCTACATAGCTCCCGATGGTCTCCCACATTGAGGAATGCTAGAGGCCAAGTCCAACGGCTCAAACACATTTAAAGACTTTGCTTCTGTCATGATTGCTCACATTCCATTGATGAAAGCAAGCTACAAAGCTAAACCTCAAGTCAATGGGCAAGTATACTTATCCCTAAGAGGAGCAGGGAAGAGAGTGAATATTTGCTCAACTACAACACAATCACTCCCCCGCCGCCCCCCTGCCCCAGCCTCGTCTTGAGCCCTCTACCCTTGATTTCCTACTCAGCCATGCTGAATGTATCATGCTATCTCCTGCCTCAGGCCATTTGTACATGATGTGGTTTCTGTTTGGAAGGCTCGTTCTCTTCCCAATTCTCTATTACTCCTTCTGATTGTTCAGATTTATGTTTTTTTCATACTTCCTCAGAGAAGACTTCGCGAATTCCCAGACCAGGCTGGCTTACTTGCTTAAGCCTGTACTCTGCACCTACCCTTAGTCACTGCCCTGCTTACAGGCAACTATTTAATTATTAACACTCGGACATCTCTCTTGCTTTTGCTTGTTTTCCCCCTTTAGCTGTGACTTCTTTCTGTCTTGTCTTAATCCACCAGCCTCTTTTTGTAATTCATACCCCTGCCTCAACACCACTTTCCCCAAGCACCTGATTTAAAGTAGTGACATTAGGGGCACCAGGGTGGCTCAGTGGTTGAGCATCTGCCTCTGGCTCAGGTCATGATCCCGGGGTCCTGGGATTGAGTCCCATGTCGGGCTCCCTACATGGAGCCTGCTTCTCCCTCTGCCTATGCCTCTGCCTCTCTCTCCATGTCTCTCGTGAATAAATAAATAAAATCTTTGAAATAAATAAATAAATAAATAAATAAATAAATAAATAAATAAATAAAGTAGCGACATTACATTCAGCCTAACACTTAGAAATGACACATTTTCGCAGTCATTCAATTGTTACACTAACGTGTACAGGAAAGGAAGGGTCCTGGTCTCACTTGCCCATCCCCATGCCACCAGAGCCTGGCAGGAACTCACATTTTCTTAGCGAATTAGCAAGTCTGGTAATAGTGCTTCAGCGACTCTCCCATCTGGTAGACCATAGTCTCCACGATGTCTGGAGTCAGGCCTGTCGGTGGGCCGTCATCCCTCCACTGCCTAAGAGGGGGCCATGCCGATACCGGGTATTCCATCGCGTGCCGATCGTCTGAAACGCTGGCCTGCATCGAATCTCCACTGACAAGGATGCCCATGCAAGTAGCTACACTGGGAGGCGACCTCAGAGGGAAGGGATGGAAGACAGGCAAGTGAGGGAGCTGCGCAGCGTGTGTTCGAGACTGCTGCACGGGGCCCACCTCAAGGTTACCCCGAGAGAGGGCAAGGGGGCCTGGCACTCATCCACTAACCCTCACCACGCCACGGCTGGGGGCTGCTGGGCACCGCTGGGAGCACCCACACCCTGCAGCATCTGGCGTCCTGGCCCTGAACTGGGGCCGAGCTGCCTGGGGGAGCCGGAGGAGGCCTGCAGGCAGCGATGGCAGTGGGAAGCCGGTCAGCCCGAGGGGACGCGGCCACAGGCGGCCCGGGCTCCCGACGGCAGAGACTGCAAATGACTGAACAGGCACCGGGTGAAGGTGCAGACAGAGGACCGCAGGACGGCAGCAGGAGGCGTGGGGTGGTCAGGCAAGGGGGGAAAGGCAAGAGCAACGCTCCCATCGGCTTTTATGGCCATTTCTGCAGCAGCTCAGGGGTCGGAGGAGGGAGGGTTCTTCCTAGTGGAGATGACTCATCGGAGGGGGGTGGCGGCCCGAGTCCAGGCTCCGAGCCACCAGCAGCTCTTTGGCAGTTCGCTCCTGGTGTCTCAGAGGTAATAGCCAAAGCAGAAACGGCGCTGCTGCCTTTACAAAAACAGAGCGTTTGGAAACAGACCGAAATTTACTAGCAGGAAGGAGGAGGAGGGGACGCGGTGGCAGGGTCTGGAGGAGAACCAGGAATCCTGCAGCCTCTTCCCAAGCCCCAAGGAAATGCAGGCATGTGGGCGAGTGCCGCTGACCCAGGGCAGGCGGCCCCTGTTGGCTTTCAGGTCGAAATATTCCACGCCCTTTATCACCCCAGGTCCCGCTGGGGGCTGTTCGGCCACCTCTTGACACCTACACCCAGGAAGGAAAGGAAGAGAAACAGACAAGGAGAGACTCCAAGCAGCCAGCCCCTCTGATTTGTGAGCAGCTCGGACCAAGGGCTGGTGGCTGAGCCCATTTCGAAGCAAGACTGGCCTGCGCTACTCCTGCCCTTTGAATGAACACTGGGCCACGGCCTCACACCTCCCCCATCACCTGCATTGCTGCGGTCAGCACTTCTGTGTCCACACCTCCCCCTCCCCATCCTCAGGTCAGCTGGAGTGCTGAATCCAGATTGACGTTTCTAACACCACTTTGTGCCACGCACTACTGTGTCAAGAGAAGACGCTGGAGGTCTTCTTCTGCTAGAGACCATATAGCCTGGTGGTCAAGGACCCACCTCTGGGGCCGAGTGGCCTGGGTTCAGCTCCTGCCCAGGCCCATGGCCAGGTGCTCCTCAGATAGTCTCAGTTTCTCTGTGCCCTCCTCACTGAGATGGAGGGTAAGACTGGTGTCTCCCTCCTTCATTGAGAGCTCACTTAGGACTCGGAAATCTGTGCCACTTGTGGACACGTGGCTGTCCACACCCTGCCCCCCAACCAGTGAAGCACTTTCCCAAAGAATTTTCAAGGGCCATTCTTCCTGTTAGCAGTTTGTTTTAGGTAAACTTTAGAACGTCCCCTCTGTGTATCAAGTGAATTGGATCTGTGTCATTTCTCAAAGTACTGCCCCAAATTATTGGAGGCAGGAAGAATGGGACTCATCGAATGCATGTCTCAGGACTCCCCACATATGAATATCCCTGTTTGCTTCTCTCAAAAACACCATGTGGTAGCTTGAACAACTACAATTGAACAACTCTTAACAACGAAAAAACAGGCTCAGAGAAGTGAAAGGACATCCCCAGGATGACTTAGTTACATACTCACAGAGCATGTCTTCAAACACCACAGCCTCTGCCCGTGTCACGGGCTCACCCTGTAGATCCCAGCTGCTAGAAACAACCCAGCCCACAGCTCAAATACAGGGATCCTTTGGGGAGGGAGGTTTTTGTCTCCCCCTTGGTCAAGCACAGCTAAGAGTTTCATCAACACTGGTAACAAACCTGCCCTTCACAGCCGACCATTCTCACAGCAAGACACTCTGGTTACAGAAACCATGTACCTTGGCCTCATCATTGCTTTCTGTTTCTCAATTCTTTGACATTTTATTTGTTCACACACTTCATGCACTCATTTAACACATATTTATTGAGTACCTTCAGTATGCCAGGTGCTGTTTGAGGTGCTGGTATAAATTGCTATGAGCAAGACAAAAACCCCTGCCTTTATGAAACTTCTATTCGAAAATGGCAAAAGGAATCATGCCTGGGGAGGGAAGTGCTGCTACATATCATTAAGCAGAATGAGAAAGATAAAGAGTGAAGAGGGGCACTTATTTTAACCCTAAAATAAAAAGAGCTTTTCACAAAACATAACCCCGACACCATTATCACACTTATTACAACATTAACAAGAATTTCCTAATACGCTCTAATAGTCCATAAGCACTCACACATCCTCATTGTCTTACATATTTTGCTTGCTTACGCGGTATAAACCTTATTTTGATTCTGACTCAACACATCTTTCAATCTATAGGTTCTCCATCCATTTCCTTTCTTTATTTTTGTTTCTTGCAGATTTTTGTTGAAATGACCAGGTCATTTATCTAAAGAATTTCCCACAGTCTGGATTTTGCTGATTGAACCTCTATGTTGTCAATTAGCCTATTGAGAAGTGCCCTTCTAAGTAGGATGGTCCCTCTGTGGATGTGACATCTAAGCAGAGGTCTGAATGAAGGAAGCCAGATGGTGAGCCCTGTAAAAACCCAAGGGTATGAGGGTCCAGTTCAGCTTCCATTTTTTCTTAGCTTGAGTGCTCACTGTCTCGACCTCTGAAACCCTGTTCTTTTTTCATGCATTGTCCTCTCTGCTATGACAAGTAACTCAGCTGCCTTGAGCCATCTGCCGTGAAATATTTGTGTTAAAAGCACTTGGCCTTAAAAACTGGCAACTCGCCAAGCATCTATCAAACGAATGAATTAACAATGGGCAGTATATTCATACGGTGAAATACTACTGAGCAATAAAAAATGAAGGAACTACTAATTTCAAGCAGTATATACATAGGTCAAGCTCAGAAACATTATGAGTGAAAGAAGCTAGACCCAAACTGGCACACATTACATGATGCCATTTGCAAAGTTCAAGAATAGAAAAGACTAATCCATGGTGATAGAAATCAGAATGGTACTTATGTTGGGGTGATAATGACTGAGAAAGGGGCACAAAGGAACACTCTGAAATGATGGGAATGTTTCCTATCTTCATCTGGGTGGTGTGTACATAGTTGTACATGTATGTAATAATTCATCAAGCACACTTAAGATGTGCTTGACTTCCTGCTTTGACTTCCTGTATGTAAACTATATTTTAATTTTAAAGCATAGTAATTATTTAGCAGCTGAACTGTGGACTGAGGCAGACCCAGGCACTAGTTAACTGTTTAGCCTTTATCAATTCTCCTAAACTGCTTAGGACCTCAGCTCATTCAGTATAGAATTGGACTAATATAACCTACTTCATTGGTATTGCCTCTCTGATGCCCCTTCTCCAATCCCGGTCAAAATCGAGGTGAAACCTTAAGCCAGCAGACTCTGCATTCATCTCAATTCCATGTGACACTTCTTTATCAGGCCGAATGAGAAAGACTCGCATTTGTAATTCGTTCATTCATGATATGCACAATACCTTCCACTGCTATTCCTTTAACATATTGCTTTTATTTGATCTAATTGCAGCCACAGTGTGGTTAATCACAACATTTTGCAGGAAGCTTGAAGAAGCTGATTGGTCTCTCATCTGTGTTGGGCTGCATCGCTGCCAGCCGCTGCCAAGTCCTCCCAGAGCCTGGAGACAAGGGAGTGATTGGAAAGTGTCCTACTCATCTGGAATCTTTCCTCACAGGACAGTCTTGGCAAAGCTGTTGCCAAACACTTACAACTGGTTATGGAAAAATCGAAGGTTGTTGGGAGGTATAACCTCAGAATGGACTTCCTATCTGCGTCCTTTCTTTTGTGTTTGATTCTTCAAAGTTTTGTTGAAGCAAAAGGTCATCTGTCATGTGTGGATCTTGCTGCCCTCATGTCTACTTGGCTAAATTCCCACTTTCTTTTGGGTAATGGCTCCCTTGGTGACATCGTGGGCCAATCTCTGGACTTTTTTTAGCCGATTTTAGTTACTAAAGGAGCTCATTCTGAGATCTAAGACTTAGTATTTTCGTGTAAATTTCTGTGGACATATTCAAGTAAAAAGGTATATAGAGAAGGACACAAATCACAAATGTACTGTTCAATGAATCTACATTAAAAGAACACATCAGTGTTAATTCCATTCAGATCAAGACACGAAACAAGATCAAAATCTTAGAAGCCTTGGGATCCCTGGGTGGCGCAGTGGTTTGGCGCCTGCCTTTGGCCCAGGGCGCGATCCTGGAGACTCGGGATCGAATCCCACGTCGGGCTCCCTGCATGGAGCCTGCTTCTCCCTCTGCCTGTGTCTCTGCCTCTCTCTCTCTCTCTCTGTGACTATCATGAATAAATAAATAAAATCTTTAAAAAAAAAAAAATCTTAGAAGCCTCTTTTTGCCCCCCTTTTGCTATAATTGCTGCCTCTTACAAGGTAGCCACTACCTTGACTTCTGACACAATAGATTTGTTTTGCTTCTTTTGGAATTTCATGTGAATGGAATTAAATAATGTATATACTCATGGATTTAGCTTCACCCATTAAACATTTTGTTGTGAGATTCATGCATGTTGTGGCACGTTGTTACAGTTTGTTCAGTATTATTGTGGTATAACATTCTGTTATATGGTTCTACTCGACTCATTCTGGATTTTTGAAAACTTCTGTCTTAAACACAGTTCAGAGATTTGGCGCAAGCCAACATCGTGGCCTTTGGTGATTTAAAGCTGATAATGGGGTGGGTGTGGTGGGAAGACTGGCATACTTTAAGAAGACCTCAATCCCATTTACAATGGTACCAAAAGCAATAAAGTACCAAGGAATAAATTAACAAAGGAGATGAAAGATCTCTACACTGAAAACTATACAACACTGATTTAAAAAACTGAAAATAATTCAAATAAATGGAACTATATCTCTGTTCATGAGTTGGAAGGATTAATTGTTAAAATGTCCATACCACCCAGAGCCATGAGTCAATGCAATCACTATCAAGATTCCTACAACATTTTTAACAGAAATTGAAAAAAAAAATACTTAAATTTGTATGAAACCACAAAAGACCCCAAAAAAGCCGAAGCAATCCTGACAAAGAACATTCCTGATTTCAAACTCTATCACAGAGCTCTAATAGTCAATATGGTAGAGTACTGGCATAAAAACAGATCACTAAGACAGAACAGAGAGCCCACAAATAAATCCTCACAGATATAGTCAACTAATAGCTGACGATGGAGCCAAGAACACTCAATAGAGAAAAGACAGTCTCTTCACACTGTTGGGAAACTGGATATTCTCATGCCAAAGACTGCAACTGGGCCCCTATCTTATACCATTCTTCCAAATTAACTAAAAATGGATTAAATATTTAAATGTAAGATCTGAAACCATAAAACTCCTAGAAGAAAACATAGGGAAAAAATTTCCTGACACAGGTCTTGGCAATGTTTTTTCAACCATAACCCCCAAAGTACAAACAACAAAATCAAAAATAAGGGGGGACAACAGCAAACTAAAAAGCTTCTGCACAGCAAAGGAACCCATCAACAAAATGAAGACAACCTACAGAATAGGAGAAAATATTTGCAAATCACACCTGTGATAAAAAGTTAATTTAAAAAATATATAAGGAACTCAGACAACCTAATAGCAGAAATATAAATAATCCAATTTTTAAAATGGGCAAAGGACTTGAACAGACATTTTTCCAAAGACGATATTCAAATAGTCAATAGGTAATTGAAAAGGTGCTCAACATCACTAATCATCAGGGAGATGCAAATCAAAAACACAATGAGGTATCATTTCACATCTGTTAGGATGGCCATCCTCAAAAGGACAAGAGACAACAAGTGTGACTGAAAAGGAGGTGGAGAAAAGGGTACTCTTGGGAACTGTTAGTGGGGATATAAACTGGTGCAGCCACTATGAAAAACAGTATGAAGATTCTTTAAAAAATTAAAAATAGGACTATCGTAAAAGATCCAGCAATGCCACTTCCAAATACATTTTCCAAAGAAAATGAAATCACTACCCTCAAGGACCATCTACACCCCCATGATTATTGCAGCATCATTTACAATAGCCACGGCATGGAAAAAAACCCAAGTGTCCATCAAAGAATGAATGGGTAAAGAAAATGTTGCATATATCTACACAACGGAATACTATTCAGCCATTTAAAAAATTAAGGAAATCCTGTCATTTGTGTCAACACGGATTGGCTTCGAGGGCATTAGGCTAAGTGAAATACATCAGAAAAAGCCAAATACTGTATATCTCATTGATATGTGGAATCTAAGAAACCAAACTCACAAAAACAGATCAGATTTATGGTTGCCAGAGGAGGGGAGTGGGCTGAGGGGATTGGGCAAAGGCAGTCAAACTTCCAGTTACAAGATAAATAGATGCTGGGGATGTAATGTATAATATGATCACTGTAGCTAACAATACTGTTTTGTATATATGAAAGTTGCTAAGGCAGGTGATCTTAAAAGTTCTGATCCCAAGGGAGAAAACATTTTGTAACCATGTGCAGAGATGAACATTATTAATTAAACTTATCTGGATAATCATTTCACAATATACACGTATATCAAATCGTTATGTTGTACACCTTAAACTCAGGCAGTGTTATATGTTAACTATATCTCAATAAAACCAGAAAGGAAAAAAAAGAAGATCTCCCTGCCTCGTTAGGTGTGAGCTTCTTCAGTGCTGGGACCCTAGCAGAGGGAGAGGACAGGCCGCAGTCTCCTTACCTGGGCACCCACGTTCCAGGGCTGCTGGAGCACCCACGGCATCGCTGGCTCCCTGGGGCTCCCTGTGATGCTGACGGTCCCTGTTGCCATAAGTGAACACCACATGAGGTTGAGCTGAGTCATTCCCAGTCCCTCTCCAGTGACGATGATTTCTCCCTCAGGGGCAGCCTTGCCTTGCCTCCTTCTGGCACCAACAGCAATTGGGGCTGAAAGCACTTTTCCATGTCAGCCATCCCATCATGTGGTTGGTGCAGTGGCCCTGTGGGTGACGAGCCCTCCAGCACCTTCCCAGACTCTGCACTGCATGCTTCTCCATGCAGAGCCCCAAGACTGCAGTGGGGTCCTTGTCTGCACCCCTCAACTACAGTGGGGAGTGGGGTTTGTTACCCCAGTTATTTTACCAGCAAAAGGTGAGTCTATCGTTTGTTAAAGTTCCTTGTTAAAGTTCACCCCCAACTCCTGAGCTCTGCCAACAGCTCTCTCAGTACCGTCCCGTCCAGGGGGGAACCCAGAGGTGCCTGTTAGCTTCGGTAGCTCAGCAGACTAGCTAGTGGAGAACGCGAGGCCGCTGGACATTCACGACCAGAGCAGAAGCGGGGATGCCCTGGGGACTCCTCAGCAGGTGCTGCTCTGGTACACGGGAGCCGGACCTTCAACAGCCAGCACCCGAGTCTCTTGGCCCGAAGGCTTCTGTGACTGCTGGGGTCCACCCCGCCCAGTGTGCTGGAGGCTGACACTGCCAGGGAGTTAACACCTCCAGGACCAGCCCTGAATCAACAGCTGTCCCGAGTTGGTGAATAAAATGTCCCGGCCTCTTCTGGGGAATAACTCTGAGGGCATGTTCTACTGATACTCAGAGACCTCTAGGAGAATAAAGGTTTCATTGCCCGCAGTGACATCTCGCTCTATAACACACCCTTTAAGAGGCCTTCCCCTCCCAGACTCACCTTCCCTCCCAGTGTTTCTTGAGGTCCCGTCCCAAAGAAACTACCTGCACTAATATTCTTGTCTTAGGACCTGTTCCTAAGAGGTCCTTAGAAAAACTCCAACTAAGACAACCAATCCATGATTCTCTTGCAAACCACCCCCACCCCCTTGTTTGGGTTTAGAAAGGGAAAAAGATCCCTTCTCTCTTCGGTGAGGAGGCTGTAGCTTTTAAAGAAGGAGGCGATGAAGAAGAAAGAGGAGAAGGAGGAGGAGAAGGAGGAGGAAGACAAGGAAAAGAAGGAGGAGGAGGTGAAGGAGGAGGAAGACAAGGAAAAGAAGGAGGAGGAGGTGGTGGTGGTCTTGGGGAGTACAGGAGGAGGGAAGGAAGGAGGAGAGACAGGAGAAGGAAAAGGAACTATAGTCTCTATAAAACCACAGCATTCTTCTCTCTCATTTTGTTCCTATAAACTCTTGGAGAATAGAAAGGCAGTAATGATGTACAAAGGTCAGTTCTAGAAGCTCATTGAGGATTGAGGACAGAGTGCTGCCTCCCTGTTCCCATGCAGTACAGACACCAGAAAGCAGGAAATAACTAGTGCCTTTTCTCCCTAGCTTTGGGCCATCGTCAGCTACTCTGGGACAACAAGGGAAACCCCTCACTTACAGTGTCCTGTGACATCTTTTCAAGACCAGTCCTAACCTCCAGTCTTTCAGGCTTCTCCCTGACACCAAGGATTTACATCTTCATTTTTCTTCACCTTTCACCAGGAACCCCTCCATGGAGCTTAGAATATTCTAGCCTGCCCCTTCCCAGTCCTGGATGGCTGCCTCCTAAAAACAGAACAGTTCTTGGCACACCTAGCAAAGCAAGGGCCTGCCAATTGCTCCACTAATGGTCTCCACTGGGATTTCAGAGACAAACTCCCATTGTAAGATTTCTGGGTCAGAAATTTCTGCCAAACTCCTGAGTATTCCTCCTGTCAAGTGGGAGAGTCCAAAACACTCAGGTTTCAAGTTCATATCTGCCTCCACCAGGTCCTCTTGGAGACTGTGAAGCTCACTGAATTGGCAATTTTTCAACATGATTTGATCTACAGGTGGCCGGGACTGCACTGCTAGGCAGAAGTTTCTCCACTGTGCTCAACAGAGGGGCCCAGGATGGGCCTCTGGGATTCAAGGATCCCCTGAATATTGCTGGCAAAATTTTGTATCAGTTCAACTGCATTGTTCTGAATAGGTTCACTGAACAGGTTCCCAAAGTGGTAAATGACCCTTATGTTAATTGCTTCCTAAGAGTAGGAGCACTGATTATTTGAAAAATAAGTAACCTTCCAGACCCCAACGATCCCACATCGACTTGACCAAAGAGATACATGTAACCTAGTTATGGCCAGTTGGCCTTAGAGCTCAGTGCTAGGGCATGATGCACCTCAAACAACAAAACTCACCTCCAGAACACCTGAAGAAGTAACGGAAAGCTCTTCTAAGAGGACTTGAAAGGGTCATAAAGATTGAATCACCACGTCACATATGCTGAATGTCCTCTTCCTGAATGCTCAGCAGAAGCAGCTGTCTGCCCCAAATCCCCCTTTTCTGCTTCCTCCTAAAGACTCTCTGTACTCTTTTCTCTTTCCTCTTCTGTGCCTTTTTCCCAAGTACCTTTGGGCCTGTTCTAATATAAAGCTACTTTGTCTCTCCGAGCTTCTCAACATTCTCCTCCCACCCATTAACCTGGGCAGCTCAGAAAAGGGCTCAGGAGCCAAGCAACACGAGCACAGAAGTTTCTAGAAGGTGATGGAGACAAGCTGTCTCCAAAACTTGTATCCAGGTAGTTTTGTTCCTGTTATTCACTCACTGAGTAAGTAGAAATAACATCAAGGAACTAGTTCTCATTTAAACTTAAACTGTACTATGAAAAAAGGTGAGGTAGACCTGTTTGAACGGACACAGAAAGATCTCTAAGCTATAGTAAGTGGAGAGGAGGCCAGACTAAGGCAAGCTCGCAGGACCCTGAGAGTGAGTATTGCTTTAAGCGAGGTGGCTGGGGTGCAAAATTTAAGGAGAAAATCCTTCTCCAAATTGTCCAAGTGCTGACCCAGCACCAGCATGCGCCTCAGGGTGAGCGCCTCCTGATACTTTGTACCCTCGCTGCCTCATTCACCTCACCCTATCCTGGCCCTGATATGACATGGAGACAATAAAGCAGGACCACCTTGCACACTTATGATATGATCTCATGTGTGAACACTAACACGTGTGCTAAATATATAGAAAGATTGGGCAGGATCTTGCCCAAACTGTTACTGTGGTTGGTCCTGAGGGTGGAATTGCAGGGACGTGAGATGACCTTCCCTGGGAACTCCACCCGCTTCTGTACCGCCTGAAGTTTCAAAGTGTACGGCTTTAGTAATTTTAGACAAGCCAGAAAAATAAACAGAGTAATAAACCATATTCCATGTCAAAGGGCCTGCAGCAAATATTAAAACAAAACAGATTGTCAGGGGGTTCTTCTTGCGGTCAGATGCAAATGGTGAAAATTGAGACATGTTGGCGATTCTCGCCCCCTGAATTCAAAGCACCCCGGCTTGTGGTGTTTCTCTCCGAAAATGCACTGTGGCCACCCACCTCTGACGGATCTGGTCTGAGGTTTGCTCTTGCAGCAGATGGAAGTCACCATTCCCCTGGGACATGCAGCGAGGCGAGCAGGCTCACGTTGCTCCTTTTCTTTCCTCTAAACTGGAGGGTCAGGTGACGATGACAGTCAGCCCTGCTGTGTCTGTGTGGTGGGGAAAGAGAAGGGGCTGCAGGAGCCAGAGTGACCAAACTTAAATGTCTGTCTGGCAGAGACATCTGACAAGGCTTCTAACCATCAGTGAATATAATCCAACTTAGATCTGTGTTTTCTATTCAAAATTTTCTCACTAGTTGTGTTTATCTACCTATCTTATCCAGATTCTTCAGTGAAACGTTTTAAAAATCCACATTTTTTCTCAGCAGAGCAGGAAAGTCTAATTTCACTCTTTTCCTGCCTGGCCTCCTCTGCCTTTCCCCAGTACCTGGCTTGTCCTGCCTGAGAAGCTCCTCATCTTCTGCACCATTGCCATCAATCTTGGGACCAAAAAGGAGAGATATCAACTCTGCTGCCCAAGAGCTGGTCATCAGGACCCCAGGTAGTTGCAAGCCTGCTGGATACCCCCTAAATACTCTAGGGCAGTGGTTCCCAGCTTGGGGTGATTTGTCACCCAGGGAACCTTTGGCAATGTCTGGAGACATTTTTGGATGTCACATATTAAGGGGAACTATTGGCATCTATGAATGCAGGCCAGGGATGAGGCTAAACATCCCACAACCCAGAATTATCTAGCCCAAAACACCAATTACGCTGAGGTTGAGAAACCCTGCCTGAGAGCCTTGCTATTCGAAGGTTGGTCCGTGGACCAGCAACATTGACATCTTTGGGACGAATTAGAAATGTAGGATGTCTAGCCCCACACTGAGACACAGTAGAAGACAAGTAACCCCTATGTCATTCAGGATGGGCTAGTGTAGGATTGGCAACCTCTTTGTGTAAAGGGCTACACAGTAAGCACGGTAGGTTTCGAGGACACAGCTACTCCGCTAGGCCTTTGTAGCGTGAAAGCAGCCATACTTGGTATATAAAGGACTGGGTGTGGTGATGCTCCGGTCATTTAGCTCATGATACTTGGCCACCCCTGGGTGAGGTCATGCTCTGAAAACAACCTCCAATATAAAAGAGACCATTTCCTGCACATACTGTGCATCTATTCTGGGTTTCAGTCTCTACTATCACAGCCTTGATGAGCACAGTGAGGAACAAACACTCACACTCATTGCACATGCGGGGCACAGGTCAAGTGTGCGTGGGCTCCTAAAGCTTCCACCTGGCAGTGTTGCCCACCCCTCTCACATTTTATTGGCTAAAGCAAGTCATGCACTCTGACTTCAAGGGTGGGGATGCGGGCCCAGAAGGTTGGTAATTCCTAATAACTACCCAGATCCCCCCAGATATCCCAGCCCTATGTTTAATACATCCTCTCCCTATGAATTCTCTCAAGTATTTGAAGAGACCTGAGCAGACTTGAATCCCAGGTCAAGCATGGTCCATTTAGTGATGAACTTACCTCTCCTCATGGCTCCTGGAAGGAATAACAAATAGTACAAAGACCCATGGATCCCATTTTCTGCTCTGTGCTAGGCATTGAGCGCCCAGCACACCTCAGACCTTTCCTCTCTCACAGGAGCCCTAGCTGAAGGATATCATCTGGTTCCAGATAAGGAAACTGAGACAGATAGGTGAGGTGGCTATTCCAAGGCTACCAGCTGGTAGATGATAGAATTAGTTTCATCTGATCTCAGCTGTCAGGACCTGCATCTCTTTGCCTGGTGGCTTTCTGAGAAGTCACTCAAGAGAGGCTGCTCTGTGCTTATGGAAGTCAGCAGAACCAGAAGAGCACCACCACAGGACCACCACCCACCCTAGCTCCCAAACAAAGACTACTAGAATGCGTATACAAATACCACAGATCCCTTGCCACATGGGCATGTGCGTTCTGCACTGGTTCCCAGAGTCCCCAGTAGGATAAAGCTCCAGTCACCTCTGTAGCAGCTTGATCATGCACCCAACATGGGCTGCCAACCCTAGCTGTCAGGTTTAACAACAACAACAACAGAGTTACAAGACCCCTAGTTAAATTTGAATTTCAGATGAAGCTGATATATATTTTTAATGTAAGTATACCCTAGGCATTATTTGGGATACATACTAAAAATTTTTTCTCATTTATCTGAAAAATATGGCATAGGACATGCTTATATTTAAAAATCACTCATTGTTTATATGAATGGCAAATTCAACAGGCATCCTGTATTTTATCTGGCAACCCTTCTCCATCCCTTCCCTATGTCATATCCCCACCTCCCCACCTCTGTCTCCCACATAAATGGCTTGTACTTGAATCTTTGTCTCAAAGTCTGTGCTGGGGGGACCTCAAACTATGATGTAGAGTGACATAGTGAGGAACAAAACATGTCTGTACACAGCAGAGATTTGACTGATGTTCTAAGGGCCATCTGAATTCCATGGGAACTAGGACAATGGGACCACCAGCAAACCTCCATAAGAACCATTTTGAAGAAAGCTTATATGGAGAAAAGAAGAAGCTTTCCTCCCATATTGCCACTGCAACCACAGTTTGATGCTGACCATGGGAGGCAGCCCTTCATCTTCTTCATCTTCTTGTATGCTCTGCTGTAAGCACTGAGAGAGGCAGACATTTCTAGACAGCTTTCATCTGAGATTCCCTTCACTGTGTTCAGCATTAATAGATCAGAGAAATATTCAGAATTACATGGACCAGATTCTGTTGCCACTGAATGGTCATCCCACCCTCCATCTTTCTGGCTAACATCTGAATTTTATTCACCTTGTTCAGAGCAGCTGCAGCCTTCAAGAGAAACACAAGCTATCCCTAGAGTATAACTCTTTCAGTCAAAATTAACCATGGTAACTCCATTGTCTTGACCAATAAATGGTTTAGAAATGGATGTGAGAAACAATGCTGGCCAGGGGGAGACATGGAGGCATCTGGGAAACATGTCTGCTGTGCTCATAAAAAGACATAGGTACAGTGGATGTTGTTGGGTGTAGTACCCACATTCCTCTTCGAGACAGAGACACTCATTTCCATAGCTGCCAGGAGGGTCTTGTCTAAGGTTATGACTCCTCACCAAGGTCAGCCCACATCCAGCTACTGGCTGATGCCAAGGCTTAAAGGCCTGGACTCTAGCCTCAAGTTGGGAGTCTGTTAAGAACCAGCCAGCTCCAGAGTGCCCCGTGGGGGTCAACTGAGGCCTCTGTTGCAACTACATGTTGGTTGATTTCTCCCTCTGGCCAATCCTGCCTGTCATTCCCCAGTAGCTCTTCCTGAGAGCACTTGCCAAAAACCTCCCTGCATGCAAATTTCTATCCTGGGGAAATATTCTAAACCAACTTGTGAGGAGCAAGTTTTGTTTTTCAGTAGAAGACGTTGTTTCTGCACATGTAACTATAGCAGGGGACCACAAAGGGAACCAACCTAAGAAGACAAGCCAATGTTCCGAGGATGATGACTCAAAAAGACGGAAAGACCTGGATCTTTAATGTCACTAAGCCACTAAATTAAGCAATTCTAGAACTGGTTATGCCAGCTAATAAATACTTCTTGTCATAAAGCCTCTTTTAGTTAGGTTTATGTTACTTGCAGCCAAAATCATTTTAACTTATATACTACATATCAGTAGGAGACAAAGGGAACTACTCCAGGACAAAGAAGAGATGCTTTCCAGAACAGCAGGGGATCCAGAAACCCAATGCATAGATGACAAGCTAGGTTGGTCCTCCAAATCCAGATGAAGTCCTTTATCCTAACCATGGTGTGCTAACTCCCTTTTTTTTCATGCCACTGTGGCCCAGTAAAGCCAGGAACTACAAAGAACTGATTCTTTGCACAGCAATGAGAAAGTAGGGATCTCTAGATAGCCCCTTGACACCTTATAATTCACGAACAGCTGTGCTTCTGTTTTACTTTCTCCTTTTTCTTGTTACATAGAAGAAAAGCAGTCAGGCTAGAAAGGCTAAATCATCCCAAGTGATGTCTATCTCATAAGTACTGTGAAATACTATAGGATGCTCAAAATATATGTATACAGCTTTGCCCTCTTGTAATGAAATGAACCACTCAGCTGCATCCCCAGGCCATGCAACATCTCCAGAGCTCTCTCTTGAAACTCAGAGGTGCTGTTGAGTGAGCTAAAGATCAAACAATCTGTGCATTACATAGCTGTTATGGACTACATGTTTCTGCCAGTCCCAAATTCCTATGTTGAAGCCTGAACTCCCAAGATGACGGTATTTGGAGGTTGGCCCTCAGGGAAGTAATTAGATTATGAGGGTAGAACCCTCATGACAGGATTCGTGCCCTTAAAAAAGAGACATGAGAAAACTTGCTTTTATCTTCTCTCTCTGTCTCTCTGTCTCTGTCTCTGTCTCTCTCTCTCTCTCCCTCCCTCTCTCATCCATCTAAGGGCAACTGTCCACAAGCCAGGAGGTATGTCCTCACCAGACACCTTTGCAAGCACCTTGATCTTAGATTTCTCAGCCTCCTGAATTGTGAGAAATAAATGCTTATGGTTAAGGCACCTGGTCTATGGGTTTTTTTTGTTATAGCAGCCCAAACTGACTAAGACTTCTAGTAGCCAAACATGCAACTCAAGCACGTGGCCTCTCTTGCCTGACTCTATTTTCACCATTACACAGAAGATTGGCAGCTAAGATCAAGGACTCTTGAATCAAACAAGCTAGGATTGGGGCACCTGGATGGCTCAGTCAGTTAAATGTCTGCCTTCAGCTCAGGTCATGATCCCAGGGTCCTGGGATCAAGCCCTGCATTGGGGGTCCTGCTCAGTGGGGAGTCTGCTTGTCTCTCCCTCCTCCCTCTTATGCTCTTACTCAAATAAATAAGTAAAATCTTAAAAAACAAAACAAAACAAAACAAAAAATAGAGAGCCTAGGGTTAACTCCTTGACTTCGGGGAAGTTATTTAAGTATTCCATACTTATCTCAATATCTATAAAGTGGGAAATCTAATAGTACCAGTCAGCTTAGGCTAAGTTATGCTACAGTAACAACCCCTAAATCTCAGTGGCTTGCCACAACAAAAGTTAATTGCTTGCTTGAGTCTCATGTCCATTGTGGGTTGGCTGTGCTCTGGTCCCACGTGATCTTCATTCCATGATGCAGGCTGACCCAGCAGCCTATATTTAGGACACTGCCGATCTTGTGGTAGAGGGAAAGAGATCCTGGCGGAACCACATCATGATTGTGAAAGCTTTGCTTGGAAGTAGCCAACATCACTTCTGTTCATGCTTCAGAGCCCTGAACTTGTCACACGGCCAAGGCTGACACCATAGGGTGAAAAACACAATCTTCCCACATGGAGGAGGGGCCAATGTTTTGAACAATAATACAAGTTACCACACTAACATAATACTGTCATAAGGACTGAAGCTAAGGAGCACATACTAAGTATTCAAAAAGTTGGCTTTCATAAATGCTAGTACCATCATCTCAAATTCTAAGTTACTTAGCAGATTAAGGAACTTTTTTGATAAGTGGGCCCTTCTATTCAGTCATTTAGATTAAGCTTTTGAAAGTACTAACTCTATTTAGATAGCATGTAGGTTATTAGGTACTATGAATCAGTGACCAAATAAATCAAGTTCATTGAACTGCAAAATGGAAATAAAAGTAATGCCGTGAAGAGTAAATGAGATAATTCGTAGAGTGGCGGATGAAAGATGACTGCAAACTCTTTATGAGAAGTCTCTATGAGAGTGAGTCTGATTCCTTTCCTTTGAATCCAGGCAGCTTCAGCAATCTGCTTGACCGATAGAATGTGGCAGAAGGAATGTCTCAGGACCTCTGAAGCTGGATGATGCAAAACCTTGCAGCTCTGCCCAACCCTCTCAGAGCACTTGTTCTTGTAGCCCTGAGCTGCCACTTGAGCCAGAGAAGGGTCTGGCTGAGTCCAGTCTTCCAGCTGTCTGTGTCAAAGAGACAGACATTTGAGTAAAGCCAGCAGGAAGCCATCAGACCAGCCTGTCAGTGCAATGCCACCAAGTGACTTCAGTTGAAAGAGCATCACAAGGACATCTGGGTGGCTCAGTGGTTAAGCATCTACCTTTTGCTCAGGTCATGATCCCAGGGTCCCAGAATTGAGTCCCACATCGGGCTCTTCTCAGGGAGCTTGCTTCTCCCTGCGATTGTGTCTCTGCCTCTCTCTCTGTGTCTCTCATGAATAAATAAATAAAATGAAAGAAGAAAGAAAGAAAGAAAGAAAGAAAGAAAGAAAGAAAGAAAGAAGAAAGAAAGAGTCACAATCACCTGAATTTATGGCCCACAAAATCGCAAGATGATAAAGTGGTTGTTCTAGCCACTAAGTATTAGGGTAGTTTGCAATTCAGCAATAGATAACCAGAACACATGCAAGCCCTTAGCATTGTGTCTGACTCATCATTGGTTCAGAAAATATTACTAGTATCATTAGATCTGGGTAAACTCCCAGCTCGCCTTCCCCCTTGAGTTTGGAATGCCTGTGGCTTAGAACTGAGGAAAAGATGGTAAAAACACATCTGGAGTCAAATGTTTTAAAAATGTTTTTGTAGACTTTTTGTAACTATAAGAACAGAGCAGGAACGTTCCCATAGGCCACAAGGGGAGACCTACACATGTGAGACTGTTAACCCAGGGAACAGTAGAAACTCCGGACTTCCCTTAGGTACCTAAACCTTTGGAGAAAGCCAAAATTCAACAACTTTAATCCCCTTGAAATTTCAGGTAAAGTTGGCCTGCTCTCTCTGCCCTGCTCAGTACATGTGCCCTAGGGCACTTCAGGAGACTGACTGTGCACCTCACTCACTTCAAGAAGCAATGGCTTAGATTCTAGGGTTGGAAAATTCACCTATTCAAGAATAAGCATATATATAAGTAATACATATAATAAATATATTGGTATTGGTGCTATTCCTTTTGTTGTTGATTTGTTTGTTTCCTTGACTTGGGGATTTGGCCGTTTTCAAGGGAAACTGAGCCAGCAATGTCAGGACTTCGCCAAATCCCATCTCCTTTGCCTCACGGGGCACAGCTAGACCATATTTCCCAGTATTCCCCGCAGAGAGATGAGACCATGTGACTGACAGCCGGTCTGTGGAACGTGGGTAGCAGCGACGGACACCCCTTCCAGGCCTGGCCCCCGCTAGACCTCCTGTGTGGTTCCTCATTCTCCCTTCCATCATGAGCCAGATAGTTCATGGAAGGACTCCGAGCCCCTAAGGGTTGGTAGAAGCAAGGGTGGAAGAAGGCTGGGTCCCTGAATGATGGGGTGGAGCAGAGCCTCACTCCCCGGTCCATGCTGACTAGTGCTGGACTGCGAGCTGGGCCAGAAGTAAGGCTTCTTTACATCAAAGCTACTGAGACGGGGGGTTATTTGTTGTAGTGGAGAGTCTTTCTTCACTTACACAAAAGTATGGGGTGGGAGCAGGCTATGTCATCTTCCTTTCTCCAAGGAGAACAAGCTGGGGAGTCCCAGTGCCTTTGTTGGCGAATTTACTGACAGCAGTTGGACCGTGTGCCACAACTCCAGAAGAAAGGAAAGAGCGGCTCACAGGGCTGCCCCTGCCCTCCTCAGTCTCCTAAGGGTATGAAGGAGGAATCTTCTATTCTCTCTTTCTCTCTGCAGGGGAACAGCAGGAAGATATCTAGCACATCATGTTCTGCTAGCTCCAGTGACAAGTAGATGAAATTCTATCACTCGTCCGACAGCAGACCTCAGAAGTGACTAATTTAATCCCTGAGGCCTCTTTAGAAGGAGAATCCTCTGCTTTCTCGGCAACTCCTCCCTTCCCTCAGCCTGGTTTCCACGAAGCAAGACAGTCAGTTGCACTCAAATCAGCTCAGCAGGGAGCAGATATTCTTGGAGTGATTCTTCCCCAATTTGGCTGACTGAATGGAATAGCTATTTATTAGAGCTCTAAAATGGTGTCTTTTGCATAACATAGTACCATACCCTGGAAATCGATCCCTCCAGAATGCAGTGAGGGAAGCAGATGCATACTCCTGAGAAAGGCAGGATGGACCAGTGTCTGTGCCAGGCCAGGTTGGGGGACATGAAGAGGCTGGGTAGGGCAAGAAGTCACTGGCTACTGACTTCTTTAGCTTCGGGGCTCTGGGTGTCCTTGGCCATCATTCCTTATAGACTGGAATCCTGGAAGTCAGTGTGGCACTGGGTGACTCAGAAAAGAGAGAGCCCAAACCTGGAGTTCGCACAGACCTCTGTTACCAGTTGGTGATGCTACCAGTTGTGTGATGCAGAGAAGCAACTCAACCTCTCTGAGCTCCTGTTTCTAGACTTGGAAAATGGAGATTGATGAAACCTAACTATGCCACAGAGTCCTTCAAAAGGGAAAATGAAATCATAAGTAAAGTGTCTGGCATCATAGGAACTCTTCCCCTTCCCATCCCCCACTGCTCTTCCATATCTGGAACCATACCTTTGGGGATCTACAAAGTCACTACTCTTTTTAAATTCCTAATGTTGACCTCACCATCTTACTGCCCTTCACTGGCCATTATATGAAATTTGCAGTGGAAATGAGCTAGGAAAATGAGCTTGGGATCTTTCAGAGTAAGAGTCACTGTGGGGCAGCCCGGGTGGCTCAGCAGTTTAGCACCACCTTCAACCCAGGGTGTGATCCTGGAGACCCAGGATTGAGCCCCACGTCCGGCTCCCTGCATGGAGCCTGCTTCTCCCTCTGCCTGTGTCCCTGACTCTCTCTCTCTCTCTCTCTCTCTCTTTCTCTGTCTCTCATGAATAAATAAATCTTTAAGAAAAAAAAAATAAAAAGAGTCACTGTGGATCTAGTAGCACCATAGTGGAGACTAGGGAATAGCACTTCCATCAAATGCTTAAAAAGGTCCTTACATAACCGCAAATCCCCCAGTCGCCCCAATCTCTACCCGATACTACTGGACTACTAGGACAGGAAACAATCAAACAAACAAAACAGAGGTTGGCTGGCAGATCGAGCCATATCCTCCTGTCAAATCTGAAATGCATTGCCAGATTACCTCACTAGCCAGGATTGCAAATAGATGGCATGCACCCCAATACTCTCCAGTTCTATACCTGTGGCAGACATCATTAATCAATCACATCACTCTTCCCCACTAAGCCCAGACAAGGCAGCAGGATCCTTCCCCACATGGCTCTCCAGCAGATACCACCAACTGATCAGAGATGTCATGAAAATGAGAGCCTATTTACCAAACCATAAACATTTGCCCTCTGGAGTGGCCTAGCCAGGGAGAGTGAACAGGCAGCCAAAGAGACACAGTAAGGAGGAAACCAAGATGGATCGTTGACCTGCCAAGTGCTCATAAGAACAAGAGCTAATCCAAAATCTGGGTGAGGCAGTGCAATTAGCCATAGCATCCAGGTTTGAAAGCCTATTTCCAAAACATGATTTCTGCACTTTCTAGGGCAGAAATCATGCTTTGTCTTGCTGGGCATTTGCTTCCCTATGGCAAGGAGGTTTTCTCAGGAGAATGAGCGAGGCTCACTGAGAGGGGGCTCATTTTCAAATAGTTCCAGGCATCGTTAGCCAACCCTCTAACGAAGCACGGGTGTCAGCAAGGCCAGTTAACCAGAGCTCATCCCACCTCAAGAACTGTTAACAAGACAATGACATAGAGCTCAGGGTGTTAAATCTTCCAAGGCAGGAATCCTTGTCTTCAGTGAATGGCCATGAATCAACTAAACAGGATATGCCAGGATGTTTAAGACGGCCGTATATTTATTTATGAGTGAATGGCCAGTTCAGTATTTCTGCCAGTTACCTTTATGGCTTTTATGAGATTTGGATAACGTTTATTTATCGTCCATACTGTTTCCCATTCACAATGGAGCTTTGTTCGACATTTAGACACATTGCTAATGTTCCTGCCGGCCTCTCTGGCATGAATAAAGGGATCTTTTTTCTCTGGGTTTCTGCAAGGAACTCATGCAAGGCTAATTTGGATGATAAAATGATACCATTTCAAACATCTTCATGCACGGATTATATTATTTGAACCTTTTCATAGGAAGAGATTAATCATGTGGTTTGCATCACCAACCTTATAATTTTAATAACAACGCTGGTCAAATGAAGAGCCAAAATATATCTTTTACAACAGAATATGCTACATCATGAAAGTATCTTCTGTTCCTGCTGTTGGACTATGCCTATGACATTGGCAACCGGAGAGGGGAATTTCTTTCCAGAATGGGCAATATATACCCAACATGAAACTCTGTCATTTATTTCTATTGTTAACTACAATATTAATAGCTCTCATTTATTGAGAGTTTATTAGGACTCAATTGTATATCTCTTGGGAGATACACAATCTCCCAAGCCAGGGGGAGTAAGAACCAGTGTCCCATATTTTCCAGGTGAAGAAACCGAGGCCCAGCATTGGCAAGGAACATCCCCCAAGCCCCTAGCTGGTACTGATGGAGCCACATTGGTCTAATACCAAAGCCTGTCCCCCTCCAGCTATGCTCAGCTGTCCTTGTGGCCTATGCCTACAAGATGCCTTCCTCCCCTAAATTATTTTATGTGGTCAAATCCACGAGAGAAAAAATCAAACTGGCTGCCAAATGCCGTGTAGACATAACAAAAAGCTAATTGACTGCAACTCTTATTTTCCAGCCTACTCTTGCGGTTTTAGAGGAAGTAATCTCAGCCGTGGAGCCGGCGACCCACTGGTTTGAAGAGGCCCCAGGGGCTGTGCTGTCCAGCTCCGAGGAGCCAGGCAACAGAGCCTCACCTCCGCCCTCCTATGTGCCAAGTGCACTAATCATCCTTGATGACGTCTCTCACATCTGGCTCTCTACCAAACAGTCAGGACAGAATCACTGTCACCATTATAATAGTCCTCACAATCATCACAAGCCACACTGGCAGGCTCACAACAGACCACTTTATGGCACACCACTTGTGCCAAGCAGAAGAGCGCTATACAATACACAATACTGTGCTACCTACCGCTTGATGTGCATGCTCTCATTTTATTCTCCCAGCATCCCTGGACATAAGGAGAGTGTTCTACCCATTTGACACACTGGTAAACAGAGGTTCAACTTGGATCTGTCCAAAGTCACACAAGAAGGTGGAAGAGCTGGGGACTGGAATCCAGGCTGCTAACCCCAGAGCCCAGGGGCTTAACTTGGTATTTTTAGAGGCTGTGTGCCTTTTTCCAAAGGAACCAAGCAACACACCACTCCCTGCCCCCAGGATAAACCCAGAGATAGTCTTAGATTGGGAATGATAACCAGGGCTTGCTCCTCATTCTAGAACTTTCTCAGCCATGCCACATCGTCCCATTCTCTCTCTCCCTGTTTGTTCCCCAGCATCTGGGCGCAGACTTTTGGCCTACTGTATATCAGGAACTGCACTATATACTGACAAGACACAACAACAATAAAACAAAAATAAATTAGAAAGAATCCAGGCTCCTGTTCTCAGCAACCCCAGAGTCACACTTTCCTGACTTTGCCACCAACTAGCTTTGCCAAACCTGGGCAGATCACGTTACCTTTCCGGTCTGCAGTTTCCTTGTTTGCAAAATGGGATAATATCAGTACCTGCGTTATAAGGTTACTGTAAGGAAAAAAAGAAAGCAAGTTTAAATGGGGTAAAGTATGTAAAACGCCTGATACCTTCTCTGGATATTTTTAAGCTCTCAGAAAATGGTGGCAACTATTTTGTTTTTGCCAGCACATTAAAATATACATATAATTACACTCACAAGTTGGCATCCAAGTGCCAATCTAGATTTACAAAGAGGAATTCTAAAGGAGGATGCTGAGATGTGAGTTGGATTGGTCTGGGAAGCTCTCACAGAGGAAATATGAGTTAATTTGGTTCTTGAAAATTAGATGCAAAGAATTCAGATGATGGGGAGTGAGTGCCTGGGTGGCTCGGTCAGTTAAGAGTCTGCCTTAGGCTCAGATCATGATCCCAGGGTCCTGGGATCGAGCCTTGCATCAGGCTCCCTGCTCAGCGGGGAGGCTGCTTCTCCCTCTGCCTCTCCCTCTGTGTTCTCTCTCCCTCTTGCTCTCTCTCAAATAAATAAATAAAATCTTTTAAAA
Organism: Canis aureus; assembly: GCF_053574225.1. Lineage (NCBI taxonomy): Eukaryota > Metazoa > Chordata > Mammalia > Carnivora > Canidae > Canis > Canis aureus. The sequence continues at coordinate 20,959,914 of NC_135629.1, read as the reverse complement.
AAAGAAATTTAGATGGTAATAATGAAAAAAGAATTGTAACTCACCATTCCCTATGCACTAAGGTCTTGACACAAGGTATTCTATTCCTTCAAACCCTTGATGCCTATAAATCCACCCTGAATAGGTCTGAGGAACCCAAAGCTCAGAGAGATGAAGTGACTTGCCCAAGGCCACAAAGCCATAAAACAGTTAAACCAAGAGTCAGTCCATACCTATCTGACCCTCTGGCCTGCTCTTCCCTTCTCTGTGAATGTTACTGAGGGCAGCCTGGAGAGGAGTTGAGTGAGAAAAGCCACCCATCCATCTGGTGGAGTAGAAAGTTCATACCGCTCTAGACGGTGTCCATGGTCTGTGGACAAAATTCAGGTCTAGGAGTCCGGATGGGAATAAAAATTACATCTTCCTCTCTGTTAACATTTGCCTGAAATTTAGCATTGTCTTCTATTTTGAATCTAGGCAGTAAACAAACAATACTATCAGCAGTGCTTGAGGCCTCTTCACCGAGAGATCTGTTGGCCAATGTCCCATGGTGACAAAGGTTTAATCCAGCTCCAGAGCCAGAGTTTTCTGTACTGCACTTCACTGTACACTTGTATCAGTAAATTTATCACTGAGTGTGATAAATCAGTTGCTGATTCGGTTGCTCAGTTTTTCACCTAAAATGGAACACCCTAAAGCCAGAAACTCTCTTGCTCATCTTTAAATGACCAATCTCATCATTTGATCCAGAATCTGGCACAGACTATGGACCCTTAAATAAATGTTTGTTGCCCATGGTTGGCCACCCTCCACAATGGCTCCCAATGACTTCTGGCTATACACACCCTGTGTGATCTCTGCCTCTTGAGTGTGGACCTAGGGACTGCTTCTAACAAATAGAACATAGCAGACAGGATAGGATGTCATTTCTGAGAGGTTATAAAAAGCTGTCATTTCCGTCTGGCATACTCTAACTCTTCTTACACGCCTGCCCTGATGGAGAGGGCTACCTGGCAGGGAACCGAGGGCACCTCTGGCCAATAGCCAGTGAGGAGCTGAGGCCCTCACACCATAGCCCAGCCCACAAGCATCCTACCAAAAACCACTGAGTGAGTTGGAGATGGGTCATGCCACGGGTGAGCCTTCAGATAGGACCACAGACCCCAAGCTGACACTTATTACAGTGAGATCTTGAGCTGGAAGATCCAGCTAAGCCATGCCCAGATCCCTAACACACAAAAACTATGACAGAATAAAACTATCTTGTTTATAAGCTGCTAAATTGGGGGGCAGGGGTAGCCTGGGTGGCTCAGCGGTTTAGTGCCATCTTCAGCCCAGGGTGTGATCCTGGAGTCCCGGGATTGAGTCCCACATCGGGTTCCCTGCATGGAGCCTGCTTCTCCCTCTGCCTGTGTCTCTGCCTCTCTGTCTCTGTCTCTGTCTCTCTCTGTCTCTGTCTCTCTCTCTCTCTCCCTATGTCTCTCATGAATAAATAAATAAAATTTTAAAAATAAATAAATAAATAAATTTGGGGGCAGTTTGGTATGCGGGAATAGATAACCAAGCCATCATCTAGCAGAGTAAAGGAGAAGGAGGAAAAAGATGGAAGGCAGAGAAAGTAAAGGGGCAGAGTGCAGAGCCCAGTGTCACTGTCTCCCCTCAGGCCATCATCTGGGAGTTACTCCTCGACACCTCAGTCCCAGTCTCCAGACTTCCTTGTCCCTCTCAACGCCACTAATCACTGCACAACCTTGCCTGTGCTGGTGCATGCCTTAGGGACTATTTGAACTTTCCTACCATGGTGACATCAGGCTCAGTGACTCATGCCAGAATTGTATTGGAACCAAATGCTTCCTTAAATTGGGACAGAGGTCAAAATTGATTAGTGTTCTTTTAATGCTCTTGTAATGACTTGCAGCCCATCCAGTGAATGGCACAAAGTCCACTGTGTTGTCATGCACTTGACTACCACAGAATTTCCAAGACTTCTGGCAGTGAGGACATCTGGTTTAGAAAATCATATGAATGTGGTCAGTTGCCTTGGCCACCTGTCTTCACCCAAGCTCACAGGGCTCCACATCCATCCACCTCCGGGAATGTGGATTCTGCGCACCTCCCCCCTCATCACCCCATCCATGCCTGACTTTTGCACAATTCTACTTTAAACCCATGGACTCTAGAGGTATTGTCAGAGGCTCCTGCCTGGCTTTCAAGAGGCTTTTGAATTGGAATGGAAGTACCAGCTAAGAAGCCCCCAAAAGAACGCTCAGGGCTCCCTGCCTTCCCTGACCCAGCCGTGACTTCTCCTCATTGAACACAACACTCACCCTCTGGGCTGTAGTGGCTTTGTTTTACGTGGCCTATTCCCTCCGTTCTAATGCGCCAATCATGGAAATACATACTGTGGATTTAATAATAGTGTTTCATTCAGGAACAATATTATTATATTGAATGTCCACAGTGGGTTTTTTCATAATATCAAATTTATTAGGTGTAGTTTACATACTATAAAATGCACCTATTCTAGTTGTATATTTTAATGAGTGTGACTATTCATACCCCTGTGTAACCATGACCACAATAAGACATGGAACATTTATGTATCCCCAAAAGTTCCTTGGAATCTCATCTCAAATAATTCCCTCTACTCCTGTCCAGAGGCAACCACTGATCTGCTTTCTGTCATTATAGATTAGATTTGTGTTGTCTAGAGTTTCATAGATGTAGAATGACACCATGTCTGCTTTTGTGTCTGGTTTCCTTCACTTGGCGTAACGGGTCTGAAATTCATCTGCAGTGTCAAATCGAAAGTATCCAGCATGACAGCACTTCATTCCTTTTTATTGCTAAATAGTATTCCTGTCTACCTATTATATGTGCTTCTTTTTTTGCATTTTCCAACTTGATTAAAGAATCATTAACATGGACTCAGTACGTAAAATATACTGAGTATATTTACTCATATATTTAAATATACTCAGTACATAAAATTTGATTAGTTGTATCATGTGTATATCAATGACATACATGCAGATTTTTATGTCAGTTTTTTTTAAAAAAACAATACAGCTCAGAATGATGAAATAATTCATTTGTTTAAGTCTTTGGGAATTTCGAGTCACTATTAGCCTCACATTTGGCTGACAAGCGAATCTTTGAAGATTTTTCCAAAAAAATATCTGTTATAAGGTGTCTGTTGCCACCAAAGAACCTTTTAAAAGCAGTCCTTTTGTTGAAAACAAAACCAAAATAAAATGAAAAACAATGTTTAGTGGGCATCTCACTATATCCAATATTGCTGTGACAGGTCCCTCAACTGCAGTGACATAAACTCAACTAAAACTGGATCAAAGAAAAAAAAAGTGGGAAAAGAGTAAAATTGATTGGCTAACATAAATGAAAAGCTCAGGGGCTTCAGGCACAGCTCTATCCAGGAGCTCACACATCTTTTTTTTTCTCACACATCTTTAAAACTCAGTCTCTCTTCCTCTATTTTCCCCCTCTGAACCCTGCTTCTCTCCCTATTAGTGTCATTCTCAGTCTAACTGTCCCATGTGGTGACCTGCTACAGTTTCAGATTACTTTTCTCTTCTATCACTCTTGAAAACAGAAACCATTTTGGATATTTACATTGGAGAAAATGTAATACAGGGAATTGGTTGCAGCAGTGATGAAGTTGCTGAGAGGACAACCCAAGGATGTTGAAAAATCTGGACATTAGCTGTAGTAGGTAGCTATAGCAGTAGCTCCTGCTTCCCTTCTATCAGAGAGACAGAGAAAACAAGATAACTGGAACCCAGGAGCTGGGAACCAGCCTGGTAGGGACTAGAGCCGCAGAGGAGCTGCAGCTGATGCTGGACACACTGCCTGGGATAGAGAGAGAAAGAAAGGGAGAACTACTCTGGTCTCTCTCTACTTTTGGGGAGTGTCCCCCAGTGCCTTTGACTGGCCCGACTCAGTGGGAAGGGTGCTTGGGGAGCCTGAGAAATGTAACATGCAGGGGCCAGCCCCCTGGAAAACAGACAAGAGGAGAGGAAAGATAAGGAAGACAAAAGGCCTGGCACAGTCCCCTGGAAAGAAATCTTTTTCAATAGTTCCAACAGAAGGGCTAGAAAGGAGTGTCAGCCCATTCCTGCATTTACGGAGTGGGGTGGAGGAAGGAGCTGGCAGGGGAAGTGGAGGCCATAGCTCAGACATTAAGAGTGAGGCAGGATGGCCCCAAAGCCAGGACAGGGTGCCCTTACCTGACAGGGACACAGTTGTGGCAGACCCGGTTGCCCAGCACATGCCATTCCAGGGAGGCTGGGGGTACGGGGTGGGCGTTAGTGTACTGGAGGCTATGCAATTGCAAATGGCCCAACTCCCATTCCTTCCACATAGCAAAATCAGAGGTTGGCTATGATGCAAACTACCGCAAAGTCAGGACCTTGCTGATAAAGAGTTCCCAGTCCATGGAAAGGTGGAAAAGGAAAAAAATAGGCGAAGAAGCACTATTTTTGTTTCTTCTAATGAGGCTCCCTCATTCTCAAGCCGGGGTTTCAAAGCCTGAGGCCCAGGGCCCTGGATGAGAAGGGTGGCTTTAGGAACATAACCCCAGGAAATACAAAAAACTAGCGTCGCAACGGTCTTCAGTGGCGCTTGGCCATCTAAAAGAGACACTTTGCAACCCAAATGCTGAAGCCAAAGGATTTCCTACGAGTCTTTTATGATCTCTATAAATTTCAAGAGAGAGAATTGGTGAGCAACTGGGCTCTGTCACTGTCAGGTTGCTGATTGAACGTGCCTTTAATGGAGTCTCCAGCAGCCATAAAAATGCATGAAAACAGCTTCCTGGACACAGGCAACTCTGATAGATGGAGCAGGGACACCTAGTAAAAGCCAAATGGGCTGGGCTTGTCCTCATGCCTGTTAAAGAGAATACATCTTCTTCTCTTAGGAGAGAATTTGTGCTTAGAGAAATATTAAACAATCTACATGAAATTTCTCCCCCGGAGGATACCCACACATGCGCGCACACGCACACACACACGAATGCACACATGTACACACACACATAATCAAAACTAAACAGTAGTACAGGAGGATGGCTTTTATATAAGATGGTGTGGCCCAATCTTTAAAAATGGGAGCATTCTAGTGAGTTGAAGAGCATCCCTACAAATTCGTGTCTACCCAGGGCCTAGGAATATGACCTTGCTTGGAAATAGGGTCTTCAGAGATGTCACTTTACATAACATTTGAAAAATAAGCTTTGGTTTGACTTTACAAGTTGGGGGTATTAATAATGGCACCTATGGATAAAATGAGTAGAGGATATAGAACACAGACACTATGTAATAAATGCAATAAATGTCAACTACTGTCTTTCCATGTGAGAAGAAGGAGGGAAAGAGGGAGTGAGAGGAGAACTCTGAACAGCTAGGTAATGCCCATCCTAACCCTGAATTCACAGAGCTAGATCCCAAAAGACAAGGCTCTCACTTAGACACATTACCTCCTTTCTCTTAATCCTCCAATTAGCTTTGGAGTCTTCTTAAACCTTCTAGAAGAGGGGGAAATGCTTTTCTGTGAGTAAAGATGCTTGGAAGGTTCCACTGTGAAGCAGTGCAGCCAGCTACCCAAAGATCTGATTGGTCCCAGTCAGGTAGTCATCTAATGGAGGAAGCTGGCCAGGAAGTGAGGAACCCAATTCAACACTCAGGTAAGGAAAGGCACTGATCCCCTTTATTTCCTGAAAGAGGCATATGGTACAAATCATTTGGCATGCACTAAATTATTAGAACACTCATTTATTTTGGAACATATATAAAGTAAATGGAAGAAAACTTGTACCATTCTCGAAAGAACTCATTCCGTCTGCCAGCAGCAAAATACCTCTTCTGGGAAGGTATTCATTGAAAATCAATTATCTTCAGAGGAAATGTTCTAAAGGGGAACATTGTTCTCTACAAATTTTCCAATTCGAGGAGTATCTGTATCGCACATAAACACATATGTATTCAATGCAAAGTTGGAAAATCATTAACTGTATATATTAAAAACTAAAAATGCATTATGTGCCCCAAATAACGGTTGAGACAAGTAGAATTTTTTTCTCACATATAAATAAGAGAAATTGCCGTTCAGGTAATTTAGTGTTAACCATGGTGGCTCCATAGTATTATCAGGCATGCATGTTCCTATCTTTCTACTTTGCTAAACTCACAATGAGTGGCTTCCAACCTCAGAGTCGTGTTATGGCCCAAGATAGCTCTGAGAGCCCCAGCTACCATGTGTATTCCAGGCCAGCACTGCATGAAGAGAAAAAAAGACAAAGAAGTATACCTTCCAAGTGTATCGACTTGTTTCATAGTTGTCCCCCCAAGTCCCAAACATATCACAGTCATATATAGCCCCTAACTGTAAGTAAAACTGAAATGGTGCCTTTTCACCATTTCAAATTGCCACATCAAATAGAACTGGGGTTTTGTTACTCGGAAAGAAGGGGAGAATGGGTAATGGATGGCAACCAGCAGCCTCTGCTACACATGGAAAACTAAAAGTAAACTTGACCAAGTTATTCTACATATCCAATAAGGTCTAGAACAGAGATGCGCTGTCATTTTCAGGTTAAAATTAATCATGTTTCTTTGTTTCTATTTGTAGCCTAATTAGGCATATTCAAAAGTTGAAATGCAAATATGAAAATAATCACCTACCTAAAAAAATGCACCCCTTTGTAGATTTAAGCTTACAATAGAGTTTCCTCCCTATTTGTTGGTATCGTAGTCTGCTCAGGTGGCAACAGCAAAAACCACAGATTGGGTGGCTCACAAAACAGATGTTTCTTTTCTCATAGTTCTGGAGGCTAGGAGCCTAAGGTCAAAGTGCTGGAAGGGCTGTTTTCTGGAGGCGAGCACCTTCTCGCTGTGTCCTCACATGGCCTTTCCTCCATGCACACGTGCAGAAAAAAAAGAGAGAGATCCCTGGTGTCGCTTCCTCTTATCACAAGGACACCAATCCTAAGGGATTAGGGACCCACCCTAGGACCTCATTTAACCTTAATTACCTCCTTAGAGTCGTATGTCCAAATATAGTCACACTGGGGGTTAGGGCTTCCACATATGAACTGGAGCTGGGAGGGGGAGGTAGGGGGGGCTGGGAGATACAACTTAGCCCATAACAATTAAAACGTGTGGGTAATGGGAGAACACCATTGCTCTTAAAACCATCTCACTGGTGCCTCATGTCTCCTCTAGATCTACATGAAATAGATATAAAGCAATTGAGTCAACGACCACCAGATCTACTGAGAATAGAGAATTTAAGGATGCTCACCACCCCCTTGTTTTTCCCTGCTATCTGAGGCCAGAGGCCAGATTCATTAAATTCTGTAAAAAGCAGACATGTGCATCTTTCTAGAGTAGAAACTAGTTCAGGATTTCACAAATATTCCACAATGGGTGCCAGAGGCAAGCTCATTTGAAATAACTCAGTTGATTCAAATAACAATGTTTCTTATGTTTTCATTGTTTAATTCCAGGTCTTCTTGGGGGCCTTTCCTATATTTGGGAGTGGTGTGAATCCCCAAGATTAAGACACACTACAAAACACTTTCCAAATAACCTCAGATCCTTTTTAAGGGTGTATTTTCAGGGGCTTAGTGTTTTTACAAAGCACACCATGGGTGCTTTCCTCTGTAGTAAAGTTCTTCAAATCAGCACTACTGATACTTTCAGGGACATGATTCTTGGTTTGGGGGACTATCCTGTTCACTGTAGGATATTCAGCAGCATCCCTGGTCTCTGCCCATTAGCAACCCCTCCCCCACCCTGTTACCAATAGCAACCTCTCCCTTTCCTGTCATGACAACCAAAAATGTTCCCAAATACTATCAGATGTCCTCTGGGGGCAAAAATCACTCTCGGATGACCACTTTGCTCTAGGGAAAGTTTTGGAATCAAGAAAAGGCACAGTCGTCACTTTTCAAGAGAACACTCTCTCTCAGGGGATGAATACTAAATCTATTTTTAAGAGCCCATTTTAACACCATCATTATTTGTTAAAAGAGTATTACTGGGGAGGAATCATGTCAAACACCGAGATGACAATACAAGTTGCTGTTCTATGAAAACTAAGTTAAATTTTTATGGAAACTTATAGAGATAAATGAAACTTGCTTTAAAAATGTTAGAGTTAGGTACGCCTGAGTGGCTCAGTGGGTTGAGTGGTTGAGTGTCCAACTCTTGGTTTCACCTCAGGTCATGATTTCAGGGTCATGAGATCAAGCCCCGTGTGGGGCTCTAGGCCAGGCTCTGCACTCAGCACAGAGTCTGCTTGGGATTCTTTCCCTTTACCTCTCCTTCCCCATCCACGCTCCCCTGTACCCGTGCCCCCTCACCAGTGTGTGTGCTCTCTTTCTCTCTCTCAAATAAATAAATAAATAAATAAAATCTTTTAAAAAATGTTAGAGTTAGGTGTAGGCAAGACAACTATATTATATTTTAAACAGAATTGAATCCCTCCCAAACTCCACTTTTGCACACTGTTTCAGGAAAACATCTAATTGTTGAAAGTCAAGTATAGCACTCTTACATAGTCTAAAATCCCAGGGGCAATCATCCTATAAATGTGGTTCACAAAAATTCTCTTCCTTCAATCAGGTCAGCATTAAACTGTGATAACCCTCCTAGGAGATGTTGGCCGCAAATTATTTCAATGGGAATAAAGAGAGATCTGAGCCTGGAATATCTTACCATCTCAGAAAGTAAGAAAGTACTCAAAGACTCATGAGGACATGTCCAAAGAACATAGGAGTCCGATGGCTGGGCTCCCACTGGCCAAATCTGGGATAATTTGAACATTAAATAGTGAACAATTGTAACATGTGAAATACACTAAGAAGCTATGACCTTACATAAGTAAATAAATAAATAAAAGTGGAGAAGCAAAAGCTCTTCCTTATTGTGAATAAAGCCAACTAGTAATAATAGCAAAGGAATGATGAAATTAGGAAATGACCATTTGACAGCCATCATCATAATAACAGATTCCATCATGAATCATCAAGGAATGCTGAAACTAGTGGGCAAAAGTTGGAGGAGTAACAATATTTACACAATCCCAATGTATCTCATCACAATATAATTAACTGCGGAAGGTAAAATGAAACTTTGCAGCAGAGAAGCCTGGAGAACATTTTATACGATCAAGGTTAACATTACCAGTAATGGGACAGGGCAATGTCAAGGATGTCTGGATGTGATGCACCAAGAAGGATACAGCCTTGCCTAAGTGGTATTCCACCAAACATGTATGACCTGAATTGATTCATGAGGACTCATCAGACAAACCCAACTTGAGGCATGCTTTATAAAATAACTGCCCTGTACACTTCAGAAGTGTCAGTGTCATGAAACACAAAGCCTGAGGAACTCTTCCAGATTAAAGAGGACTCAAGCAAGAGGCATGAGAACCGAATGCAACACGTGATTTGAGGTTCCTTTTACGGTATTGAGACAATTGATAAAGGCCACAAATGGCCTGTAGATTAGATAGTATTAATTCAGTGTTCATTGCCTGGTTTTGATCCTTGTACAGTGATTATTTAAGACAATGTCTTTTTTTTTAGAAGTTCATACTAGAGTGCCACCTGGGTGGCTCAGTTGGTTAAGCACCTGCCTTCGGCTCAGGTCATGATCCCTGGAGTCCCGGGATTAAGCCTCGCATCAGGCTCCCTGCTCAGTGAGGGGGTTCTGCTTTGCCCTCTGCCCCTCCCTCTACTCATGTGCACACGCTCTAAGTAAATAAAATCTTAAAAAAAAAAAAAGCTGTAAAGCTAGGAGTTTCAGGCCTCCCCCCCCCCATCTTCCCAAACTGAGTTCTCCTTTCCGCTTCATCTCCCCCTTTTTCCTTCTACTGTGCCAGAACTCTTCCAGGTCTCCTCCTTCAAGGGATCCTGACTGAGCACTTTACCCATGAGCTTTTGTCTATGTGGCTTGTCATAAATAGATCCCTGGATCCCATCCCCCAAACTGCCTGGGGACACCAGGAGCACTGGTTTTCTACAGATGCCTGAGTCCCATCCCCAGAGGTTCTGGTTTGACTGGCTTGGAGTGCATTCTGGGCTTCAGAATTTTCTTAAGCTCCCCAGATGACTCTAATGAGTAGCCAAGGGTGAACGTGACTATGAGTCACCTGAGGGTTTATTCAAATGCAAATTCTCCTTCACTAACCGGGGAGGAGCAGGTGCCTGAGATTCTGCATTTCTGACCATCTTGCCAAGGATGCTCCACTGACCACAACTCGAATAGCAACGGTCTCATCTAAAGGAGGCTCCAAGTGTTCTTTGCCCACAGACCCTTCGCTGTCTTGAATTTTGACGACTCCAGGAGAGCAGAGACACCATCTGTTTTATTCTCTGCTGAATATCTAGCACGGGGTGTTCCATAAATAGTTGTTGAATTCATGCACAAATGAATGAATGAAAGTTTCCCTAATACCATGCTAATCTCCACTAGCGACTCCCAGCCGCTTAATATTTAAAAATGGTCATATTTTGCATAAAAATCCCCCCATCAGATTTCAAGAAATCAATGGCTTTTGAAACTAAGAGCCACTTTGGGCCGAGAAGAGCTGGCAAGATCTCACTCGCCTTCAGGAATCGCCCTGGTGCAGGTGCAAACGACTATAGCGGCCTCCGAGTCAGCTGCTACCCCTTCTTCTACACTTCTCAAATCATTTTCGTATTAGCATATCTCTAAGTGCATATAATTTTCACATCAAAGAGTGTAATTTTTTGCAGAAGTGGAGTAGAGAATAATTTATCCGCTGAAGTATCTCAAGCAGCAGTCTCGATAGCATGACATAAAAATTACACAGAAGACAGACATTTAGAAAAATTGGGTGGCGGAATTTGTATTATTTAAGTAGATGTGGAGAAAATTCACCCTTCGAAACTAAAAAATATCTTTTGGGGAGCTAAAAGCAAGCTCCTAGTTCAGTGACAAGGGGGCAGTCTGCCCTGATTACCCACATCATAGCTCACCAAACAAGGAGAGAATCCACGGTGCTTATTTCCCTGGGGTACTGGTCAACCAGAAACACAGGATTCACCAGCTCCCCAACCCCCACTGGCGCTCCAGCTCCCAATGGGTGCAGCCACCTCAAATCCCTCCAAGAGGAGCTCCCATTTTGAGAACGCCAAACCTAACTTTGACTTCTCAGTATCAATTCCACTGTGCAGCCAGCCAGGCTCTTAAGCTTATATCCTCATTCCAAAAAACCAGTCCCTTGCCTTTGCCCCACTTATCATATCATTGGGTTCCAATCTCCTTCCTTCTCCCAGGCCTGAAACCCTTTGCTAGTGACCTGAGTAGAATCACCATACAGGAGCCCTTAACTAAACACACACACACACACACACACTCACACACTCCTAATATATAGACACACCTAATATACACACTCCTAATACACACAGACTCACCTGTACATTTACACACATACCTACCATACATATACCTCTAATGCGTACACATACCTAATATATACAGCATCTAACACATGCATACAACCACATACACACATACATGCCACACACACACCTAACAAATGCACACACCTCTATACATACACACATATACCTAACAGATGCACATACACACACACACATTTTTGTTTGAGAATATTTGTGTCCCTGCCCCTAGACACTCTATCAGTCAGATATCTTAGATTTTTTCATTACTTTCAAGTATAAAACACTTCAATTCTGAAATAATTTAAAAGTCGAGTCCAGGACACTGCAATGTAGTCAGGAAAGAATGGTCTTTTCAGTAGACACTGGTTATATCTATAGCTATTTCTATGGGAAAAAAAGGATCTTATCCTTCGCTTAATTCCAAATGGATGACAGACCTAAATACGAAAGGTAAAAAATAAAGCTCTAGAGGAGAAAGTAGAACATCACTGGAATGATGGAGTAGGCAAAGAATTCTTAAAGAGGAATCAAACAGGGGTAAAACAATAAAAATGGCATGTAGCAGTACTCATTACAGTCCTGCTGTGGCAACTACGTAAACATCTATCATAGTGAAAAAGATAAATAAATGGTGATATATTCACACAACAGAACGCCACAGAAGGGAGAATGACCATCTATAACTGCACATACACACGCACACACACAAAATGAGACTTAGTTTCACAAACATAAAGTTGTGTGAAAAAAACAAGGCACAAAACAAGAGTAGATACTACAGGATTCCATTTAGGTAAGGTGTGAAAGCAAGCAAAGCTAATTTCTGCTGTCAAGCTTTGGGATGGTGGTTACTCTCTGGTGCTATTAATCTGGGAGCAGAAGAGGCTTCTAGTATGCCCGTGTGTTTGGTTTCTCCCATGGAGCACTGGGTGCACAGATGTGCTTACTTTATAAAAATTCCTCAGATTGCACATGTAGAATATGTGTGACTTCCGGGACCTGTACTAGACTTCAGTGAAAAGCTTTCTTAAGTGTTGTCCAAGTGAAATCACAATGGACATTTGGCACAATGCTTATGTTGTTTTCCAATAGGTGCTTTGTAAGCATTTTTTGAATTATTTAATAGAAAAAAGATGTATACATACGGTTCAAACACAATGATTCAAATAGTACAAAACTATATAATACAGAAACCTTTCTCCCATCCAGACTCGCAGTCCTGTTCTTCAGAAGAGCCCCTGAAAATGTTTCTTGTATAACCTTCCAGAAATTGCATATGCAGGTACCTGCGCATATATGCTTTTGTGTGAATCTGTGTCTATCTATGTTTTCTTTGCAAATGAGAATAAACAGTTTCCTCTGTCATTCTCTCTCTCCTTAACAACATCTTGAAGGGGTGCCTGAGTGGTTCAGTGGTTGAGCGTCTGATTTTGGCTCAGGTCATGATCCAGGGCTCCCTGCAGAGAGCCTGCTTCTCCCTCTGCCTATGTCTCTGCCTCTCTCTGTGTGTCTCATGAATAAATAAAAATCTTAAAACAACAACAACAACAATAACAACAATATCTTGGAGATAGGTCTATACACAAAGACTCACCTCTTCCTTTCGTCTTGTCTTGTAGAGATCTTATATTGCCTATAGTGCCAAACTATGGGCAGCATGCCAAATTCAGCCCACCACCTGTGTCTATAAATAAAGTTTTATTGGAACATAGCCATACTCATTCATTTACATATTGTCTGTGACTGCTTTGCATGCTTCCACAGCAGTGCTGAGCAGCTGCAACACAAGCTACATGTATGAGTTTCTGATTGCTGCTCTAACAAATCACCACAACTTAGTTTCTGAAAACAACTTACATTTGAGAACCTTACTACTTTATTATTAAGAGATGGTGTCTGAATCCCTTCCTCTTGACTTTGGGGTAGGCTTGTAACCAACTGTACAGAAGTTACACCATATGATTTTCACTCTTAGGTCATAAAATGCAATTCAGTTTCTTTCTTGCAAGAATACTCACCCTTGACAACTCCTGCCACCATGTAAACAATCCAACAGCCCCCAGGCAGCCATGTTGTAAGGAAGCCCAAACTACAACACTGGAGAGGCCCTGGGGCTACTGAAAGACAGGGAGATGCCTAGCCAGACCTGGCAAATGATGCTTCAACCATCATTTGTTTGCAACTGCCTAAGATTCCTGAGCCAGGACCACCCCACCAAACCCTTCCTGAGTTCCTGACCCACAGCAACTATGAGAGTGAACAAAATGATTGGTGTCGCTTTAAGCCAACCACCACAACAAACCAACCCACAGTTATTAACTTACATTTCTGGGAGTCAGCAATCTAAAATGGGGCTCCCTGGGCTAAAATCTGGGTGCTGTCAGAACCACAATCCTCTCAACGCTCTAGGCGAGAATCTGTTTCCTTGCCTTTTCCAGCTTCTCCAGAGGGTGTTTGCATTCCTAGCCTCGTGGCCCCCCTTCCATCTCAAGATGGCAACAGCTGATTGTGCCTTCCTCACATTGTATTACTCTGACACCACGGGCGAGAGTTGTGGGTTTGGTTACTGTCATAGTCAGCTCAGGCTGCTGGAGCAAAAATACCATAGACTGAGAGTCCTGGACAACAGGAATTTCTCTCTCACTATTGTGGATGCCACGAGTTCACCACTAAGGGGTAGGCAGGGTTGGTTTCTCCTGAGGTCCCTCTCCTTGGTTTGCAGATGGCCACCTTCTCCCTGTGAGTTCACACGGTGTTTCCCCTGTGTGCGCCCCCCTGGTGTCTCTATGTCCTCATTGCCTCTTCTTATAAGGACACTGATCAGATTAACTAGGGCACATCCAACCAGGTTGATTTTAACTTACTCACTTCTTAAAGGACCCTATATCCAAAGACAGTCATATTCTAAGGTACTGGGAGGTAGGGCTTCAACATATGAATCTGGGGCTGGGAGGGCACAATTTAGTCCAAAATATTCTCCCACTGCCTAGTTGTCACAACTGCACCTGCTCATACAGGACATTTTGCATGATAGGAAAGAAGGCATTGAGGCACAGGATCAGCAATGCAGGTGCTGGAGGTAGAGAGCTGCCAGCAGGGACAACGGCTGCCTCAGTGAATCCGAGATGGACAGAGGGGAGGTGAGAGGACATCACAGCATCTTCTACCCCTTCCTTGATGATTCTGTACTCTAGCATAGCACCTCTCCATCATTTTCAGGCTCTTCATTTTGCTTTATTTCTCATCTTATCTCTCGATACACTACCCCTTAAGATACTGCTTTTATTGAGTTATAAATCACATGCTATAAAATGGACCCACTTAATGTGGGCAATTCAGTTGGTTTTAGAATATTCCTGAGGTTGTACAACTGTCCCCACCGTCGAACTCCAGAATATGTCCAGCATCCCAGGAAGAAGCCCATTCCCATCAGCAGTTCGCTTTACATACTGGATTTTATTTTCTTAATGACTCCTCCTCCTGTTACTAGAACTTGAGCTTGTTGAGAGCAGAGACTTTGATTTGTCTCTGCTCCCTCAGAAAGGACATGGTACTTGGCAGTAACTCAAGTAACCATCTGTTGATTTAATATAGGAGCCAGAAGCTACTTCATGAAACTGACCTGAGATTTTGAGACAGGAGAGAAGACCAGGAATGGTATTGCGATGGGTATATTCTACTCAATATGACTCTCATGCTGACAGTATGGCCAGATTCTTAGTGGCTGGTCTGCAGTTACCAGCCCAGAAAGGAATGAGGGAGGGAGATTTTCAGATTTATGGTCCTGCAGTTGGAAAGTATTTTTTTTGCTGTGTGTTACATTGGCTGTGATTTCATTCTCTCCCCATATCCTGGTGAGTATTAACACTTCTCAGCTTTAGAATGAGCTGGCAAAGAGGTGATTGGTTGTCTGGCCTAGATATCTTGAAGAACAGTCCAATCTCAGCTTGGCCACTTAAGGGTGGTGTGACCTCAAAGCACGCTATGCAACCTCTCTCAAGTTCAGTTTCTCATCTGTAAAACAGGATAGGAGAGGAGAGATCACGGTTCCTATCTCATAGAATTGTTGTGAGGATAAAATGAGTAAAAACCCATGGTTTACACTTTGTGGTAGTAGACGCCCTTGACCATGAGCTGTGAGCACTGAATGAAGCAATGTTTGTAATGCTCTGAGTATGACACAAGATAAGGTACAAGTAACAAACGGTTTGGATTAACCAGTCACCTCTCTCCTAAATACTCTGAATAATCCCTAAACTCTGTGTATCTGTCCAGAAAAACTAAATGTTACAGTAATACCTTATCTAGCCAGAAGAATATTTAATTGATAAACACAGCAGCTGTGGGTTCTCGGGCAAGTCCTTCTCTGAATTTCAATTTTCTAATCTGCTAAAGGGAGATAATCTATAAAAGGAGTGATCATTAAGATGAAAAGGGACAGCACATGCAAAGGGTCTGGGATATGCGAAGTTTAATAAATGATAGTTTTTAATACCATCTCTACTCCAAGCTCATAGCTCCTTCTCTAGAACTCTGGAATCCAGAAGCGTTTAAGGAATCAGAACTTTTCAGGTATGCAGTGTACTGTGTGATACCCGAGCAGGTTTACAGGAGCAGGTGATCATCAAACATATTTATACCTCCACTGTGGGGCATGTGAATATTGACAGAAGCAGGGTCAACCATATAGATGAGCCAACAACATTGATCAGTACAGATCAGATTTACCCAAAATGATTGGAGGACAGGGCAGGTTTTAACACCAAATGAATAATGAGAGACCTCTCAGTTTTCAAAACTTTTCAGACTTAGAAGAAATAGTGGGTTTGTACTTCCACTTTAGAGATTCAAATCTTTTGTTTTTCCACCCTCCCCTAAGAAGAGGCAGTGGTAATAAACATCTTTATTTCCTGAAACATGATCTATTTACATATTTAAAAAGAGGAAAAAAAATTACAATATCTGGATAAGAACAATACATGCAAAAGAAGAAGGAGAAAACAAAGGATTCAAACTTGAAACTAATTTTAGTAACAGCAGTGGATTAAAAAATTTTTTTCCTCGCTCACAAATTCAAAAAAAAAAAAAAAACAAACCACTGTCATACTGACGTGTCTTCCCAAATTTGGTTGAAACATCTCCTGGTTTTGGAGAGGTCTTCTCTTGAACCCAAGCCAAGAACACATTCCCCTGTCCACGTTCAAGACTTAAAGTTATAAATGCAAACATAGAGAGGCCCTTCCAGCAAAAACCATAACATGTTTCTGGTGGTCCAGACACTTTCTGAGCTACAGAATTAGCTCTTTTGGTGAGGTACCTTCCCTGGCAAGGTCACCTTTGGTCAGGCTCAGGCAACATTTCAGCTGCCAAAAGCATGTAAATGCTACCCATTTCATCGATTTGTTGTGTTTCTTATCAAAATAATTAATGTGTACCCAACATATAAACACAATCTCCCCCCACTGGGAGTTGAGCATTCACAGAGAGGGAAGTTGGCTGAGCTGGGGACAGCAGCTGACAGGCCACCTCTGCCATCCTGGGCAGATAACAGGTGTCATGGAAGATACGGCTCCTGCTTACGGCTCCGTGCAGCTGAATCCTGCCATATAAATTATTAAAGAACGTGCAGAACATTACACAGTTCATGTACTTAATGATTATAGTTCACAGTCTAGGTCAGATATAATTAGATGTTACATTAAAATAGCTTCACAGAGCCATTTATTCTGATTTAATTACTTAAAATGATAGCATAATGAGCAATGCTTTCAAGGAAAAAAGTACTCTTTTAAATGGGCTCATTTTAAGTTAATACGAAGAAAATTAATCATTTAACTAAATGTAGGAGGACAAGTCCATGTCTTAAGCAACATTGTTTCCATGTCACAAAGGTTATTTCCCGTTAACGTCCTGTTGCAAGTGATCGGGAAATAGAGGTGGGTTTTTTTTCCCCCACTGTGGGAAGACAGCTTGGCATTTTCACCATCCCCTCCCAATCTTACTCCTCTTCCATGAGAGCCTGGCGACAGGCAACAATGACTTTAAACACCAGCGCTGAGACACAAACATCCAAACAAGACCCTCTCCATGACCAGCAGGGAGTTAGGAATGGCCCACATCCCCACATCATCATCCCAGCTGGCATTAGGAACTGGTCAGAAGCAACAACATAGCCCAGTGGTTATATATATATGCACAGTGTAACGTACACACTTGAACTAAGAGTTCAAGTCCAGCTCTGCCACTCAGACCCATGGGGCTGCTCACAAACTGGCTTGTCTGGGTGTCCATCTCCTCATCTTGAAACTGGGGCCAAGGGACGCCTGGGTGGCTCAGCAGTTGGGTGTCTGCCTTTGGCCCAGGGCATGTGATCCTGGAGTCCCAGGATCGAGTCCCACGTCGGGCTCCCTGCGTGGGGCCTGCTTCTCCCTCTGCCCATATCTCTGCCTATCTCTCTCTCTCTGGGTCTCTTATGTATAAATAAATAATATCTTTAAAAAAAAAAGAAAGAAAGAAACTGAGGCCAAAATGACACCTATCTCATAGGGTAGTTTCGAAAATCAAATGAGATTCAGCATGCAAAGCACTTACACGGTGTCTAGCAAGCAGAAGCTGATAATAAGTCTCAGCTCTTGTTATCCTAAATAGAGATAACCAGTATTTTGTGGCTCCTAGCCCCCACCCTGCATGCACTTCTCAGAGTCTTCAGGCTCCTGCTGCATTTTTCCAGTAGAAATTATAAAAGTCTTAAAGGAAAGGATGGAGCCTCCCCAGTCCAATTGCTTCCTCCTGTTTTTAATAACTATAAATGATAAGAGATCCCCATCTGATGCTTTTAGAGTAGTATCAGTTCACTCAAAAAAAAAATCATACATGGTTTTAAAAAAACATATGGCAATGTTTATCTGTTATTTTTCTGTCCTGAGTTAGGCTTTGTGGTGAAAATATTCAACGCTGGGCTCAGGGGAAATTGGGGGAAAAAATGTTAAATCAGGAACGTTCCTATGAATGCCTTCTTAAGACAACTTTAAATACTACTCAGGGGATGCGGTATTTATTTGGACCCTGGGACGCTTAGCAAAGGTGATGACAGAAAACACTGGCTTATGGATACAGGGGGCTGTGGCAGCCAAAATAATGTGTCAAACTTGGCCTTGCATGAGCACACATCGTCCAAGAGAGAACTGACACAATCTCCAAACGTATAACATTCTGGATGAGAAAACCCAACAAGCCGTGGGGTTCTGAGAGCGCGGGCTGTCACGGGAATTGCTGGTGTTGGGAACGAACTCTGCTCCCTTGGGGGGACTGCATGCCATGCAGAGTCCAGGAAGACAGCAGTGTAGGGGGATCTTAGGGACCACAAAGGCTGACTCTGAAGCAAACATTTAGGCAGGAGGAGTGTCTTCGGGAGGTGTGACAGCCAGTTTTATATATCAACTTGGCTAGGCTATCGTCCCCGGCGATTTGATTCAACACTAATCTAAGTGTTGATGTGAAGGTATTTTGTAGACGTGATTAACATCTCCAGTCAATTGATTTTAAGTAAAGGAAATTATCCTCTATAATCAGGTGGGACTGATCTAATTAATCGAAAGCCCTAAAGAGCAGAACTGAGGTAGCCCGAGGAAAAGGAAATCCTACCTGCGGACTCCAATGCCAGCTTCTGCCCAGGAGCTTGCAGCCTGTCCTTCCTGAGGACCTGCCTCGTGGATTCCAGATCCACCACAAGCCTTGCTGCCGCAATCGCACACACGGACTCCTCTCAATAAAGCTCTTAATATATAAAGGAAGTGTTTTAATTTCATTAGTGATTTTTTTCCGATATATTTTTAAAATTATTTCCTTGGTGGTGGCTCCTGAGCTTACGAAAGACATCTTAATTTATCAAATCACCTTCAGATTCATAAGAACTTAATTCCAGTAAGATACAGAAATGTTTTTCATCTGCCACTCCATTCCCCTCTTCCCTTTCTTGGGTTATTTATTATCTTATATAAATTACATCTATAAGTGTTAAAAACCAAAACAATGCACTGTTATAATTACTACTTTTTAGAGTTTTATGTCTTTCAAGGATGCTAAGAGAAGAACTGAGGGTACGTATATATTTATATCTTTGGTTATATTAACCTTCTTTTTTTTCCCCTGGTTCTCTTCATTTGTTCCTGTAGATTTGGGTTACCATCTGGAGTCTTTCCTTAGTCCAATATAGCTTTGTTCCAACCCAGCTCTTTTGTGCTGCTATTGGCAAATATATTACATTTCTACATGGTATAGTTCCAACAATATATTATATACATATTTTCTTATGCAATTGCTTTTTTAAATCAATTAAGAGAAGAAGGAAAAAATATGTATGCATACTGTCTTTTACAATTAATTACCTTTACTGGTAATTTGTTTTACTGTAATTTTTTTTGTATGGATTCAAATTATTACCTTGAGTTACCTGTTTTTATCTGCACAACCTCCTTTAGTATCTGTAAAGTGAGCCTGCTGGCAATAAAGTCTCTCAATCCTTGTTTACCAGGAAATGTCTTTATTTTGCCTTCGTTTTTGAAAGAGAGTTTTGCTGGGTAAAGAGTTCTTGGTTCCCAATTGTTTTTCTTTGAGTACTTTTTTTTTTTTTTTTAAGATTTCATTTATTTATTCATGAGAGACAGAGAGAGAGGCAGAGACACAGGCAGAGGGAGAAGCAGGCTCCATGCAGGGAGCCTGACACAGGACTCGATCCCGAGATGCCAGGATCACGACCTGAGCTGAAGGCAGCACTAAACCACTGAGCCACCCAGGCTGCCCTCTTCGAGTACTTTAAATAAGTCATTTCACGGCCTCTGGCTTCCATTGCTTCTGAGGAAAAATTAGCTGATAATCTTATTGGGGTTCCTTATAAGTGATGAGTCTTTTTTCTCTTGCTGTCCTCAAGATTTTCTTTGTTTTCAGCTTTCAGGATTTGCACTATGGTGTGTCTGTGGATTTCTTTAGCTTTATTGTGGAGGTCATTATGAATTCCTTGAGCCTCTTCAATGGATAAAATTTTCTTCACATTTGTGATGTTTCAGTCATTGTTTCACTATTTTCTTCTGTTTCTCTCTCTCTCTCTCTTCACCTTTTGGTACTCCCATTACACATACATTGATGTGTTTAATGGTGTCCCACAGTTCTTGAGGCTCTGTTTATTTTTCTCATTCCTTTTTTTCTTCTAATTTTGGATTGCAAAATCCCTATTAATCTACCTGAATTCACTCATCCTTTCTTCTATCAATCTACTGAAGAACCCCTCTTATAAAATCGTCATTTGTTACTAAACCTTTCAAATCCAGAAATTGCATTTTGTTCTCTTTTGTAATTTCTCTTTATTAATAGTCTCTATTTGATGTGATATTTCATCATACATCCTTTACTTCTATAATTAGGGCTTCCTTTACTTCTGTGAACATATCTATCATGGCTATTTGAAAGTTTTTGTTTAATCTGATAAGTAGTACCCAAAGCAGTGTTTTTGCTGTTTATTTTCTAGTTAAGGGCCATATTTCCCTGTTTCTCTGCATATTTTGTAATTTTTTTTTTGGAAATTGGACATTTTTAGATTATATACTGTAGCAACTCTGGATATTAGTCCACCTTCTTCTGGGGGTTGTTATTGTCTGTTTGTTTACTTGTTAAATGACTGGCTACATTATATCAGTGAAGTCACTCTGTAGTATGAAACTTCTTGTATTTCTCCTCAGGGATCTCAGCCTGAGGTATACTCAATCACCCTGGGATGACAACGGTTTTAGAAGACTCTCTTTGACTTTCTTTTACCCCACCCACTGTTGGGGGTTAAGAGCTGTTAAGTGCCTCTACTTACCTAACTGGCCCCTCTATCACTATCACTAATGCTCTGGAGTGTCAATAGCTTACAGACTAACCCCATTAGTTTGGCTTGCTTTTAGGGGATAATTGCTGATGTCAATGTTAGAGATTTTTTTTCTGATGCCATGAGGGCTCTTCCCAGTTCTTTTTCTGATTCTCTCTAGCAAATTAGTTGCCCATAGTTTAGCATATGCTTCCAATGAGTTTCTCAATCTCCAAATTGCCTTTCAACGTACCACCTCTGTTTTTGCAAGACCCTTTGGGCTTGAACTTCTCCATATCTTGTTGTAAACGAAGTCAGTTCCTTTGCGGAGGTATTTGGAGATCCTTATTCTATGTCCTGCTTATCCTCCAGACACAATCTCCAAGTCAAGGCTTTAATGCTGAGGACAGGACAAGTGTGTGATAACATCTTAACTAGCAGTCTGTGGAGGGAGGGACAGGAGTGCCAAGTCACCCTAGCTTGTCTCTCAACATGGAACACCACCCAACAAGCCAGACTGAGCATTGTCTGGTCCCTAGTAGCCTCCATGGCACTGTGTCCAAGATAGAGTTTCCTTTCTATAAATTGGGGCTTGGGAAAGAAAAAAAAAAGGAGGTCCCACCTCTCAGCTACCCTTGCCCAAAACTTAGCCCCTGCAACAGGTAGGTAGTGGGAGGCAGGATGAGAACAGCTGGCATCCTGTCTGTCCTGGGAAGATGGCCCTCTGACTGGGAGCTGGGGGGAAATGGAGCCTTGTGTTCTTGGCTGAATCAGCCTCAAACTCAAATGGAGTTTCTGTTTCTCTAAGCTGAAAGAGAGCAGGTCTTGGTTTCACACATCACAGACTCTCCCTGTTTTTACCAAATATTAGTATATTTTTTTCAATAAATGTTTCTTCATTTGCTGTGTGCTCTTGGAATCCTTTCTAAAGTTTTGTTTGGTCTTTTTTTAATGTTTTGTTTTATTTTGTTCTTTTAGTTTTCACCAGTTTCACTGGGGATAGGTCAGTCAGCAAGGGTCCAAACACTGTTATGCCAGAAGTAGAAGCCAGCTGAGTATTTAAATATTAATTTGACTTGTAATCTTCCTGGAAGAGTGACAAAACAAGGGGATTTATTCTGTACCTTATATGA